>NC_138518.1:67453724-68008724 GCF_000230855.2 Cajanus cajan
AGTGAGAAAGGGGAAAAGGAGGAGAGAAAGGAGAAAGAGAGGAGATCAAGATAGAAGAGAGATAGAATGCAGAGGGACAAAGAGAGGGAAGAAGGAAGAAAGAAGACAATGATTGAAGAAAAAAAGAGGCGGGGAAAGGAAAGATAATATATATATATATATATATATATATATATATATATATATATATATATATATAGTTGAGGTGAAACAATAGAAAAAAAAAGTAAGTATAAAGAGTTTCAATTTTTTTATTTTTTAGAAAAAAATAAAATTCCACAATTTTGAGTAATTAAAATATTTTTTTATAAATTAATTGAGTTTTAATTTATTTCTAAATTCTTTATTCAAATAAAATATTTTTCCATAAGGCATTTTAAATTCATAAAAAATTATTTCCTGAAATTCTGTATCAAACACACTGTCATAGTAATGACGAATATTATTAAAGTTTTGAGAAGGTAATAAATATAATAAAGTCTTTATGCAATACCTTGACCCTTGTGGAGTGTATGAATAAAACTATTTGTTTCTTATTTAAGAACTTTGTTGTTTTGACATTTTTTTAACATTAAAAGAATATAATTTGGAATGTGTATTTTTGTGTTTAGAATTGTATAAATTGGATTTCATTTAATACACAAATACTCTTTTCATTTTAAATTAATCGATGTTTAAGATTTTTTTTTTCTCCACACATTAAGTAAAGAATTACTCCAAGATAATGATGTTCATTAGGGTCAATTTTACATTAATATCATTAATTTCTTAATTTCTACGAGGGTTTTAGTGGTCAAAATATAATAGATTATGACAAATATTAAGATAAAAATATAACAAAATAAGGGAAAAATAAGTTAGGTGGGCTAGATAATGTTAGGTGTTGATGGCAACATATATGATCGTTATAGTAATTATAGCGACAACATACAAAGACAATAGTAATGATGTCAACAATAGTAATTATGATGATTGCAACAATTGTAGTGGTAACAATCTTGGAGATGATGATGATGGTAGCAATAGTAATGATGACTGATTATAATAGTTGCAGTAGTGGTGATGATACCAACAATGATATAATAGTAAAGATAATAAAGGGTATGGTGGTGAGAGGGAGGAATGAAGAGAAAGTGAACATAATTGTTTTATCTTATTAATTTCTCTCTCTCTCTCTCTCTCTCTCTCTCTCTCTCTCTCTCTCTCTATATATATATATATATATATATATATATATATATATATATATATATATATATAACACTAGATCGATGGATATGATAAATAAATAATATCATATTGATGCAACAATCAACTGATTATTTAATTTTTGATATTTTAAGCGTGGGACTTGACTTGAGTGAGATAACACCCTCAAGTGGAGAACTTGTTGTAGTTCTATTTAAATGGTATCCACTTAAATTTCCATATTTATGATTTTATTCCACATATTTGGTGAAATTAGGGTTTGACATTTGTAATTTCTTATATTTGATATTATCATGCCTTGTTTGTTATGTTCTTAATTACTTATTAACAAAATGAAGACTTTCATTATCTCCTTAATCTATTTTAAATTATTAGGCTTGAACAACTAAGATTGACCTAATAATGAGGGGTTAAAATAATATGTAAAAAAAAATTAGATTTAAATCTTATTATTGTTATTCATTTAAATTATATTGTTGTCATTATAATTCTTATTGATAAAAAAAAAAAAATTATTATGCTCATGCAAATCAAGTACTTCCACTAAACCTCAATCATAGGTTTAATTGTGAGGTTCTTTATGTTGAAGGACTATTATCGATGAGAATTAATAAATCTAGTTCTCACCTTTGTGAATGTAAAATAAGCATCATGTAGAAGCAAAAATAATAATAAAGAGTAAAAACCTTCTCAATTTGAGTAAGGAAAAATCATGTGACTTAGTCCAATAAAAGACTCCCCTATGAAAGTAGGATTTTAAATAGTCTCTTTTTTTTCAAGAGAATCACTTTGAATCTCATCCTTCTTAGATGATTACCTCTCAATTATCATCAAGTGTGGTTGAAACAACTTTTTTTTCCTCTCAAAGAGAAATACAAGAACTTTCTCACTCTACTTCTCTCTTTTTCTCAAACAGGATTCTAAAATGGATTGGAACCACTTCACAAGTCTCCTTATTTATAAGAGATGAAATGATCATTCATTCACAACTCTTCATGAGAAATGACTTTTCATGAAGAGATGACTGTTTATGAAGTATTTCATCAATTAAAAAAATTAACCCAACAATTATTGATATAAAGTATTTTTTTTTTCCTTCCTCTTTTTAATATAGTTGTATTTTTTGGTCTGTATGAGGGTTTGTTCTGGTTCCACAAGACCATACATTTTATTTTTGGAATGAACATATTTTAGTGGACTTTGCAGAAATTATCTTGGAATATAAATTTTACTAATTAATATAGTGTTTGCTTCTTGAATTAGCTAGAGTTGTGTTTAGTTAAGGCTCTTGCCAAGCTAGAGTAGTATTATGTGTGCTGGTCACGATCAAAATCGGGTTGTGACGATTATTGATTTCTTTATTGTTTGGCTGGCAATATTATGGGTAGTTTTAAATTACATGCAACTCAAAATAGTGTACATGCATGTTAGAGAATGGAGATGTAGAATAGAGAAGTTTATATTTAAAAATAAAGTGTTATAATAATTATTAATTAAGAAGCAAGTGAGCTTAAATTTAATAGTTAATGTGGCCCAAATGGTATTTGTCAATGGTTAATTATAAAATACATATAGTCCACTTGTCAAAATAAAAGTTAACATAGAAGATTAGGTGAGACAACAACTTCAAGATATTAAGAATAGATGATAGTTATATATATATATAGAAATGGTTTTTTCCCCTCCAGCATATAGCTTTCATGAAAGTTAATCTTACTCGAGGCAATATAAAAAGAATAGAATAAATATATACTACTAATTAATGTGCAGCTGTAGTTGATTGCACTTTAATTTCTATCTGTTTCTATGTCTAATATTAAAATTCTTCTGCTACAATTGTTACATGCTATTTTCTTAAAAAAAAAAAACTTTTATAAAATTTTAATATATCTGAACATGATTAAAAAAAAACATTAAACTTAGTGGATTATTGATAACTTTGGTGTCAATGAAAAAAATTCAAAATATTAATTTTGATTAGTGAAAACTAAATAAATGAATATAGATATTTCAATATAAAATAGAATATATTGTAAAAAAATTAGGATAATATTTTATTAAAAATACTAATTATATAAGTATGTTTTTTCTAAAGTTGTTTTCCCAAGCATATTGTCCGAGAAAATTTAAAATTCAAACCCAAAAATGACAATTATTGAAAGAGTTTCTAAATTGCAATAGTGTGTGGATGATTAATCATAAAGCATCAAATTTGTATGTAGTTTCTCATCTATTTTTGAGTGTTGATCTTGATTTGAATAAGTTCTATCTTTGATAGTTAATGCAATAAAGATGTTTGTATTAATCGTGAGTATATATAGGTTAAACTTTAATTATATGAAAATCAATAATCTTTAAGTTTTTACTTTTTTTTGACATAATCTTTAAGTTTTGTCCCTAGGAATACCATAATATATATATATATATATATATATATATATATATATATATATATATATATTATGGCTATATATATATATATATATATTATGGTAAACTAATATTTTAATATATAGTAATGTGATTAGTGTTAGAAATGCTATAAAAATAATTTTTTTTATACAATTTAAGTGTGTGGAAGCCTTTGTGACACAACTATGTCAATTTTAATTTAAATCAATTTTCAAAATTAGTTTTAAAAACACTCATCTAAAAACATTGAGGTTAGAATTCTTCACACAATTTTTTTTCTCATGTTTGTCCTATGATGCTTTTTTCTTGGTAATTTTTTTCTATGATATTTTTAATGGTGAAATTGTTATTTCCTTTTGTGATGCTATTGGGTAAGATATGTGGTAGTTCCCTCACTTGAATTGAACCTTTTTAAGAGTTTTGATGTTCACATTTTTTTTACAAATTATTATTATTATTATTATTATTATTATTATTATTATTATTATTATTATTATTTCTATTATTCTATATCACATTTATTGGAGGTATTCATTATGATTGTTTGACAAAATTATATATTCTGAACTTAAATTCGACATCGGTTTAAACTAAAATAGTCTCACGTAGTGACGACATTAGCACTGGTTTTACAATTAATTTTTTTATTATTTGAAAATTTTGTAAAGACTGTTTCCCCTTTAGTGATTAAAAAAGGTGGTAAATTTGTGTTGAGGCAGATTTGTACGTTTAAATGAAATTAATCATTGATTTATCTTTTTTATTTTTATAAATGTGACTGGGATTTTGTGTTAGTTGGAATTGAATGTACGCGGTTATACTATTTTTAAAAAAGTGAAATAAGAATTTAACTAAATTATATAAAATCAAGTTGTAAGATAAAAAAATACTCTTTATCTATATATACATTTATTATATTACTAATTAAATAATATATCATCACTAACATACTACCCTAATTGTTTAAAATATTTTTTTATATTAACTCCCTTATGGTAGGAAATTGTGTTGACAGAATCAGAGTGATTATTCAGGAATTAAAATGATCACAGAATTATTATCATAATTATGTAATATCAAGCTGACAAAAATGAATGATAAGGTACGTGCTGGTGTAGCCATGTCCTAAAATTGTAGCTAATGGGACCAATAACGGGTAGTGCTTTAAAACTCGAACCTTTTCTCAAAATAAATAAATAAATAACTTCAACCTTTAAAAAAAAAAAATGAACATTTTTTATTATAAAAATTTGCAATTTTTTAATTTCTCGAAAATGATATTTTAAAAATAAAAATACAAGAACATTTAAAAGGAGAAATCCAAATAGCAATCGACCAACTATATATTGGATTATTGGTCAATGATCAAAAAAACATTTCTATAAGTCAACATGGCACCCATGTGTTATTTATTTATTTAGTAAAAATTTGGCCAAGTTGAATCGCATGGGTTTATTAGGGTTATGACTCACGAGTCACGACAAACATGAAGAATTAAAGAACGTTTCTAAAATTACTTATTAAAATGGTAATATTAGTGGTGGAATTTAAACTCATGTTAGTTAATTCTTATTTTGGACATGAAATTAAAGGTAAAAGTACATTTTACTCTTAAAATGAACCGACAAAGTTATACTTATTTATAAAAATAAAAAATAAAAATAAAAAATAAAAAATAAAAACCTTATTAACAACTTTATTAATTTATTATCTTTAGTTACATTATCTTTTGAGGTATCTTCTAATGAATGTAATATGGAAGGTAGAAGTAGAAGATATTAATCTAGCAAGTAGAGCAGTCCCACACATATTTTAAATTTGACGGTGCGTATCCTATTAAAGTATTATTGATTGTTTTCTTTAGTATTTGGTTCACGTAGGTACGTATATTTTACTATTGAAGTACAAATATTATAATTTCATCTTCCTTGTCATGCCCTAATTTTTCTTTGTTTCAGAGACCTAAATAACTAACTAGTGCGTTAATTAATATATGTAATCATCAAGTCAACCTTAAGTTGTTTTTGGAATTTAATTAAACACAGAACGTCTTATGGTGATGGGTGACATTTAGCTTAATTAATAAAATAGGATTTATAAAGTTGATATTTAATTTATTTCCTCTGGAATGATTGCATTTAACAATTTAAATTGCTGAGACAGACAAGTTCTAATATATATCTTTGTATACACACTAACACGTATTTAATTTAAACAGCTTTATATTTAAATGGTTATATTAATTAGGACAATAGCCGGAGTTATGTTGGTGGAATACAATGATACAAAATTTCTTGTATTTAAACTTTATAAAATACAAGAATTTTCTATTGGAGAAAAATGAACATACAAATTAGAAGTTATGTTGGTAGACTAAGAAAATAAAATAATAAAATAACAAACAAATAAATTGATATTGTATGTGACCTATAATTTTACTTGGGTTAGTGAAAAGAGTATTGAACATATGGTTAGGGAATTTTATTGTTGAATTTTAATAATAAATTTTTAGGGTAATTCTAATGTTAAGTAAGGAAGGTTATAAGGTAAAAGTGAGAGAGAGAGAGGGAAACTAAAAATTAGTGCATAGAATAACAGAAATCTTATAATGCATGAAGGAATTCTACTTACTAAAAACTAAAAGAGGGCATGTATTATGGACTTAAAACACTATTTTTGTACTAATATGTTTTTTTTAACATATATCATGATGACTTGTCAACTACTTTATTAACTAGAAATAATTGTTTTACTATTTTTTTATGTATTTAACATTTTTAATTATTTACTATGAAACTAGTAATTAAGAATAACAAGTAATATAATAACTTTCTTCAAGAAAAAAAAATTAATTATCTTTTTCAGTATATATTGAGTTCTCTAAAGATTTAGATTCTTCACTTTAAAGAATGCATAAAATAAGGGAAAAAAGATTATATATAGTATATATTTAAAGAATGTAATATTAAATATTTTTTTTAGATTTAAGGACTATATACAAGTGAAGAGTCACATAATGATTTTAATGAACCTTTTGATTCCAATCATTTATTTTAATTTAATGATTGAAATGTGTCTCCTTCATTCTCATATAAGAAACCCTCCTTTCACTAAATATATCTTTTCTCTCTCTCTATATATATATATGTATATATATATATATATATATATATATAAAGATTACATAAATATCATTATTATTTCCAAAATTTTAAAATTTATTTTTACATTAAAAACTTTTAATTTAACAATGTAAACATGTCTTTATTGAGATATAGTTATAGTTGATCAAGTTGTTAGGCATATGGTGTAGATACATGTCTTTATTAAGATGCATAAAAATTAGAAGAGAGTAAAAGTTGTTTTAAAAATTAAAATATCTCATTCTATAAATATAAGTAATGGTGGTCTGAAAGCCTAAGTTGAGAACCTTTTAATAAGTAAGTTGGCTTCTAAATGAGTAGTTGTTTTAAATTGTTTCATCAAAGTTTTATATAGAATTCGCATGTGAACAAAGTCAAGACATACATGTATAAAGTGGTCAACTAAGTTATATATGAGGTCAGAGATTTAGTCCCTAAGTGAGTACTAGAAGGGTGTAATATTTGGAGAGTAGTTAATGTGTTAATTCCATAGGAGGTTCGTGTTACAAACTAATGTCGTGATAGATTCATATTTAAGTTATTATATCCTAAATCTTACCCATGAGTAAAATCAACTAATAAACTAGCAGATAAATATAAAAGACATAAAAAGATCTATTTACTTATTTAGAGGTTTAAAAAGAAAGTCAAAACTCATGAACTAACTTAGTTACATATGAGCTTAAGTCGAATTGAGTTGAAAAAATTCAACCATAACTTTAACCCAATTACAATCCAACCCAATTAACTTACAAACTAAACAAGTGTAAATTGGGTTAATCATTTTTTATTAAAGATTTTAAACTAAAAAATTAAGAATATATACACTTTGTTTATTTGAGTATAGAAAGAAAGCTTAAATTAAAATTTTGGTCTATTTAATTTGTGTGAGAGAGATGAAAACAAAGAAATTTGAGTGTCTCACCTATATTTATTTTTATAGTTGAAGTGGGTGGAAAGTAATGGGAAAATGAAAAGTATTTAAATAAAAGAAACAAGTTTCAAAAAATATATCTAAAGGGATCAATTCCCTCATAATTAATGGTAGTTAATTGATTAATCTAGCTTCTAGAAGGTCCACTAACTTATCATTTTAATTGACTAAACAAACATTATAATTGATTAAGTTTGAGCTCTAACCATAGTATTCATTGCATTGTTATCTAATCGATCAATTATTTTATATAATCAATTAAATTATAACTTTTACACACCATCGTGTTACTTTGTTACATAAGAGCATAATAGGTATTTATATACATATTCTTCTCCTTTTATCTAAATAAACAAAAAAAAAATACAATATTATTTTTTATTATTTTTATTTTTATTTTTAAAACAAGCAATTCAAATTTTTTTTTTACCTATTTCTCTCTTATCTATTTATTTTCACTTATTTATATCTACTTTACATTTATCTCCCACCAAAAACACCATCAATGTTAAAATACATTTTAGGATTGCAAAAGGAGGTATACTAAAGTGATTTTTACACTAATCTTAGTGTTATTTACAATATATATATATAATTGATTTTAGTGTTATTAAAAAATATGTATATTATTCATTTAAAAATACGTTTTTTTTAAATTGAGTCAATCCATCTAAAACAATCCATGATGGATTGATTTAGGTTGAAAATTTTCTAACTCATCACAAAATGAATTGAGTTGATGAACTGATTTTCTTTTAAGTTAATATGGTAAGCCAAAAACCTATAAGAGTTTAGTTTACTCACTTTAACACTTTTGTAATTATTAAAAGGAGATTTTAAACAAATTAGTAAGAATAAAAATAAAAAACTAATAACTTATAAGTTTGTTTAATTTCATAAGTTGATAAAGGTAATTTATAAAAATAAATTAAAGGTTATTGAAATAAACTCATATATTAAATAAATCTAATTTGATAAAAAAAATTATAAATTAATCAATCTAACTTGTAAATTAATAGAGTGACTTATAAACACACAATAAATTATATCATATTTTGTTATCATACAATGATCAAAGAGTCGTAGTTCAAAGTTTCATATTCATTCTTCTCTAATTGAATCTATCATAAATCAGTTGCAGCAGGATTGGGAGGTGAAACTTCATATTCATCGACAAGGAAATCAATGTACAAACATTTTGGCTAAGAAAGAAACTCTTCTTTGCATGTATGCATAGTGTTGCCTATCCAAGGCTGTAATTTGTTTTTTTTTTTATTTTTTTATTTTTTTTCTTTTTTTCATCCTTTGAAAAACACACACACAATAAATTTCAATCATTAATAAAAACGTGTCTAAAAAATATTTTATAGAATGCGTGCTAAATGCTAACTCTCCTGATTTAATTTCATATGAAGAAGTCGATTTGTATAACCCATCCGATAGGCCAATATTACAAAAGTCCAAACCTCCCCTCCTACTAATTTTCGAACAAAGAATTTTTAATCATACAAATAATAATCGTTTTACATAATTTCTTTTTTGCCTTTATTAATTCCATATCCTGTCAGAGCGAATAAAAACTTTTTAAGAATTATTAATTACTTTCCTAAATTAAAAAATCATAATTAATTATTTTTTTATAATTTAATTCTCAATGTTAAATTTGTGTTTCTTAGAATAATGAATTTAAGCGGGTTTGGTACATGGATAAATGGTAACTAAGAATACTAGATTTGAGTCTAATTTAACCTTACAAAATTGACTTATAAGATGAGAATTATTATCTACTTACATATTGTTTAATTATTTAATCTCTAATCGATGTAAAATTTGAATTTTTTTATTAATATTTATAATTAGACATTCACATCATATTATTATTTCGTGACTTTATATTATTATGTATGTGTATTAATTTTTAATTTTTATCCAATAAAAAATCTGGTAACCCCCTAATCATGACTTTATATCATTATCTATGTGTAATAATTTTTAATTCTTATCCAATAAAAAATCTGGTAACCCCCTAATCACTAATGTCTCAAACTCTTAATCCTTAATATTTGAAAAGGCAAAGCAAACGATAAATGAAAAGGAAAAGGCAGCGAATAGTGAATAAAGTGAAGAATAAGATAAAATAAGTGAAATATATGAAATCAACAAAGAAGATGAAAAAGGTAGAGAGTGAGTATTTACTACCGGTTAAGGGAAAGGAGAGAAAACAATATGATTGGATGAGGAATTTATATAGGGTAATTCATATATTTGAAAAATTTCAAATTCTTTGAAATGAAATGTTTTGTTTTGATGAGTAATTTATAAAGAATTTGAAATCTAAGCATTTGTGAAATTCTTTAAAATAGTAAAATTTCAAATTCTCCCAAAAATGGGAGAATTTGAAATTCCTCATATTTTTTTATTCTTCATATTTTACCTATATATTTTATCTTATCTCTTCATTCTTTTAATTATTGGATATTCAATAATATTTTTAAAATTATTAAATATTATCTAATACTAATTTTTAAAATTATTAAATATTTAAAAATGGATTAATATTTATTTTTATAAAATTTAATTTAAAAATCTTAACATATAAATATATTTTTAAAATCAATTTTACTATGATGGAATCAAATTATCATATTCAACCTAACAATTTAAAATTTAAGAAATTTGAATTGACTCATCCAAACAAAATATTTTAAAAATGATATAAATTGAAATCAAAGTAATTCAAATACCAAAAATTTAAAATTCCTTAAATTTATAAAATTTTTCGTCCAAACACACTGTAAGTGTATGTTTGGGAATATCTTTTACATAGCATAAACGACATTTCACACTTTTTAAAGCAAAAAATATAAAAGTAAAGGAGGAGTGAACATATGTTTGTTAAAGTTCAACTGTAATCTAAACACAGGTTAAGTTAGCTTAGTAGGAATGAAGAGAAAAACAGATACTTCAATCTTTGACAATTTTTTTCTGAAAAAAAAAAAAACCTACATCACATTTCACATCAATACAAAAAAACAAAAGATTGAGAAAAGTTATACTTAAAGATTAACTAATAAAAAATATATATATAAAAATAAGGGTCCAATTATAAACTATAAAAAAAGTCTAAGATCTAATTAAAAATTTCTAAAAAATTAAGAAGGTTAAACCTAATTTAAAAGTTAAGTAAACCAACTATCTGACTTATTTTTTAATTGATAAAAAGCAAGTCTTACCTAAAACTAATAGGAAATACCCAACTACCTGGAGGCCGCATGGTTTCGTACGCATCAATAGTGCACGTCATTAATTAAGAGTATTTGTACTATAATAAAGCTTAGTAATCAATACTTTTATAACCATTTCACACTTATATCTTTCATCAACTTATTTTATCATAAGGAATATAGTGATAATAACAAAGTTTAAATTTAAGATTTTCTAACTTTCTTTACAGAAAATTTTTATATTGATTTGTCTCAAACTATCAACATTAAGTCAAGTTCTTAATCTAATTAGATCAAATTTTACTATTTTATATAAAGTTACAAGTATTTTTTTTTTTTTTAAACCACTTCTAGTTTGAACTTAAATATTTTTTGACTTACCTTTTTAAATAATTACCCAAATATTTTTTTCAACACAAAGTCTTTTCAAACTTTAATAACCAAGTATTCTTTCGTAAACAAATCTCTTCAAATTCAACCAAGTATTTTTTTACAAGCTAGCCTCTCCAAGCTCAAAGCAACAACACAAAGTTAAAATTAGGTAAGCTAATTATATTTTTTTTTGTCTTACCATCAAGACATGATACAACCAATTAAGTACAAGCTTTTTATAAAAAGAATCAATATGATTTTCACAATAAGTGTTTTCTTCTTCTTTTTGGATTTCAAACTTCCTTTAATTATAGGTGTTTCAATAAAGACGACTGTTGCGAATCCTTGAACATCTCTCACAAGCTTGCTTTGTTTATCTTCATCTTCATTCCTTGTGGAGAGAAGTGTCCGTTAGTGCATTAGATACTTTCACCAAATGGACACTTCTTATATGATAAAGGAAACTACTTATCACCTTTTAGGTACCAAATGAGTGTAGTCATGCATGTGTCAGGTTAGAGTAGTCTTGATTGCTTTATCTAACACTTTATGTGATTCAAGAGATTTACTTGTTTTTTTTTTTAACGCAAAACATGTCTTTTGTTTCTTTTAGTGAATGAGAGTACTAAGGAAGCTTTTGTTCATTCTAGTTGTTAAGGAATTATATAGGCATAAATGATTCAATTATTAGACATTATAAATAATATAAAATTATAGTACATGTCTTTCAGACTAAGTGTTTTGTTTGACTAGATAACTCATTCGTCTTAGTGCTTATTCGTCTTAATGTTTCGTTTACAAAACTTTTCTTTAGAAAAACATTTATGTTTATTGACAATAAAACTTGAAATCCTATGGGGTTTAAAATCATCTTTTGACCTAACAATTTTAAAATAAATTATCAATAAATAAAAATAATATTGTGATATAATATAAATTAGAGTAAATTACACTGATACTCCCGTATTTTTTCAAGATTGCATTTATATTCCTTCATTTCTTGGACCTACAACAAGATCCCTTACAAGTTAAAAAGATGTTGTACTATATCTCAACTCATAAATAACATCAAGTCTGTTAATATATTCATGCCATGTGATGTGCACATGACTTTTAATGAATTTTTTCTTTCAAAAATGCCTCTTCTAATGGAGAAGGTGAGGGACATTTTTAAAAGAATTTTTATTTTTTATTTTATTAAAAGTCATCTGCAAGTCACATGACACAAATATGTTAAGATGTTTAACATGATTTGTGGGCCGAGGATGGATAGTGTAACATCTTCTCAAATTGTAAAAGGTCTTAGTGTAGGTTCAAAAAATAGAGGCATATCAAGTGTGATGTAAAAAAACACACAAAGATACGAGTGTAATCCACTCTATAAATTATTTATCATAAATATAAATATAATTTATATATATAAATATTTATTTATACAATTATATATAATTTATTATTTTGGTTATATATAATAAATATTTAACTCGTGGATTGTACATGTTAAAATGTTTATTCATTTTAAAATTTATTCTATTATAAATGGATCTAACTTCTCCAAAGTGAGAGAATTACACTTTAGATAATAAAATGCAATAATAATCATCAATTAAAAAATCAACTATTGATATTATAATTAATTTTATATTTTATTTTATAAGAACTTGATTTTATCATAAATTTTAATTATTAATTTTATATTGTAAGTATATTTTTATCTTCTAAAATACATCTCTCACCTTAAAATAGGCAAATCCTAAAAAATTAAAAAGGTTAAGGGGGTATATTGGACTAGAATTTTAAAAGACTTTTTTATAATAAAAAAGTCTTAGTGGTATTCAATCAAAGTTTTCTTTAATATAAAAAAGTCACGTGATATTCAATTAAGATAATCAAGATTTTTTTAAGAGTCAGACAAAATCTGGTGGTATTTAATTAAGACAATCAATATTTTTTTAAATAGTCCATCAAAATCTAATGGTATTCAATTAATACTTTTTTTACTAAAAAAAATTCCATTGGTATTAAAAAAAATATAGAGATTTTAATAGATTATTTTAAATATTGGATTTTGTGATATTTTTTAGTATAATTTACATGTAATTCACTTGTCAAACAATTTCACCAAAACTTTTGAGATTTGTCAAACAATTTCACCAAAACTTTTGAGATTTCGCATGACTTTATTTTCCCTTCTATTTTTACTATTTTTTTTCTCCCCTTTCTTCCTTCTCTTTCATATTCTTTTTTTTTTCTTTCCTATTCTTTTTCGCCATTCTTACTTCTCTCTCTCATTTTCTCTTTTTGTTCATCTCTGTCATTTATATCTTCTTATTTTTCTCTTATATTTTTTATCTGTCAATTAATATATAATTTATCAATATTTATTTTTAAATTATTAAATATTTAAAATAATTTTTGTATTATTAAATATTATTGATTGTTAAAATTTTTAAATTAATAAAATTTAATTAATTATTTTAATAAAATTTAGTATTGAATAATAAAAATACTTTGCAAGTCATGATAATAATCCTCAAAATGAAAAAGAAATTTTTATTTTACGCCATGCATTTTTAAAAAATGTGATTGAGAGAATATTTAGTATTTTAAATCATGTTTCATAATTTTTAAGTTAAGGTCTCTATTTATATTTAAAACACAAACTCAACTTGTATTAACATATAGCATTACATAATTTTTTTCACAAAGAATGTCGCTCTCATAAATTTTCAATTGAATTAGTGAATGAATGTTTATCTTTAATACTACCAATTAATAAAAATAATAATTTTAAACATATTGTTTACATTCAAATGCATGGAAGTGAATATGCCAATGCATTAAGGGCTAATATATTTTAGATATGTGAAAAAATGTTAATTAAGATGATATTAAAGTCAATTATCTGTCAAAAGATTGAGACAGTTATTTGTCAAAAAATGAAGAATTGTGTTGGTTTTATTTTTTTTCTTATTTATGTTATATTTTTTTAATTAAATTTTATAATATTGCAAATCCATATATTCCTATAAAATCTATAAAATTATTTAAAATATTATAATATAAATCCATTAAAATTCATTAGAATTTGAAATATAAAGTCTGGATTAAAATTTAAATTTTAAAAGTCTTTTAAAAAAATTCTAAAAATCATGACACTCTTACAAAATTTATTAAAATTAAAAAAAAATTATACTAAAATTATCTTTGGAAATCTTAATTCAATCCATCTCCTAAATCTAATTTAAAAATTAAGTAAACTAACTATTTGACTTTTATTTTTTAATTGATAAAAAGCAAGTCTTACCTAAAACGGATAGGAAGAAAAACTATCTGGAGGTCGCAGAGTTTCGTACGCATCAATAATGCACCTCATTAACTACCAGTATTTGTAATATGATATCTTTCATCAACTTATTTTATCACAAGGAATACAGAGATAATAACAAAGTTTAAATTTAAGATTTTCTAACTTTCAAAATTAGATCAATTCTAAAAGTTTCTTAATGACCTATGAGGAGTAATGGAAACGACACAATAAAAAAAGAAAATTTTGAAATTTGAATTCAAAGTCAAGTTAAAAGAAAATAAGAAAATAAAATTTGAAATTTGAATTGAAATAAAGTTAAAAGAAATATATAAATTGAATTTTGATTTTAAAAAATATTTTTTATTTTATTTTCTTTCTATTTTCTCTCAGTGCAAACGAAACAAAATATATTATTATTTGTATTTTATATATTTTATACTTCATTTTCATTTAACCAAATATATCATAATTATATATTCAAAATTAAAAACTAATTTCTATATATTAAATACGAATTTTTATCTTAAGTTATAATATTTTTAGAATTTTTTCTTTGATGATAAAAATTTAAGAGATTTTTTTTAAACTTTTTATCTAATTAGTATTTGAGCACAAGTGAAATATTTATTATATATAATATTATAAATTTTTGTTAATTATTATTTTTTAGTAATAATTATATATTATGGTGTTTTGAGGTATAGTATTGAGAGATTTTGAGAATTAAAAAAATTATTAAAAATCATATGTAAATTATATGATATGAATATATTAATAAGCTTAATATGGTTTGAGTCGAGGAAAAATATTATAATATCTTTTCAATTTTAAAAAGGTCACACTATAAATTTAAAATATAAAAAGTTATTAAGTGGAATGTAAAAATAACATCGGAATGTGAGTGTAGTTTATTTTATAAATTATTTTATTATAAATATAAAATATAATTTATATATTTTAAATATTTATTTATATAAATTTTAAATACAATTTATATGTGTATATAATTTATTATAAATTTTAGTTATATAAATTTAATATGTGCATTCTCCATGCTAAAATGCAATTTACTTACAAATTTATTATGTTATTAATAAATCTAATTCCTCCAAAATGAGGGAATCATACTTTAGATCATAAATAAATTTTAATAATAATTATTGATTAAAAAATTAACAATTGATATTATAATTAATTATAAAATTTATTTTACAAAATTTTAATTATTAATTTTATATTTTATCTTTTAAAATACACCTTTTATCTTAAAAGAGTCAAATCGGGAAAAATAATACTACATAATTATTCAAATATTATTCCAATTAATATCTTCATTAATTATTATTTTTTCTTAATCTTACTTCGTATCCAAGTGAACTGTTGCTGTTAATTGAGATAATTGTTCTTGATAAGGTTCATTCTTTTTTCATTAGCGTACACATTAGTTTCACCCAAATTGAACTTATGTGATATAGAAATTTATTTAGTATCTCTTATTTAATTGTTATAACTTAGAAAATAAGTTATTGTATAATTTTTTGTTTTACATTTTTAATTAATTTCATTGAAAAAATACTTTTTTATATATTAAATAACTAAACATTTATCTTTTCATTTCATTTTGTACTTAACTTATAGTTATAGCTTATAAGATTTGAGTTAACTTATAGACTAATTATTCCAAATACACCATTGTAAAATATAATCGAATACAATAAAATTAGTTCTCTTCTTATTTAAAGAACGTGTTAAAAACATTTATCTTTGCTTAGAATATAATTTAAAAAATTTGATAAGATAAAATTTGCATATTATATTTTAAATTATGTACATAATTTTGTTTGATTTTTATAATAATTATGTTAAAACTTATATTTAAAAAGATTTTTAATTAATGATAAGAGATAACATTTTTTCATTAATAAAAATTAAATCCAAATATTTAAATTAAAAACAGATTTGACTCTTCTAGAAGAAAGGATATATTTTAGAGGATAATTTACTATTATTAATTATAAAACCAATTATTAAAATTTATGATAAGATAAAATTTTTTAAAACAAAATATAAAATTAATTATAATATCACCATTAATTTTTCAATAAATAATTTAATTTTCTAAAACGCGATTCTCTCGCTTAGAATAATGTGGTATTGATGAGTTTAATTACATCTCATCACATATCTTTCAAGACATTATAAATAAAATGCATCACATGTATTTAAAAAAAAAAGAAAAAAAAAAGAGCTAGACCCTTATTTCCATGTTATAAAAATAATATAAAAAAAAATGAAATGGATAACAATGAAATAAAATACTGTGGGAGTGAGTGGTTTTTATGAATATTTGTTTTAAAATTTGTATACTATGAAAGAAAAGGGTAAAAGCATAGGTTCTAGAAGGTGTGAGGAAGCAAATATATGAAAAAAAGAAGTGGATTTGGATAACCCACTGAAATCCAACACAGAAAAAGTCGAGGGTGGCACTCATTTAAGGCTAAAAATGACAGCTAACCACAAAATTTAAAAAAAAAAAGAAAAAAAAAAAGGAAAAGCATATAAAGAAAAGCGATAAGTCCGAAAGAGAGAAACATAGAAATCAAGTGAGTGAGAATTGAGAAAGGCAGAGAGAGAGAAAGATGCGGTGTTACGGCATAAGCATTCCGGGAAGCGAGCAGCGGTTCTGGGCGGCGGGGGGGAGTCGGGTGTTGGGCCGGCCCAGCGGGAGGCGGCCCTGGCCCAGGCCCAGTAGCCGAATCGCGTTTCCTCGGGCAACCCTAAGGGAGGGTTTGGTAATGGAAGTCAGCTTCTACGACCTATTGGGGATACCGGAATCGGGTTCCATCACGGAGATCAAGAGCGCGTACAAGCAACTCGCGCGCAAGTACCACCCTGACGTGTCGCCCCCCGATAGGGTGGAGGAGCACACCAAGAGGTTTATTCAGCTGCAGGAGGCCTACGAGACCTTGTCTGATCCCTCGCGAAGAGCCATGTACGACAGAGACATGGCCAAGGGCATTAGCTTCGCTTTCGCTGCTCGCCGACGCTATAACTATCACGACCAGGTTTTCTTATATTCCTTCTTTCAAACCTTGTTTCCTTCGCCTTTACCTTACTCATTATTATTATTATTATTATTTTTTATTTGCCTTTGCACTATGCGTTATTTATTACGCTATTTTTCACTCTCTGTCTTAATTATGTGATTTTAATTTTGTTAATTTGGTGGTTTAAATTGTCAAATACTTTTACAACTGATTTTTTTCTATGAGTGTTGTATCCTACATATTTGACCTAGAATGGGAATTGCCTCATCGTGCACTTTTGCGTTCTGATATTTGATATTTTTGGTTGCTTATTGTGGCTTATTAATTGGAACTTGGTTCATTCGCTGTACTATGCCTTTTTTTTGTTTTTGTCAAGTTCAAAGAATTTACAGTTCTGGCTGTCACCTTGCCTCTGTTGGAATTTCTTTTTCATGTTGGTATAACGATTTTTTCTAGCTGAGAACATGTATTTGTATTTAATTTTAATTTGTCTACGACAATTATAAATTTGACTTGTTTTCTGCTGCTTTCCATATTTTATATTTTTATACTTTTTGAGATTCTTTTTTTTATGACTTTCCCCGGTATTAATGTGTTGATTTTTTATTTCTATTCTGGATTTTGTTCTTTTTCCATCTTTGCCCCCTTTTTGAGTATGTCTATTTCAATCGCATCTCATCACCGCAAAATCTGAACAAGTGGGTTGTAGCGGTATATTAAATTGGTGGTAACATGTTCGGATAATTTGGGAACCCAAACTGACCCGATTATTTCTGTTCATATTGTTTTTAGTTTTTGGGTCAAAACATATCCTACCCGTTAAGATCTGTTCATGTGTGAGTTGGGTGATGGTTTTTGATTTTTGAACATGTGAACTCGACCCCTACACAACATGTTATTAAATTTTTACACTCACACACACATGTATATATATATATATATATATATTAAATTAAAAAACTGCAAAAGAGCTTTAGACCTCATTAACTTCCTTTTGTAGATAAGTTTGTTACTCTTATAGTTGTTGCAATGTTTCTTGGTCACTAATGTGGTTTCTTCAAGTAACAAATTTATGTCAGAATCAGTTTGATTATGCCTGATAATGTAGGTAGTGACTTATTTTGTTCAAAGCATGATTGCACGAGCTATCATATATATTTAAGATGTCTCTGAACCTCTCGTTTTTAGCCTTCCTATCATGTTTTATTTTTGGTACAAATTAATTCTCAAACTCTTAGAGATCTAGCGTTTGTTGTGACATTTATGTGTTACCTGAATTTGAAATAAAAATTACATGGTTTGTGTATATATATAATTGTGTTTACTTTTAGAATGTGTTAAATTAATAAGAAAATTTCCAATTTTTAGAAAATTTAAAACAATTTTAAATACTCAGACCTGAATGACTCAACTTAAAATCAAACTTTTCATGACTACTGGGTTAGTTTGGTTTAGGTTTGACAAAAAAAAAAAGAGAATTGTATAAATTCAACCCAATCCAATATGCAGAATTTTGGTTGGATTGGATAACAAGTTTAGTTCAGTCAAATCGACAAGTAAACACCCCTAATAGTAAATGTATAGTTGGCTCTTCAGCACTTGAAAGTCTGTTGTACTAGTTTAATATATTTTTCTTGATGGTATGACAAATTCTTCCTGCTGAGAGCTTGTATTATTATTTGCAATGCTTTTTAATTCTGCACTGTACCTACACCCAATCATTTTATTTTCATAAATTATATCTTTCGGAAGATACTTTATGACATTTTCCTGGTGTGAATAGATCGTGACTTGATTTCTATTCTGGGTTTTGTTCTCTTTCCATTTTTTTTTATCCTTTTGAATATGTCAACTTCAATCCCAGCTCACCACCTCAAAAACCGAATTAGTGTGTTGTTGCTGTATAACATGTATAATTGGCTCTTCAGCACACTAAAAGTCTGTGCAAGTTAACAGTGTCAGGATATAAATATTAACAATGATAATGATGAGTGTTCTCTAATGAGATTGACTGTGAATCTGTGATGTTAATTATTTCTTTATTCATATAATACTATTCGGCATTTTTACATCGTGGTAATGAGTAGGTCCTATTCAGGGGATTTGTGAATCATGCATTCTAAAGAGAAAGGGACTTTTTAATTTATTATATTTGCTTGTTCAGTTGTCGAATTGATCATATATAACTTTTTTTTTTCTTTCTAATCTTAAATCGAAGAAAAGGGGGCAGGTGGAATTGGGTAGAAGACTAATTGTTTTACATAGTGATCTAAGATGTTGCTTTTGAATCAGGTGGTTGAACAAAAAAGTGAATGGAAAGGTCGGTGGCAAACTCAACTATCAGAGCTGAAGAGAAGAAGTAGCAGTAAGGATGCTGGAGGGAATATGTCATGGGCAGCTCGAATGCGCCAGCAGAGGGATGAATCATGACTAGGACTTCTCTTAGTTCTCTCTATGTAACTAATTGTATATATGCATGTGTACATCTTCCTACTCTAGATCAAATCAAATATAAATTTAATGTTGAGTATACGTCTCATTCCCCTAGTCTACGCGCACTTTCTAGTCTGTTAACCACAGTAAAAAAGAGGATTTGCAAAATTGATTTTGAAGCGATGTGATTTCTGTTAGATGGTTTAATTCTAAACGATAGTAGTAAAACTTGATATATATATATATATATTATTCATCGCAAATATTACTTATAGTTTGCTTCAAATCAAAATTTAGAATCAAACTTTCGATGAAGTGGAAATATTTAACAAAAATGTGTTTGTTGTGATATTTTATTGTTATTTTAGATAATTTTATGGGAATGTAAACACGTACTCAAATTAATCATGAGTTGTTCTGAATGGTTAAAATTTTGGCTGAGATGATTTTTGGGGTGCCTATTTGTGTGCAAGGTGGGAGGGAGGAAAATATTTAGTTTCGCTTGAAGGGTAATTACCTCAGCTTTTACAAACAAGTGGGATTAGGAGCTTTGGTTTTCGTTTGTGCATTTAGATGGCGGAACACCAAGGGCCAAATACGATTGAATTCAACTCCACAAATTATATAATTTGGAAGCCCCTCATGATACGTGTTATATTGAGAAAGATTTTATGATAATGGGGGGAAGTTGTTCGACCCATTGATTAATGGAAAAAAATAACTATTGGTTTGATTAGTTATGCTGTAGTTGGAAATATGTCTCACAAGGAAACTAAAGTTCGTAGTATGGGGACGAATTGGCTGAGTCGAATGAAAGAAAGAACATAAGCATGAAACATTTATGATTCCAAAGTTCATGAATATGAAATAAAATGGTAATGCATCTGAACATTTTTGAAGATGTTGTGAATCACTGGACAGCCATAAAAGTTACGTAGTACTTTAGGTGAGCATTGCTATCGCTTAGTTCATTGCCTAACAGGTGTAAGTTTTGGTTGTCGGTAGTAAGTAGTAACATCTACTAATTCAGCTCCAAACTAAACTTGACATTCTCAATGGTATACGACGTTGTCTTGCACGAAGAGGGTAAGAGTTCCATTCCCATTAGGCACCCTTTGCCTTTTCCATTCCCATACTCCATGTCATTCTCGTGACCCAAGAGAGAGAGAAAGGAAGAAGAATAAGTGTTGTTTGAAGAAAAAAATAAATTTTAAAATAAGTATTAAATTAGTTTTTCAATATAATATTAATTACTTATTTTTCATTTATACACATAACAATATTTTTTAAAAAGTAATTATTCTGTTGTACTGTTTCTAGGGAAAAATAATCATAAAGATAATTTTATAAAATTACTATTATCTTTCATTTATTGTTTGTTAACTTTTATTAATTTGTATAAAATAATTTATGACTATTATTATTATTATTATTATTATTATTGATAAAGTATTTATACACTAAAGATGTTACTAAGTTTAAATGTTCGAAATTATAATTTTATTACTTATATATTACTCAAAACTTTCTTTTAGATAACCTTGAAATTGAGGATGAGGGAGACTTAACATAGATAAATGAAAAGATAATTAATATTTAATAATATTTAAATTAAAATTACACTTTTAATTTTTATTTCTAATTTTTATCTCATTTTACTATTTTTTATAGAGAGAAAATGAGAATTATAAGTGTAATTTACTTCAAATATTATTAAATATCAATTGTTATGTTATTTACTTAATCTCAAATCATGACTAATAATACAAATTTGATAATCAGCCGATGAACATTTAATGAAGGGACTAAATTTGCAAATTTTATAAAATTAGAGACTAAAATTATGAAAATAAAAATAAAAAGATCAAAATTACAAATTTAATATTATATGAGGGCTAAGAGTAAAATTTAGTTCAAGTATTATACAATCCTCAGATTTCTTTTGTAAGTTAGGCCTCATTCTCTTGAAAGATTAATATATGTTGCACTTCAATTTATTTGAAGGTTAAAATACTTTTTTTGTCCCAATAATTTCACTTTACCTTTTGTCCTTATAATTTAAAATAAACATTTTTAGTGCCTATACTTATATTTTTCAATCCTTTTTAGTTTCTATAATTTAAGGCAGTTGTTTTAGTTTCTATGCTTGCAATTTTGTAATCCTTTTAGTCTATCATTAATTTTTTGTAATATTGTCTCTTTTTTGTTGAGGTAATAGAGGTATTAATTCAACTTTGTGTGTCTAATGTCAAATTTATTTTACTAGAGTACTCTAAATTAGATCTTTGATACTTTGTATCCTTATAGGCAACGCCTATTATTAATACAATTTTTCTTACCCTCACAAAATTAAAGATCTCTATCACATCAACACAAATTAGACAATATTACAAAAAAAAATGATAGAGACTAAAAAGATTACCAAACTACAAGTATAAAGACTAAAAAATCTGCCTTAAACTATAGGAACTAAAAAGGATTGGATAAATATACAGACTAATGATTGTTTTAAACTATAAGGACTAAAAGGTAAAGTAAATGAAATTATAGGAAAAAAAAGTATTTTAACCTTGCTTTAATGTAAAACTTAAATCCCTATTTTTACTTCTTGCATCTCTCAACATCATCATCAATTATGTAGTTGAAACCCACATATTCCAATTTGGGGCTTTAGAACATAAAATGAAGATCTCAAATAAGTTTCAAAATCAATAATATATAATAATACACTCTTTAACACACTCTTCTTAATAGTTTATTATTTTTTATTAGTTAAAATTTATTGAAAATCACAAAATCAAGAGAGAGTCACTAAATATGGTATTAGACCAACAAACTTTTGTATTTTTCAATAAATTTCAACCAATTAAAAAAGATGTATTCAAAAGAGTGTCAAAAGTTGTGTTTCTAGCATTTCTCTATAGAGTAATGCTACACTAACAACAAAAATTGTATGGTATCACTTTTGTGTCTATCCCTTTCTATCACTTCATTTATCACAAAGATAAATAGAAAAGTAATGTTGTACAAATTATTATAAAATTTTTATTATAGTGTAACATTACTCTTCACTATATAGCAATGTTGTATGAACTTCATTTAATCTTCTTAAATCCTAAAATTGATAATATGGTGTTCAACATTAAAATTGCAATGTAATGTTACTTTTCTCTATATAACAATGTTTTATGAACTTCATTTAATCTTCTTAAATCCTAAAATTGATAACATAGTATTAGGGGAGGGACCGAACATTGTAAATAGTGGAGAAAAATGTCTCAAAAACACCAATTTATAATTTTTTATTATCTTCATCCCATAATAAGTGTTGTTTTAAAGGAAATAAATTATCTCAAAATAAGTGTTATATTAGTTTTTCAATACAATATTAATTATCTCTTTTCTAATTATATCCTAAATAATATTATGTAGAAAATAGTTTTTGTATTACATCATTTCTATAAAAAAAATTTAATTATAAAGTTAATTTTATAAAATTATTAATCTTTTTCATCCATTTATTAACTTTTTTTAATTTATGTAAAATAAGCTAAGGTAACACTTATTATAGAGTGAGTTATAAAAAAAACACTTATTATAGAATGAAATTCATTAAAGTTTATTACTTTTCATAATTTAGAGGAGTGTAATGAAGGCCATCGTTTGATTGTTCTTTTGTTAATGAAAAGCATGACTTTGAATCGGAAATAAATGGTTATGCCGGCTCTTAAAGAAGAAGAATCTCCACTCACCCTTAACTTCAAGGTTCTCTTAGAAGAAAGTTATCATAACGCTGGAAGTTACAGTATGCAACACGAACATAAATATTATATATATATATATATATATATAGAGAGAGAGAGAGAGAGAGAGAGAGAGAGGTTGGATTTATTTATTCTGAAGTAAGTTTAACTAGACTTATTCCATTTAATAACTTATGTTCTATATCAAATTTTAACGATCTAGTCGTTGAATTTAAAGTTCTTAATACATAGATCAAGTTTGTAAGTTTTTTAAAAATTTAAAAATTATTTGATATTTTATTTTATCAATTCAAATCAACGTATAAAATAATTTTATGATTATACGTCAATTTGAATTAATGAAACAAAATATCAGATAATTTTTAAATTTTTAAAAATTTACAAATGTGATCTATATATTAATAATTTTAAATTTAATGGTTGGATCGTCAAAATTTGATGTAAAATATAAGTTATTGAACAAAGTAAGTCTAGATATACTTACTCATAGAATAAACAGATCTCTCATTATATATATATATATATATATATATATATATATATATATATATATATATATATATATATATATATATATATATATATATATATATATATATATATTGGAAGGATGCACTTGGTTTAAGAGTAAATTTTGATAAATTTACTTCACTTAATAACTCGTCATCTACATTGGATTTTAACAATTCAACCATTAAATTAAAAGTTCTTAATGTATAAATTAAACCTGCAAACTTTAAAAATTTAAAAATTGTTTGATATATTATTTCAGTAATTCAAATCAATATATAAAATACTTTTATGATTATCCATCAACTTAAATTAATGAAATGAAATATTAAATAATTTTTAAATTTTTTTAAAAATTTGCAGACTTAATCTGTGTTATGAACTTTCAATTTAATAGTTAAATTGTTTAAATTTGATATAAAACTTATTCTTCGAGTAAGTAAATCTCTCCTTATATATAAAAGAAGATATAACTCTTAACCTAGCTTTTATTAATTAAAGAACATAAATATCAAACTACTTGAGTTAACACTTTTTATTAGACATAATATCTTGAGTAAATTATATTGACACTCTTTAAAGTTTCATAAAATTGTATAAATATCTCCTATTTTTTCCATCCCTACAATAACCTCACTTAATTATTTAAAAAATTATTACACTAATACACTTTACATGTTACTTTAACCCTCCTTATTTATTTGAAAAATATTATATTGTGAGTTTTTATAAGAGAGGTTACTGTAAATATAAAAAAAAAAAAAGTATTAGTATAATTTTGTAGAATTTTAAGATGTACAAGTGTAATTTAGTGTACGTTTGATTTATAGTTTGAAATTTATTCAACGGATTTTTACACATTCCAATATATTAAATAGAGAAATAATTTTTTTATCCTATTTGATTAAAAGCAAGTTACGTTGAATGTAAGTTTTCCCCAAACACATCCTTAGTCTCTCATCATTTGTTTATAAATACAGCCGAACAAGATAGAAACTGGCCTTATGGTGGAGACTTAAAACTCCTCTTTATATAGTATTGTTGGGTGGGTTGGGCCTATGTTGGTAACAATTTCCAAAACATTGTAGCATTTTCGTATTCCAGAATAATTATGACATTTCCTGTATGGTACTGCTATAACTTGCTAGTTGTTCTATTTCTAGATTAATAACCATGATAGAAGTTTTTTGGGCCTTTCTTTTACTTTACTAAAAAATAAATAAATCCATCTACACTTAACAGTTAACACTTTATGTGAGCATTCTTTCTTTGTTTGGAAAACGTATAAATCCACCTTTTCTAGTGTTACAACTCCTTATTTAGAATATAAAATTTCCAGGGATCAAATTTCTATATCAAATGCCATCACTTCTTTAAAAGTTTAGACAAATAAGAGACGGATGCAGGTATTATAGGTACTATGTACCAACTAAATAAATTAATTAGTACCAAATCTGCTCTAATATAAATTTGAAGAACGAGTTGCCAATCCACATTATGCTTTAAAATTATTTTTAATTTCTAATATCCTAATTAAAACATAAAAGAAACATTTATAGTTGAATATGAACATATTATTTTATATTTTAATATTAAAATAGCAAGTAATAAGTAGACAAAGATAAATGTAAATTTAAAAGGATAATAGTAAGAGAAACTCATGAGATTGAATCTCACTTATTTTATTCCTTTATTTTTCTAAAATTATCTATATAATTTTTATTATTCAATGTTATTGAATTTTTTAAGATTATTCTAAATCAAGTTCTAAGGATTCTATATTAATAAATAATTTCTTGATTTACCAAATCAGAATTTTTGCATTAAGTTCAAGAGTTTGTTCAATTAACGACTCTAAATCTATACTCAACCTTTAGAATCATTAGGTGATTGGATTCAAAATGGATTTAAAAAATATTTTCCAATCAAATTCTAAATCAAAGATTAAAAGATGAATGATGAGTTCACCTCAAGCATTAAGAATAAAATCAAATCATTAATACTAACAAAATCAAAAGAATTACATAAAAGTTTGATAAATTACATTTAATACCAACAATAGAAAAAGATTAGCTACTCATGGTGTTGAGAGTAATCTCCATATTCCAAGAAAGCATAGAAGGGAAAGATGAACCCAAAATCCTTGTTTCTGAATGCCTCTTGAAGTTTTTTTTTTTCCTTCAACTCTATTTCTCACTGTGTTCTCTATTCTGTTTGATACTTTTTTTCTCTCTTCATCCCTTATATATGTCCAATAAATTAAATTAGAGTATGTTATAAGTGCCCAATATGTTCAACCATTTTCAAAGGATTGGACGAATTTTACGATTCTTTATTGGTGAAGAAAGTTCCACCCGCTGAGCTTTTTTTAGTTAGTTGAGCCTTTTCTAAATTGAAATTTTATTGCTCCTTTAGACCAAATTTGTTCAACTCTTTCCAAATGGTTGGACACATTTTTATAATGCACTCATTTGCTCTCTGTTCCTAATCCACAAAGTGCATCCAAATCGATTGAGTGATTTTGAAAAAATTAGATGCCTTGAGACTTGATTCTTACAATATTTTAAGGGTTAAAAAAAATTCTTTTAAAACTAGTTAAATAAATATCAAAAGAGTTAAATCATTTAAGTAAAATTGATACTTATCAATAGATCCCTAAAATATATTTCTTAATTAAGTTCATATATATATTTTTTTTTAATTTTATAATTACGTTCTTGAGGTCATGATAGAATTAAAAAAATTGTATTTTAGAGGTAGTTGATGTATGGAAAACCGCAAGTGTACGGTTGTCGTCAAGTAATAAATATCGAATCACAGGGACTACGTGTTTGACCTAGAATTACTAGTATTTTAATTTGAATTTTAAAACAGATTGAATTTTTGTTTTGAGATGATAAGATCAGATTTGATGGTAAAAGAGATAGTAATGCAATTAATGAATAAGATAAAACTTTAAGATAAGATAAGGAGATTTCCGGGAATCTAGGGTTCGCACAAAGAGTTCCAACAATATTGAATTATTATTTTCATTAATTAATTCTATTCCATCTTGAAGGTAGTCTTAACCTAATTTAATCCTTGCACCTTCTCAGGCTACGAGGACGTGTTTAATTAAAATTAATCTCTACTCTCGTGGTAATTACGTTCAATTAAACCCATTAAGATCTTTGTTAATCTATTGCTCCTCGAAAGCTTAAATCAACTCTCGTGATTTAACACTCAAGTCTGTTCCTTTAGGTTCCGATAATTAGGTTCTCCTCTCAGTTCATCCCTAATTATCTATGATTATGAAAATTACGATTAATTGTTTATCATAATTATAATCAAGTTCTCCTCTCAGTTCATCCTTAATTAATGTTATTATGAAAACAATAATATTAAAGTTCATATATAAAATATAAAAGAACAAATCAAGAATTGGAATAAAATTAAGAAACTGAATAATGCATTAATAAGGAGGTTCTCAGAGGCTAAGCCCTGATCCCAGAAAAAGGGAAACTACTCACAGGAGTTCATAGTAGTTCTCCAAGAAAAGAAGAATAAAAGAAAAGCAAACCTTAGAGTCGATGGCACAGGCGCCCAACCTTCTCCAAGTGTCAAAAACTAAAAAAACTGTCTCCGAAACAAAAGTTCTGTTCTAGGCTAACCTCATCTAATTTATAACCTAAAAGGGTAAAAAGGTAAAACTACCAAGATAAAAATTACAAAAATAAAAATAAAACATAAAACTTAAAAAGCTGGGACGCGAAGTGAATCACGGCCGTGACTGAGAATCACGACCGTGATCTTCTCTGGAGCACATCTATGAAGGGTCAGTGGCGTTCACGGGTGTGATTGGGAGTCACGGCCGTGATTTTCTCTGGTGAATCACGGGCGTGATTTAGAATCACGGCCGTGATTTTCCCTGTAGCTCAGCATTTCCTCTTTAATTCTTAAATCTTGATCCTGCTCAGAGAAAACACAACACATACCAAGAAAAGCATAAAATAGGAAAATGATATAAAAATTTATTAAAAACATGAAAGATATGCATGATTATGCTATGAATTCTTGTGAATTAAAGTGCTAAAATACGAGTAAAATACACAACATCAGTAGTCCACCATACCCAAAGTTTCACATTAATTGGTTTTGTTTTCTTTATATTGCCTCGTCCCAAAATGACTATAATTTAAGTTTTTTATACAAATAAAAAATGGAAATAAATATATTATTTTTATATATTTTACTAAAATAACTTCACTCTTTCAATAAACACATTTCTTCTATTTGTGGTGATTGAAAATTTTATGAGGAGACATTAAGAGAAAAAAACTAATATTACATTAAAAAGTAAAAATTGATAATATCAATTATGACTTAAATATATTTTTAAGTTGTGTAAAATGAGTGGGTTTTGATTTTGATTTCTATAAAAAATTTATGTTTCACATTCTTCTAAAATCTGTAAACATTATTTTTGGTTCTTGTAAAATGAGTAAATTTTGATTTTACTCCTTGTAAAATATTTTGATTTTGATTTTGATTCTAAAAAATTTTAAATCACTATTTTTGGTCCTTAATAATGAATTAAAGATGGATAAATAAGATTTATTTTAGAAGTGTCACACATTGACATTGTATCATTATTCACTAACAATTATGGGTAAATCTAAGATGGTCATTTAACATTTTTATAAACAAAATTAAGTAGTTAAAAATGATTATATCATGGGGACTAAAAAAAATAGTTCTACATTCTATAAAAATAGAAAAGCAACGAATTTTTTTTAACAAAAACTAAATAAAAACTTACTCATTTTAAGTGTTTTAAAACCCGGACTGACCCGGCCGGTCGGACTGGTTGGACCGGGAACCGGTGGTCCAGCCGGTCCGAATCTGAAGTTGGATCGGTTATGCAGTCGACCCGTTTCAAACCGGATTGAACCGGTCAAATTTCCGGTTCAACCGGTGAACCGGTAGGTCAAACCGGTTCAACCACTTTTTTTTTTTTTTTACATTTTTTTAAGGGACCATAAATCACAAAAATAATAATGAAAATTGAATCTCTTAATGAAAAAGCAAGGAGTCTTATTAAATATAACAATGACTACTTGTTCTAATATATTTGTTTGCAATATATACAACTTAAATAACTTTTATAGTATATTATTAATTTTAAATTATATATTTAATAATGCAATATCTATGTAAATATTACATATATTATTTTCTGATATTAATTGCAAACATATTATATATGTACATATTATTTATATTTTTAATTTGTATTAATATACCGTTTAACATGTAATTTTTTTATGTATTTTTTTACAAAATAAAAATAAAAATAATTTTAAATAAGATAGAAAAATTGAAATTTAAAATAAGATATGAATTTATTAAAATTTATAAGTATAAAATATATTTAATATGAATACTTTTTAATAAAAATAAATAAAAATCGAGTCATGCGGTTCAACTAGTGACCCACCGGTTCAACCTTTGACCCACTGACCCAGTACCTTAACCGGTTCGATGACCGGTCCGGTTTTTAAAACTATGCATTTTACAGTATTAAAAATATATTTAAGCTTAATACTATTTACTTTTTCCCTGATTCATCTTACATAAATTATTCAACCACTACAATCAAAATGTAATGCATCTATTATAGTTTTTAATCTACGTGTAAAAATCTTAAATTATAGTCATTTTGGAAATAAATAAAGTAGTATATCTTGATTGATTTTAATTCATAATCTATAAGAATTATAAAGACGATACCAGGATTTAAACCTAGAACCATATGCATATTACCCCAACTCTCACCGCTATGTTGACCATAATGAGTTACTTGAAGGATTCTGACCTGGCAACATGAGTTGTTTGAGGAAGCAACCGTTCCTTACCAGATTTCAAGCAGATCTTATTGAACATATTTGAGAATGTTTCGAAAATAATAATGATAAAAATTAATTTCGTATACTGTTTATGTATTTACTATTGCTTTACTTTATTTTTAATATTTACTTATTGTGTATTTTTTTCTCGTAATTTATTTTCTTTCATCGTAGTGCAATTATCCTTTTTAATAAAAATTTAAATTTGGTTCATAAATGATTAGAAAAAAATTCTAAAAGTTGAATTTCTTAAAGTTTCTTACTATTGGAGTAAATTTGTGTTTGAATTGTTTAATGCTGACATGACACACTAGAGATCACTTTTTTCATTTTTTAATGCATGAAGCAACTCTAATGAGTTGATTACATTGGAGATACCCTTAGATGTTTAGAGGATTTTTCTAGACAGAGATTTAGTTTGACCCTGAAATAAGGAGTATATAGGATTTCATTTTAAAATTGAGTTTCATGAGTTAAGTTACATTAATTATTTTGGAACATTTTTTAAACATGATGAAAGAAATATGTTTTAATATGATTTAATTACATTTATTGTCTCTTTTAATTGTTTTGGTCATCAACTTTATTTTGTTTTAATTACGAATTTCTTACAAAATTAATTTCTTAATTTAAATTATATGGTAGCTAAAATTGTAACACTATACGTCTTGGTTTTCTATATGGTTGAATTTACAAAATTCACATTTAATATAAAGTTATTGAATGATGTAATACTTAATAAAAGTTACACCGGTATTATTATAACCTTCCTCATATAAAAATAATATACATATATTATCAATAATATAAATAAATAAATAAATTTATAAAAAATTATCAATATTTTTTTATCACCTCACTTAAATGTCTTACGTACCTTATTCACACAAAATTAAGAAATCCCAAGCAAATAGAAATCCTATCATTCACATCTATTGTACATCATTGTATATAAATGTGCATGAACCATTACTTTAATAAAAAAATAATTTTTTCTATTATCTCTTTGTGGTATTGTATATATATGTACCGTCACCTCATGTATAATGTGTATTTTTTTAGTTTGTTACCATAGCTTTTTAATTTGTTAAAATAGAAGTCAGTTATTCATAATATGTCAAATAAGATAAAGAAATATTTTTTTAAAAAAATTTGGATAAGAATAAGATTATCTTTTTTCATTAAATGTTTACAACTTGTGAACAAAGTGATCCTCTAACAAAAAAAATATTCATTTTTCCGTCCTTTTTAAGACATTGTATATATTTATTCTAAAATCTAAATTTTAATAATATTTAGTAAATTATTTTTTATTACACAAATTTAAAAAATAACTCACAATAACATTTAAAAATAGATTTATGGACTTTTTTAAAAATCATGTTTATTGACCTGATTAATGTCATTAATATAAAATAAATTTTTAAATAAGTTAATAGGTTATACCAGTTTTTGAAAAAGAATACGTTATTCCATTAAAATGTTTAAGATAAATAATAACTTAAACTTAAACTTTAATACTGTTAAACATATTCAATTTATATATTCAAAACTTGACATGACGTGACCTATTTTCATCCTTATCATCCATGTTATCCAATTTTACTTGTAATATTATGATTGACATGATCGAAATTTTTACAAATATCAAATATGAATTCTTTATTAAATAAGTAATTTTCACAATATATAAACACAAAGCAGGTGACCATTAGGCCAACTTAGTAGGCTACAAAACTTATTTATAAAGAAGCATAACTTACAATTCCGTTCACGCATATCCAACATTCCATTTCTCATCATGGACTTTTTTATTCCCTCCTCTCTTCTTTTCATCATTTTCTTCATTTTCTCATTGTTGAACACTCTTAATGGTTCAAACTCCAAGTCCCTCAAAATCCTACCACCGGGACCATGGAAACTGCCTCTTCTAGGCAATATTCACCAATTTGTAGGGCCACTTCGCCACCAAACTCTGAGAAACTTAGCTAACCAACATGGTCCCTTGATGCTCCTACAACTAGGTGAAAAGCCACACATTATAGTCTCTTCAGCAGACATTGCCGAAAAAGTTATGAAAACTCATGATGTCATCTTTGCTAACAGGCCTCATATTCTTGCTTCCAAATTCTTTCTCTATGAGAACAGTGATATAGCTTTCTCTTCCTATGGAAAAACTTGGAGGCAACTGAAGAAAATATGCATTTCACAGCTGCTAAATGCAAAGCACGTTCAATCATTGAGGCACATAAGAGAAGATGAGGTGTCAAAACTAGTTGAAAACATTCATGCAAATGAAGGATCAGTTATCAATCTTAGCAGGGAAATTGAGATCATGACAAATGCTATAATTGTTAAGGCAGTGAATGGTAAAAGGTGTGAGGACCAAGCAACTTTGCTATCAACGATGGAGAAAATGTTAGAGCTGTTGGGAGGTTTCTCGATCGCTGATTTCTACCCTTCAATCAAAGTGCTTCCTTTGCTTACAGGAATGAAAAATAAACTTGAAAGGGCACAGAGAGAAAATGATAAGATCCTAGAGAATATGGTTAAGGATCACATGGAAAATAATAAGAACAGCAAGAATGAGGATTTTATTGATATTCTTCTCAAAACTCAGAAGAAAGATGACTTGGAAATTCCATTGACTCACAACAATATCAAAGCAATTATTTGGGTTAGTATGCAATTTTCTTTCAAATCTCTCTCATTAAATTTTTTTTTTAGCAATTCCATTGATAGTATGTAATTATTAAAAAAATTTAATTTAACAATTTAATCATTAATATAAAACATAAGTTATTAATAGAATAATAGTATGGATAGATTTATTTTTAAAATTAAAGAGTATTATCATAAGTTATGTATTTTATGAAAATCTTTTTATGCCTATATTTTTTTTTTATCATATTGTTTGTTAAATTAATTATTACTATTTTATCTTTTTAAGATTTACTTTGATTTTTTATTTTGTAAATTTTATTTAGTGCTTCATCTTTTAATAGAAAATATTTAATTAGTCAATTCATTATTTTCTTATTGAACACATTCGAACCAAATACGGCTTTATACATAGTAAAAGTCAGATAAAAAAATTTAATCGCACCAGCAACTTGAAAATATGATAATAGTTTTTTTTATTTATAAATTGGGCTTAATAAATTTTAAATTTTAAAATTTAATCTCTCTGAATTTATTTTCATCACGTTTAACATGTTTATGACCTCTTTTTTAACATTAATTGAGTTTAATAAATTTTAGGGATATAAGTGGATTGAGTTGAGTCAGGTTTGGATAAACTCGTAATTCGACTCAACCAAAATTTAAAGGGTTAGGTTGTACTGAATTTGTGTAATTTAAAAAAAATATATATATCAATCCAACCCAACCCAATCACAAACTGGTTAAATTGGGTTAGGTTAATTGAGTTAACATAATTAAATTTATTTATTTATTATAAAATTTAAATATTTTAAAAGATATATATAAATCATTTGATACATTGTTCCAAATATAATGTTACCAATCTATAAAACAAACAATGATATAAATAACATTCTAAAATAAATTTATTAACTTGTTACATTATTATCAATTCAAAAAACTAACATTAATTAATACAAAATAAAATTAAATAATATATATCATATTGTTACAATGTTATCAACTTAAAATACAAAACTCGATATTAAGTAAGAGTAATAGTGATTATTATTATTATTATTATTATTATTATTATTATTATTATTATTATTATTATTATTATTATTATTATTATTATTATTATTATTATTATTATTATTATTATTATTATTATTATTATTATTATTATTATTATTATTATTATCAAGTTGAGTCAGGTAACAGGTTGAAAACACAAAATTCAATGTCCAACTCAAATAAATTTGTTTTTTTTCACGCAAATTATAAGATCTGTTTGAATAAAATTAACAGAAAATATTTATCTAATAAAATAAGAAAAGTCTATGCGACTATGCCCCAATCTGGTCCACCTCACTGTCACGTGGTAATTTCATTTCTTGGCAAATATCAGACTCGTTCTTAAATTTGTTGAATTTCATTTCTTTTCTTTGCTTCTTTCGTGAGGTGAGGTCATTTTTTTTTTACAGTTTCTTTTTTTTTTTTTTAAGCGTCACGTTGTTTTTATATCAACGTCGTGTGTTTTTAGCAACGATTAATTACTTTTTTTTATTTCATTATAAATTGTCACCATACACTATAAGATGATTAATTGAGTTGCAATATAAATAAAAAATTTCACTAAAAATTAATTTTTTTTAAATAAATATTTATTTTACATTAATTTACAAATGATATAAAATAATTATAAACTCAAGTATTTAAGTTTTATTTACACCAAATATTCGTATAAATTTTAGTTTATTAACCTTCATCATATCTTTATAAGATTAAAACTCTTATAGGTATGTTTTTTTTTTTTTTTTATAGTGATAAAGACTATTTTGTAACCTTTATAAAATTAAGTGTTGCTAAAATCTGATATTATATTAAAGTATAAAGCTAAAATAGTAAAAAAGAGAACATATACATATTTCACTTCACGAGTTATTAATTTAAAGAATCCTTCAAAATTTTCTTATTATCTTGAAGTATTTTTAAATAAAGAAAAAGGAAAATTTTCACCGGTGTCCTACCTTGACTTCTTTATTAAGTTTGGAGCTTTTTTTTTTATTCTCTTTTTTTATTATTTAAATAAGATATTGCTCTAACACGCATAAAAAAAAATGGTATTTACAATTTTTTATCCATTTGAATTTTTTATATACAATTTTTTAAAAGATCCATTTTTATAATCTTATTAAATTTAAGTTTTTTTCAACCGTTTAAACATTGACCCTCATATCGATTGTTCAGATAGTTTTAATTTTAACTTTTTAATATAATTTCTATTCTTTTAATATTGTTCTCTATTCTTTATGAACAACTGTTCCCGTCATTTTTACGTGTTAAGATATTGAATTCTGAACACCAAAACCCGAATGAGTTATTGAGCCTTGGTTTAAAATAAAAATAAAAATAAAAGATTATTAATTTAAGTAATTCATTATTTTTATTTTTTAATAAAAAATTAAAATTCATTTTTTGTTTAAACATAAGGTCGCAACAAAAAATATCATTTTAATTAATTTTTTAGTCTTGATAAATCAAATCTTATAGTGTGTAGACTACTAGGGTTAGTTTAGTGGTTGGGTAAGAAAGAATTGAAGTAATTAAAAATATGAGGACCTAAGTTCAATTTTCATTGTCATTATTTTTATAATTTTTTCTGTCTTTTAAAAAAAAAACTTATAAAGTGTTTGATTCAGTATTAATAAGATGATTTTTCACGTCAAATCAAAAATAAATAATTTTAATTTTTACATTTGAGACAAAATTGATATGAAAAAACTTATAAAGTGTTTGATTCAGTATTAATAAGATGATTTTTCACGTCAAATCAAAAATAAATAGTTTTAACTTTCACATTTGAGACAAAATTGATATGAAAATATATTATAAAATACTAAAAAAAATATATTATAAAATGTTAAAACAAACACACACTCATATACATAAGAATGGATGAAGTACTCCCTCCGTTTTTTTTCATAGTCGTTTACTCCCTCCGTTTTTTTTCATAGTCGTTTGAGGTTTTGCACGAGACTTAAGGAAATCATTGATATTTTAGTTTTCAAAAATACTTATTACTTACTTTCCTATTTTACCCTTTATTATTTTTTGCATTTTTTAGACTGTTGAACTACTCCATTAAATGGTTGTTCCTTTTTTTGTTTTTTTATAGTATTTTTGTTGAGAACATATTGCTTTTATAAATGCACATTAATTTTATATGAGTAGTTGGGGAAAAATTAGGTAGACATTAAAAATAAATACACACATTGTTCAGGAAACATGTATTAATTATCAAGGGTAAAAATGGAAGAAAAAAATTAATAACTCATTGATTTTAGTAATATGACAATGAAAAAAAAACAACAAACTCTGACAAAATGACTATAAAAAAAAACGGAGGGATTAACTGTTTAAGGTTTTGCACGAGAATTAAAGAAATCATTGATATTTTAGTTTTCAAAAATATTTATTACTTACTTTCCTATTTTACCTTTTTTTTTTTGCATTTTTTAGATTGTTGAACTACTTCATTAAATAATTGTCCCTTTTTTTATTTTTTTATAGTATTTTGTTGGGAACATATTGCTCTTATAAATGCACATTAACTTTATATGAGTAGTTAGAGAAAAATTAGGTAGACATTAAAAATAAATACACATATTGTTCAGGAAACATGTATTAATTATCAAGGGTAAAAATGGAAGAAAAAATTAATAACTCATTGATTTTAGTAATATGACAATGAAAAAAAAAACAACAAACTCTGACAAAACGACTATGAAAAAAAAACGGAGGGAGTATGTTGTAAATTAAATTTGACGGTTAATTAATTTCAGGACATGTTTGTTGGGGGAACTGCTGCACCAACAGCAGTGGCAGTATGGGCAATGTCAGAACTGATGAAAAACCCGAACGTGATGGAGAAGACACAAGCCGAGGTAAGAAACGTTTTTAATGTAAAACACTACGTAGATGAAACCGACCTTGGACAGTGCGAATACTTAAAATCAGTGATAAAAGAAACCATGAGGCTACACCCTCCTGAAGCACTTCTAGTCCCAAGAGAAAACCGTGAGTCATGTGCCATCAATGGATTCGAAATCCCCGCAAAGAGCAAAGTCATTATCAATGCATGGGCCATTGGGAGGGATCCTAAGTATTGGCACCATGCAGAGAGGTTTTCACCTGAGAGATTCATTGGTAAAAGTTTTGATTTCAGTGGCACAAGTTTTGAGTACATACCCTTTGGTGCTGGACGTAGAATATGTCCAGGGGCTACATTTTCCGTGACCATCATCATGCTTTTACTGGCCAATTTGCTTTATCATTTTGATTGGAAAATGCCGAATGGGACAAAACACCATGAGCTGGACATGTCTGAGTCTTTTGGCCTCACAGTTAAGAAAGCTTCTGATCTTTGCTTGGTTCCCACTCCTTATCAACTCTGTCCGCACATGTGGTAGTAAATTCAAGACAGGTCTTGTTATACTTTTAGTAGCAGTACTGTATTTTATTTTATTAGTTAAAAATCGTCAGTATCATTCATTAAATATGAGTGGAGGTTATGGAATTTAGGATTGTTATTAAGAGTTTAATACTCATATCCTAATATGTTAAGTATCTTTATATTATTAATCAATTAGATATTAGTTAAAAATCGTGAGTATCATTCATTTGCACTATAAGAGCTTGTTCTTCAAAAATGTCATTAGACATAATAGACCGGTTTGATTTTCTAATGAGTTTGGACTTAAAATTTTAAAAAAATGCATGTAAAATTCACAAGTTTTGTGACTTTAGTGCTTCAAGAATGATTATGAATTTGGTGTAACCTTTTTAAGAAAATTGGGCTTTCCATACAAATAGACAGCTTGAACATACTAGGAAAGTTACATGCCTTCCTCAATTGTAGTAGATTTTTTAGTGTCATTATCATTAAATTTTCTCGTGTACTTCTTAAAAGTCTTTCTAAACATTCCATTATAATTTTTTTAAAAAAAAAAGATAAATAATAATTTTCTTAAGCAAAGATATTCCATCGTAATGTTTTGGTCAATTTAAACATAACCATCTACATTATCACCGAACAATTCATATGTTAATATATGAATAGTAGTTGTACATTTTTGGAAGTTAAAAAGACTCGTTCTAATAATTGCATCTGCCCACATTTGAAATTAAGCATCATATAATGACAAATACTCCATTATTGAAGGTGATAGATTTCAATTTTTGTACTCCAATCATGCAGAAAAAAAAAAGGATGGGTGTCCTATTGAATTATGATATATTATTTTGTCGTGCACCATCAATTAGTATTTCATATTTGTTGAATATATTTTTTTTTATAAATTATAAGTGCTTTAAAAAAAATGATTGAAATTTTTTTCAATAGAAATATTCTTAAAAACGTTTTTTTAGTTTGTATTCAAATAGATCAAAGACTAATATTTTGTATATAAATATTATCTAACATAGTGTTTGATTGTAGGAGAATAGAATGGAGGAAAGTAAAATCTCTCCCATCTAATTTCAAGTCCTCTTCAATATTGGGGGATTTAGAGGAGAGGGAAAGTGAGGGGTTTTAAATTATTTATAGTATCATGTTTAAGATATTTTAATTTATGTTTTTAAATTCATTATAATTTATAAGGATATAAGGCTAAATTAATTTTTAAAATCTTTTTTCTCTTTTTGTGAATCAAACTAGAAAATAATTATGGTTCTTTTGAACAAAAAGATCCTAAACGTTTTTCTCTTAATAAAATATGTAATTAATAAATTTGATTTTAGATTAGATAAGTGCTAGTTCAAATTACGAGAATCGATTTTGTTTTGTAACATTAGTTCTAACAAAGGCAAAAGTAGTAACTAACGGATAGTTTGGTCTAATAAAAAATAAAGATCAAAATAATTATTATGAGAAATATTCTCCTTATATAATATAAATAATTTATGATAAATGTAATAAGTTGATTTTAAGGTGTTTGATTTGATATATTAATTTGTTTAAAGCAATTAGGTCACTATTTTTTTTTTTTTGGAAAGAAAATAAGTTATTTAATAACAACGCATGAAGAACAATGAGACCATGCCACACCAAGGTTAACGTGAGGCACGACTCTAAAGCAACAAACAAAGGTACTACAGGCTAATTTTCCGCCATGTTAATAACAACCAAACAAACAAAATAAAAAGAAATTTGTTCTTTGACAAATATTCAATAATCTCATTAAAAATTAATTGCCCTCAAGCAGAAGACCATTCAGCTTGAGCTGAGATTTAACCTTCACCATTTCATCCTCGGCCAAAATCATGGTCACAAACTTGCCATCAACACCATTATTCTTGGTAGAACCTTTTGGCCAAGGATACACCAAAACAGCACCTTCATCACCAACCCCTTGAAGGGTGTAGTAAACAAATGTTGGTTTGTGTCCCTTCAATTGCAAGCCATACACATTGGTTTCTTCCAAGTCTAGAAATGTCAAATTGGCACCATACACAAAAAAGTCACTCACACCTTCATCTCTTTCAATTTCTTCCTCAATTTGCTTCCTCTCATCCACACCTTGATCCGCAAGCATGCTAGCCAACACACTCAAATTTGTGTCAACAATGCAACATTCACTTCCAGCCTCAACCTTGCATATCATTTGGTTATTACCAATGATGTCATTGGCCCTATTGTTCGGGTCGGGTCGACACACGGTCACAATTTTCGGTTCGGATCCTGGCCGAGCCCGGGCCACGCAACTCCAAATCATGGCACATAGGGACTCAAAAGGAGGGGTTTGGGCAAGACTTGGACCCCAAATTTGTGCTTGCAAGTAGTTCATTTGGGAGCTAGTGAGGTGGAAGGAGAATGTGTCCATTTTGTTGTTGTTGGCTGGGATCCAATGATCACTCACCGGGTCGATCCGCTTCGCTGAAACTGGATCCTTTTCGGGTCCGGGTTGTCCGGATGTTGGGACAGGTCTTGGGATGTTATCAAGCTTTTTAGGGCCCAAATTGTTCATTACTTGGCCCCAAGAGTTCATGAATTCTGAAGCTGAAAGTGGGTCCCCCAACACATGGGCCCAGCTAAGGCCCAATGAAATACCTCCGCACTTGAATTTAGTGACCTGCAAAAGCAAATTCTCATGATTTTTATTTTTATTCAGAAGTATTTGTTGTCCTCTTTCTCTGCATTTATTTTTTGAAAATAAAAATAAATAAATTTTCAAAATTACTAGGATAGTATTAGAATCGAGGAAGACATTAATGTTTTTTGAAATTTAAATAATTTTTAAAATTATAAATTAAAATAAAATATCTAAGAATTTTTATAAAATAAGTGTATATATATATAATTTGAGTATAATATTAAAATATAAAGTAAAATAAAAAGTATATCATAAATTCAAAAGATGAAATATCCCCTTGTACTTGTTAAGCATTAAAACATAGAAACAATAATAATTTTTCCGTATTCTTTGTTCTGTATAAATATGTAACTAGCATTCTTAACTAGTAGGAAAAGAAAGCACTAAATCCAGCGAAACATTTTTTTTTTCTTTTTAGTTAAATGATAAGTATTTTTTTTCATAGTGTACAATTATTTTTATGGATAGTTAATTAAGGATAAAATTGGAAAAAAAATTGTAAACATCAAAAGGTAATATATATCTCTTTTATTATTAATATAAAAAGTATACATCATTAGACAGTTATAACATTTGAGTCAACAAAGAAAGAAGAGATAACATTAATATATAAATTTTATGAAAAAAGTTAACATCTAAGTTTTCTCTTTCACGAGCATTAATGATATAGGGAGAGAAACAGATGGAGCGAAAGTGAAAGGAACCACGGATCATGATCGACCTTATCTCTTCTCTTATTAAGAATGGTCTTCCATTATCCATACCATATATACTGCGTATAGGATCTTAAAAAAATAAGATAGTAGTGAATCCATGGTGACTCATTCATTCAACTATGGCAGATTTTCTTTTTCTACATATATTTTGTTTCTAGGGCAATCATGATTTAGGGTATGGTATGGTACTAAACAGGCCGATCTTAAAAAAAATCCTAGATAAAAAGATTTGATTTATAATTATTTAAATATTACTTATGATTATAGTTTTTAAATGTAAAACACAGATAAATAAATATGCAATTGGTAAAAAATGACTATGAGTAATTCTTAGAGATTATTATAAATTGTAAAAAAAAAAAAAAAAAGTTGATTAATATAGATGATACATCATAAAGAAGTTTATGGTTGAGATTCATGATTGATTTTGATGTTTCAACAGAATAAAATAGATTATAATTTAAAAATTTTAAAATTTAAAAAGTTAGAAATAAAGAAAAATGGACAAAATTAAAAACAATCCTTATTATTTTACATTAATACTTACAAAAATTCACATCAGAAATGAAAAATAAGTCCATAATATATCATATTTTTTTATTTACACTTCATATCATAGATTTATTTATTTATTTTATAATTATGAGTATATTTTTTTGACTAGTAAAAAATAATAATTATTAATTAATTATTTACAATTAATTTATCTTCTTTAATTCATATTTTTATGTAATTTAATTATGTAAATTTTTATTTTTATACTATATTGATTAAATAACATTTTTTGGGATTCCTCCAACTATGAGACCTCGACTTATCATCCACCAACTTGTACTTAGGACTATCACTATTACTAAATATAAATACATCTCTTAAATATAAATTAAAATTGTCGTATACTCGTAAAAGTATATAATACGTTATTATATATATGCGTATATGAATGCGATGTAAGATGTGCAAATCCAATTACGTAATATGTGATGTAACCAGAAAAAGATCGAAGGCACTAAATCCAACAGTTGTATAAAAGGACTTTTTTCATATATATATATATATATATATAAGATAATGTAAACCCTAAATCCTAAACTTTAAATTCTAAAAATTTTACACTGATAACCAATTATATTTTTTAGTAGTATTATGTCAATTGCTTATTTAATAAAATAATAATAAAATAAATAATTTTAAAAGATATGGTTGGTTTTACATTGACAGTATAGAGTTAATCATTTATACACTGTCAGGGTAAAACTTTTTACACCGACAACCAATTATATATTTTAATTGTGTCATATCATTATTAAAAGTAAATGTGTTTATAGTAACATGACACAATTAAAAGATATAATTAATTATTAGTGTAAAAAAATTTTACACGATAATTGTATAGGTAATTAACTCTATATAAATATATAAACTAACTTAAGCTAAAAGGAAAACTCAACGAATTTTTCTGTGAGCAAACACAAACAGTTAATTAATTCAATGCCTTAATACAAAGATCGAGTAGCTACTAGCTAGGGTTTCGACCCACTACACTGTACAGTTGTACAATCGTGTCTGATTCTTTTATCAGAAAATGAGGCATTCAATTTTAAATTTATTCAGTGAGAGAATCAGACTAGAGTTTCTTCAATGCCTTAATGCAAAGAGTAATACATAAATTTTTTAAAAAATCTTTCTGTAGCTTTTTCTTTTATCATTAATGTTCTTCTGCTGGTGAACTGGATGCATTTATCTACGTTGACCGGGATTTTGACTTGTATTCGTTCTTTTATTACTGGCTAACTCTTATTCGGTGAAACTTCACTGTCACATTATTTTTTCAGTTTCTGAGTGTCCATTCCAGTGCAAATATGTAATAGAAATTTTCTTATCTGAAAAAAAAAATTTAATAACTACGCACGATGTAAAGTCAATCAATCAGAAATTATTATTTATATAATTTTTTAAATAACTATTATAAAAATTAACAAATTTGTTATGCATATAATAATTTGTGATAGGATAATAATGTAATTTGATACTATGTAGCCTATATTTTCTTTAAGTATATTTAGATGAAAAATTTTAAAAATTTAAAAAAATTAAAATTTTTAAGATTTAAATTACTTTGATTTCAATTTTTATCGTTCTTTAAATGTTTTGTTTGTACAAGTCAATCTACATTTGTTAAATTTTATATTTTTAATTTGAACAAGACAATTTTATTTTCACCACGAATATTGATTTTAAACACACACACACACATATATATATATATATATTAAAATTTTAAGATTAAATTTTATAAAATTAAATATTAACTAATTTTAAATGTTAATAACTTTAAAATTAATATTAAATAATTTTAATAATTTAAGGATAATTTTGAATATTCAATAATAATAAAAATTATTGTTACTTTTTATGTCAACTTTGAAAGAGAAGAGTGAGAGGTAGGAGAAAAAAAGAGGGAAGAATTTCAAAATTTTACTTTTTTAAAAAAATTTAAAATTATATAATTCTAAAAAAATTCAAAAATACTTAAATTTTAAATTTTTGTAAATTTTTCTTTCAAACAAAACATATGATCTCAAAACATTTAAAATTCTTTAAATAAATAAATTACTCCATTAAAATCTCCATTCAAACACACTAACAAAAAATTGAAAAATAAAAATGATTAATACGTATATAACATGTGATGTATAATATATAAATTAAGAGTGATAATGTTACACGTATAGTAAAAGTTGTACTGTAACTTATTCAACATCACTTGTATACTTATATCTCTATCACTTCATTTATTTATTATGGAGAAAAATGCTTATTAATGATGAAGAGATAGACATAAAAATAATTTTGTAGAGTTTTTTGTTGTATATGATTAACATTATATATCGATAAACTTAACATGTGTATGGAGAAAATGAAGCATGATACCTGCAATAAAACAGGAGGAGAAAAAGAAAGGTCAGGTCCAATGACTTGGTGAGAGACCAAGAACTTGTACAAGGGCCAATCCTGAGTGGCTAGCCATTGATGAAGGGTCTTGTTGCAGTTGGCTTCAATGAACCTTGCTCCACAATCATTGCACTTGATGAAGGGTCTACCGGATTCCGATCGGCGGAAGCGGCCACAGGTGATGAAGTAAGGGTTGAACAAAGTGAACATGGCATCCTTGATCTTCATTATGGTTAGGTCTTGTGCAGCCTCACTATCAAAGAAGTAAACCACTCTAAGGTAGTGAAGCTTCATGGCCAAGTCCAACCCACCCGGGCTGTGGAACACGTCCGACCCGGTGGCCCGCCCCGGCCCAACTGAGGATAGCCTCACATCATACACTTCAATCTCCTCCTCTAACACCATTTTCCTTTGATCCTATTCCTACCTAGCTAGGGTTCACAAAGAGAACACAAAAGAGGGGAATAAGGGTTTTCGTTGTTGTACCAAAGTAGGGTTTGCTAGTAAGGACCTTATATAGAGACTGAAAAAAAGTGTAGTTATGACTTCTATGTGCGGGACGCTGTATAGCTAGTTGGAGATTTAATGGAAACTTATTGTGTGTCTCATTCCCATTGGTTCCTACCAAATAAACAGTTAGAAATTCGCATTTCTATTTAAACTATATTGTTCAATTATTGAATATTAATAAATGTCTTGAACAAATTATGAATTTAAAAATGGAATTATTTATTATAAATATTATTAATATAATTTATCGTGATTTTAATATGCTTTGTAACTTATTTAATAATAAAAAAGTCTTCTTGATTTTATAACTAGTATCGTGGCAAGATCTTTAAAGTATTTTATTCTTTAAGTTACTGTTTGTATTTTTTTTAAAAATACTAAAGGGGATTTTGTAATGAAAAGACGGGTCTAATAATACACTAATAATAAAATTTATATATGTAAGTTAAAATATAAGAACTTTAAATGATTTTTTTCGATAAATATATCTTCCGAAGAAAATTAACAATTCTTAAGTTAATTCTTTTAAGCTTTAACAAGTTATAAGTTAATTTGATTATTTTTAAAGAGTTTTTAATTAAAAAATATATTTGTGACATTTATATAAAGTATAAATGGTAACTCTTCCTTTTGAGGAAGGGCCATTGGTGAAGGAAGAGTTAATGGGCAAATGTGGGTGGGAGCTATTTTGTTTGTCTCAGTTTTTGAAAGAGCATCTTTGTGGGGCGTTTAACTATTCTTGTACTTAATAAACAAATTATAAACTTTTTTTAAGTAAATACTTATATCTTAATTTAAAATGTTATATTAATTAACCTTAAGAATGAAATATGACTTGAACTTTTCACCGGCATTTTTTTTTTCTTTTTTGGCCTTAGCAGTTAGCACAATTTTTTAGAATTTTAGTACACTTCTACTAATTCTTGTTGTGAGGTCGCATTTTTGGTGCATCGCAATTTGATGTTAATTGAGACTGCATGCTTAATCGTAGCAGCATGGAGTGCAACTTCATCTAATTATTCTTTAAAGGTGATTTTTAATCCACGAGGAATCCAATTATTTTAAGAATAAATTTTATTTTTTATAAACTTATTTTATTCGATAATTTATGTCTTATATCAAATTTTAATAATTTAATTGCTAAATTAAAATTTTAATATATAGATCAAGTTTATAATTTTTAAAAAAAATTTAAAAATTATATGATATTTCATTATATAAATTTAAATTAATGTATTAAGAACTCTTAATTTGATTATCAGATTATTAAAATTTAACATAGAACATACAATATTGAGTGGAGTAAGCTTACTTAAACTTACTTTTAATTAGAGTAAGTGGATTCCTTCATAATTTATTAAGGTTGAGTTAAACTCAAATTCACTTTCTTAGTATGGTATTAGAATTATCATAGATTCATTAAAAAAAATTACCTACCATTTATGCACGCACCAAGTTTAATAGTGTCGAATATAAAAGGTGTATTAGAAAGAACACAAATATCACATACTCTAAATCATTAAAAGGGTTATGTATGCACTAAGTTTAATAGTGTTAAGTATGGGGGAAGTATTGTAAAAAAGTAAATCTATGAAAATGTAAATTCAAAGTGGATAATATCATATTAATATATGGAGGATGTGTATGAATATTTGAAGCACAAGAAGACATCATGTTCCTCTTGAGAAATATCTCTACAAAACACAAATAAATACAAAACATCTCATCAATGATATTAAAGTCAATTATTCAATGTGAAAGATAAATCTTACCTTACAAGCTAATTTTGTAAGATTGAATTTGACTCAAATCCACTTTCGAAAAATATTATTGTGATATATATTCATATAATTTATATTTCATTCTTCTTAAGTTCTTTTCAAAATTTTGAAATGTTAATATTTTTAATAAATTGACATGATTACTCAAACCAACTCAATTAAAATCAAATTAATTAAGTTTAATTACTTAATTTTAAGTGTGTTCCATCCAACTTTTCATTCCAAGGAAAAGAAAAACTAAATAAAAAGTATGTCAAATAGTACCTAATTTTTAAATGCCGAAATTCTTTCTGCAAAGCCGTCAAAATTCCTTTCCAATTATTTTCTTGGCCAAACCCCCTTTATTTCTCTTAAATAACATCATACTCATTCATTTCATATAATAGTTCATAATGGCAGGTTGAAAATGGATAAGGATTTTCCATTCAACTATGTGCAATGGGAGTCAGCACCAGGGATATGCATTACAGAAGATGAAGGATAAAGATTGGAAGACTTACAAGGGGACACCAGGGATGACACAAGAAGTAATAATAATCTGAGTGGTTGAGTGGAAAAAAGGGTTCTATATAGGGCATTAAATGATTGGTAGAAAATAAATGAGAGTGAATTCGGGATTTACTGTTTTGCTATGCAATGTTGGATCAAATTACTTTTAGGAGAGATACTAAGATTTTGTTTGGTTAGTTCGTAATTTGGTTAGTTAATCTAAATTACCCCTAACCAATACCTTGTAAATATGGGATTATGGCACCCCTAGTACCACAATATAATTTTATTTGGCCGTTTCAAAAAAAAAAAATTTGTTCAATAACTAGTCGATAAAAGATTTAGTCGATGCTACTATTAACATCAAAATTAGTCACAGTTATTAGTGAATACCTGGTTAACCAACCTCCAAAAACATTGAATGTTATTATCAACATTAATCAACTTAGTGACGACGATACAAATGATTTAATCACTATAACAAGTTAGGTTTAGATATAGAGAGACTAGAGAAAAAGTTGGCTGAAGAAAACATGCATTTACGTTGAAATTCTTTAGAAAATGGCATATCTGCTGCAAGATCCGTGTTTTACGATTGTTGCTTCCTCTTTTTATACTAAGACACATTTACCATAGCTAAGTATATTGCACATGGATGCCAATTGATATTCTACACTTCTAGTCTGGTTAGTGGTGACATCTCACATATTTATAGATCAAAAACAATTTATATTATCCATATTAGTTGGCTGAGCTCTGCAAGTGTAAGTGTAAGTATGCCCAGTAATTTGCAAATGTTTTCTTAAAACAAAAAACTGATCATTAATGGTATATTTCAAATAATGTAAAACATTTTGCTTATAATGCTTTAAACATTCTCTTGCTTATTAGGTTGGTTGATTTAAAACTAATTAGTGATATTTTCGACCGAGATTCTATATTTAAATCAAAGTTTAAAAATATCAGTTACTAATTAAAAAATAAAAGTGTTGAATCAGATTGTCATAATCATAAAGGATATTTGTAATGCTAAATAAAAAATAACTTGAAACATTTATATGAGTTCACACCTAAGTTCCTTCAAAGTACATATTGCCCAAATTGTATTTTTTTTAAAATTAATATCAGAATTTTAAATTATTTTATTTACTTATTAAATTATGTTCTTATCTATTGGTTGTTAATTTTATCCAATGGGTCAGTGACTGTTGAGTTGCCGATGAATTATAACCTTATACGTCATTCAATACATTAATATTCATTATAATCCTTGATTCATATGTATTTTGAATTTACAAAAAGATGAATAATTATATGTTGTAATGACTTATCGTAGTCAACACATTAATTATTTTTATAATAAAAAAATAATTATTTAGGATTATATATTTACACTATCAAAATATGTACATTATAGCATATTTGTGAATATAAAAATAATTAAAAGAATTACACAAGTATATGTATAGTAATCCAATAACTAAAGAATATAAAATCTTAAGTCGATCGTTGGTCAAGCGATGCCTATATAAACCATCAAAAATAGTTAAAGACTATTTTACCAAAATATATGGCCTAATAGAAACTCTTATAGCTTAACTCCAGTTAATCATATCCTACTCTCATTAAAATTATGATCATCGCAATTCCAATCATAAGAAAAACACACTATGACAAGCTAACAAAGCTAGGAATAAAATATCTATACTCAACATCATGCAAATCAAGCAAGCACATCACAAGATTCACATCCAACAACATTTACCATGTTTGAAAGCTAAAATACCTAAGCAATCAAACTTATACCATGATCATATTACATAACAACATAATCTTCTGATGCATATGAAAAACAACCATAACACACACCACATCATTTGCATATTCAACAACTAATGTATCATCATATATTTACCTACGAAGATCTTCTAATACACTAGAGCAGCCTAACTGACTTAACTCCACTAAATCAACTCTGATCATTTTCACGCCATATGTACCTGCTGAACCCACAGTTAAAATGGGATACTAATCTTTTCTCTTCGAGTGTCTCCACTTTTATTAGGAAAGTTTAGTTCCACCGTCATGACTAGTATAGTTGGATATAGGCATATCACGGCCTTGACATGTATTACCAAGTTATTTATGGAGTTAGTTCACTAACTATCTACAAGGAATCACACAACCTTTTCAATAATCAATTAAGGGTTATAGCCTTCGATATCATACTTTAATCCACATTAATTAAGGGTCTAGAAGAGACTCAACAAAATCCACTCCAAGATTTTTTCACCTACTCAAGGAGGGTTACAACTAGCTTCCTAGAACGCCAAAACAATATTCTATATGTAGGATCTTCAATTTTTTAAATAATATCCTTTCTTATAGTCTTAAGTCAGTCAACATGCTTTAATGCTCACAACATTCTTAACATCAATACCTCAACATACATCTTATATATACATTACCCTAGGTCAATGCACATAGAGATCAAATTACACCAATCATGTATAACATACCAATAATTAACACCTCAACTAAGAAAAACACACCAATGCTTACCAATTCATTCAAGAATAATATATCAATCACACATAGCATATCAATGCTCATCACCATGTCAACTACACAAATATAGCATGCCAATGCTTATTGTCATCATCCTACATCACACAACATTCAATAGGTTAAGCATTCTATTCATGCTCATCATACAACATTTAATCATCAATAATTAAATCAACATCATACATTATCTCATATCAATGTTCAATCAACATACAAGGTATTAAATTAACATCCATTCTTACTTCATACAAACATTCAACTCATACAACAAAGAAGGAACTCAATTCTTTAAGCGTAAAAGATTCTCGCTCTAAGCGACACAATTTTGCTCTAAGCACCAAGAAACTTGGTTGGAGCAAACCAAGACAGAGAGCACCCCTGGAGTCTCACTTTGGTCTCTTAAAGTGACATCACCCTCGCTCTAGGCGATTGAATCCGCTCAAAGCGCTCCTTAATTCACTTTAAGCAAGCAAAGTCAAAGACTACCCCCTAAACTTCCACCTCCACTCACTCTAAGTAAGTGAGTTTTCACTTTGAGCCACTAAAACTTACTTTGAGTGAACATAATTCACTATGAACAAACCAAATCAAAGATTACCCTTGACCTGGTCAAATCTGCTTGCTTCGATTGGCCCACCATGGAGGCTCTAAAAAAGCAAATTCAAATACCTAAATATTCATGAATGAAAACAACAACAATAAGAACCAAATACAACTTCATATCCTCTCGTCTACTACCAGTTTTCCAAACATGCAACTCAAAATTTAGCATCTTCTATCATGCCACATGCAATCACCTAATAGCAAACAAATTAAGAATTTCCCCATTCTTTGCCAGAACACCCTGTTTATTCAAATCTTTAATACTGAATTTGTATTCATCACACCAACAAGGAATTTAATCAAGAATTCAGGTATCAGAATACCATAGTCTACCAACAAAGAAACTCTAGCTTTCCATATGCCTCAACAATCACACCAAGATGATGAGGATAAGAGAAGAAGCGAATTGAGCTCTCCAAAGAACTTTGCACTATACCAGGGTAGATTCAAGCTTCTAAACGTGAATCAAGGCACACAAGAAGATATAAGACTTGGGGAAAGGATTCAGCGATTAAGAGAAGGTTTAGGAAAAAGAAAAATCTCATAGAACCAGAGCTTCTCTCTCTAAACTATTTTTTAAAATTCTTTAAAATTAAACTTATGAAGCTTAATTCTTTAATAAATGAATAAAAAAAACCTTATATATCGCCTCTTCACCTAAAGTCAACTGAAACTCTAACAAAAAATCTTCATAAGATACATCATTTACCTAAGTACAATGTTACATATGTAATATATAAAATATATAATAATTTAATTTGAGTAAAAATTATGATTTAATATTTAAAAAAATGAGAAATAATAATAATAATAATAATAATAATGATGATAATGATAATGATAATTATTTAATTTGTGTGAAATTGATTTTATTTGTTTATGTATAAAAGAAATATTAAGTAGGAACTTTTAATTATTGTAATTAATGATGATTATAAATTTAATTTCTTCAATTAAAAAAAATAGTGATGATTAAGTATTAGTAAATAATTATACATTCCATTTATTTCATAATAAATGTCATATTTAAAAAAAACTTAAAATAAATGTCGTGTTAGTTTTCAATGTAATATTAAATATATTTTTTTATTTATATTTCTTATAATATTCTTTAAAAAGTGACTATTTTGATACATACTTTTTAATAAAAAATTAATTATAAGATTAATTTTATAAAATTATTATTTTCTTTTATTTATTTATTAAAAAATTATATAAAATAACTATATTTATTATAAAACGGAAGGAGCAATAATATTTATTCAACTCACTCCATATATGAAAATGACTTTTATATTAAATACACCTTTAGTATCAATTCTTATGCCTAAATAAGGGGGACATATGCTTTCAGAATGCACATTACCATACCCAATGGTGAGGCCATTATTTTGCTGGCAACGTTACAAAAGAACTGTATAGGGATATAATGAATTTGTTTGTTTAATTTTTTTTCTCTTTAAAAGCATATTTTTAATAAGATATTTAAAAAAAACAAATTTATGTGTTTGTCTAAACTTATTTTTTAAAAGAAAAAGTAGTTTTCTGTTTTTTTTTTTCTAAAAAACAACTTAAATTGCTTTATTAAAAAAAATACATGTTTTAAAAATACTTTTTATGTTTAATTTTCACTAAAAATTATTTTTATGTATAATATATGTTATATATATATATATATATATATATATATATATATATATATATATATATATATATATGTTAGTAAATACATTTTTATAATTATTAAAATATATAGACATAAATTATAATGACACAAAATTTATGTTACTAAATCATATTTATAATCGATACTAAAATTAAGTATAAATAAATTTATATGAGAAAGGATCATTTTACTTTAGGAATAAGTTTATTTATACTTACTTCGTTCAATAACTCATGTTCTACATCAGATTTCAACAATACAATCGTTTAATTTAAAAATTTTAATACATAGATCAAATTTTCAAATTTTTAAAAAATTTAAAAATTATTTGATACTTCATTTTATTAATTCAAATTGATGGATAATCATAAAATTATTTTATACATTAATTCAAATTAATGAAATGAAGTATCAAATAATTTTTAAAAATTTTAAAAATTTACAGATTTAATTTATACATTAAAAACTTTAAATTGAACGGTTGAATCGTTAAAATTTGATGTAGAATATGAATTATTGAATGGAATAAGTCTATCCCTCCTCAATTTATATATATATACAAATATAGTTATATTTATTATATGTCATCATATATATATATATATATATAACACTCCTTATAATATCTAGATGAAATCATATTATCTCAAATATCTTGATCGAATCATATGTATCCCAAATATCTAGAAGATCATGTATTAACAGACATTTATTATTCTTCTTTTTATATGGGATACATGTTCTCATGTCACCAATTTTTAACATCCGAACGAACTTTTCGTCGCAAGAAATAAAATCATTTATAACCTCAACCCGCTCCACTCATTTATAGGTATTAAAAGTATGCGTATATTCTATGATTTAGATTGTCGGAACAATTATTAATATATTACATGTACATAAATTGTGCTATACATATTCGAACACCATTTCTGTGCCCTTATTTTTTTGTCAAGCTAAAAGTATGCTTAAAAAGTGCTAGTATAAATATTACGATATTGAAAGAATGTAGAAATCTATGTCGAACTGACACTTACCTTTCTTACAAGGCGTTTTATTTTACTTTTTTTTCCTCGACAAACAAACAAAATTTTCCAATAAATTAACTCCAGATTTTCCTGTGCGCCAAAATCAAATCTTCAATTAATAAAATGTTTGCAAGAATTGTACTAATGATGGAATTACATATGATAAATATAATAAATAAAGCTGTGAAAATTCAGACATAGAAAAGTAAAAAAAAAAAATGCAACAAGCTAATGAATAGCACTTCATATTGTATGCATGGCCATCGATCAATACTCCATTTTGCCATAAATTGAGGAAAGAAAAAACAATATATAAACTATAATGTATGAACTGTAACTTAAAAAAACTATAATATTAATGTGTGAATGGGACATTTTGCCAACCTAGCTCTGGATAATTCAAGAACTTCAACTCCCCCATTCCTGCCAATAAATATATTTCCATCAAAATATGAAGGTTCTAGCTGCAAAGGCACTTTCATTGGTCCCCATTTCCTAGATGCAATAATGCATGTGTATTACAATACTGAATAGGCATCGCTTTCACGTTCATCTACCATATATAATCGACCTTTAAGAGACAGTAGTATACCCCCAGTCGATAGAAGTGAATAATGTCACAGTAAAAGTAGTTGAAGTGAAGATAGTACGTTGCATGTTCATCAAATTAAATTAATATATGCCATAATAAAACACTTTAAATTTGGTGTAGTTCTATATTGGTTAATTTATAGTTGACACCTACATTTTTTCCATTGCGCTCTTAAATTTTATGGAATTTTCTTTTTCTTACTTTTGTTTTTGTTGATATGATTAAAATAAAAACATAGTTGAGAACAATTTTTATTCTACAAATTATAGTTTTTTGGAGTTGAATTACATGTAAATTCAAATTTTAAGATCATGTTGAAATTTATTGAAGTGATTTATATTAAGTCAAAACATCCAAAATTCTAAGATGTAGTTGAGCTCTTCTTTACCAAAGGAATGACATAATTTAGTTAATAAAAATATTTTAACCTTGATTAAGTTTTTCTATAAATATTTTTCCTAATTTAAGCATTACTTTTAACTTTTAAGTGCTTGATCACCATTTAAATATTTAGGCTCGTGTTAAGAATACTGAATAAGCATACCCTTCTTGCATTGCATTCATGGATGAGGTTAACCTATAAATAGATACGTACCTTCGTTTACGTAGACTATGATTATATTTAAATTACAATTTTTAAAAGAAATTTTTAAGAAGAGAAAAAAAGTTTTTTTTAATAAGGTTAAAGTAATTTTAATAGTGCAAAATATAGATCCTAATATTTTGATCCTGTTATTTTCCGTTCTTTAATTTTTATTTAAATTCTTAAAAGTGGAGATCAAGTTATTTCATTAATTTTTTTATAGTCAATAACTAGCTGTATGTATTTAATCACTTAAAAGAAAAATACGAAAAGTTAATTACTTTAATCACTTTTTATTTTAAAATTATATTCTTCGTATGAAAATGACACTTCAATTTGGCTGTCCAAGTACAGGTGTCGGATTACGTCAGTTTAATTTCCTGGCCTGGCCTAAACTAATTAAGTCAAATACATATTGAATGTTATAATATCTGTTTATTTAATTTTTAAAAGAAGTATTTATAAACATGTTTTTTAAATGTAGATATATATTATTTTTTTAAAAATTTAAACAAAGACATTAAAAACTATAATTTTTTTTTATTAAAAAAATATTTATATAAAAATAAAAAGTCAAAACAAACAAACCCAACATGAAACTAAGAACGTGAGATAAGAAAAAAAAAATCCCGTGAGAACTGACAAATGATGCAAGGTGAAAATGCACTGTTTTTGTTAAATATAAATAATAATAATAATAATAATAATAATAATAATAAGCATTAAAATAAAAAAAATGATATATTTTAAAAGATAAAGAATACATTTAATTTAAGTCATTTTCTATAATAAGAATATTCTTCTACAGCTATCAAGGATCGACGTGAACCAAACTGAGCGAGTCAAATTTATTATTTATTTACATCAATATTCCAATTATTAGTAAGGTGAGTAAAATAAATAGATTAATTTTTTCGAGAGATAAAAATTATCCAAATAACTTTTGTATTTTCAATTTTTTTTCCATACACATCATAAATCAAATTCTTAATGAGATACTTAAATAATTAAATATAGCTATATTTTCAAGTTCACATGTGTATATATATATATACCATTTTTTATTTACCTAATTAACCTTTCCCACTTTTATTTACCTAATTAACCTTTCCCACTTTTATTTACCAAACTAACTTATTTTTCAGTCCAAGTGAGAAATGGATTGTATCGATTTCTCTCTTTTTTAATTCAATTTTTTTTTTTGTTTTATTTTGTGTTTTTTATTTTTAAAAATTATTTTATTTTAATTTAAAATTCACCACAAAGTGCATATACTTATATGAAAACTGAGTTTTTCTTCTTTTTCTTCCTTTCACTCTAAGGTTGGTGGAAGTTCTTCAACGAACCTCACTACCAATAATGCTCAAATGGTATATGATGAGGATTAAGTTGAACCTGAACAACGACGAATTGTTCATCGAAATCCAAGAAGAAATAGACAACTTCCAAGGTGTGGAACTAGTAGACACAAACATCATTAGTTTATCTTAGTATTATATAATTTGTGGGGTGTGATTTTTATTTCTTTAGGTTATCCTTTGATCTCTTGTATGTCAACTAACTCACTTCGTGAACTTTTATTAAGTCTCTATTAAGCTAGTTTTTTTTTCTTGTGACAACTATTTTCTATAATTTTTATGTCAATCAATCCAACGATATCATTTTCAGGTCTCAGATATGTTTGTAACACCTTTTAAAAGTCATTCAAAAATTAAAAAAATTAGAATTTCATACTAAAATTCATTGATTTATAATACAAAATTTAATATATAATATAAGTATTTCTTGTTATATAACTTAAATGTTCCATATAAAATAATTAAATTAAATTAATTTTTTTAAAAAAAATCATTTAAAATTAATTATCTATAATTATTAAAACAAAACAAAATAAATAAAATAAAATTATACGTATTTAAAATATAATAAATTAATTATTAAATTTAAATATTAAATTATCTATATTTTTAAATAAAATTTAAATATTAAAAATATATTATTTTTAATTTTAATTTCTGAATTTTAAATTAAATTAAAACTACTTAACTAACAATTCAGATGTGACAACAGTTCTGAATTCTGATGAAGGATCCAAGTTATCGGGAGTCCACTGAAGGCGGAGATTGACAAGCAGGTGTATCAACGCTGATCGTTATATTGACATTAAGTTCAACTGTGAGCCAATAACCAAAATCAAGACACCCTCCAATCCTCAAATAATTACCCAAAAACGCTCCCAAATAATTAATTGAGGAAGGCAATATTATTTGATAAGTGTCCCACAAAAAGATAAAAATAAAAATCCCGCCAACACAACTCAAAAGGCTTGGTTAATTATCCTCTACATTTTGCAGAGATGTTTTGGGCTTAGGTGGTGGTGCTATTTTGCCCATAGCTGTGCATGGAAAAAGATATACAGTACCACGTTCACTGCACATGTCTCAAATGTTCAATTCTTAGACCTATACGAAAAACGAAAAACCTACTCTCATAATGAATCTTAACATGTAGAATCAATCTCTAACTCCTTAAGAAGAATATCTTATGTTAAAATAAAAATAGAAAAGACTTGTAATCACAAGGTTCGATCATTAGGAGAAAGTGAAGGCCCCCTATACTGAATAGATTCATCCTCCTTAACTATGACATGTTCGACAGTAACTTATCCATATTTATAGCCCCCACCGTAAAATATGTTGCAACAACCCAAAGACCATAAATGGTATCACTAGTTGCAATATCTCTTCTTACACTACATTGGATTGACTTTTTACACATTCATGAAAAGTAGTCAAGCAAAAAAGTTATCAATCGTTTCAGGTTATTTTGCAAAGGACTGACTATCATACTATATTATCCTCTCTCTTTTTTAATATGATTCACTTCAATCTTGATAGTAAACACTAGAGCAACATGACTAAAAATTTACATGAAACTGAATAAATGAATCCGATTACTCTTTCCCCCTTCTCTATCATACATATTCTCGTAAATAAGAGTTCTATGTTACAAATCAAAATTGTGGTGGAGTTGCCAAGACCACATCTAGTTTCACTTGGATATATTTTCATTCTCAATTAGAAAGAGCATCTCAGCTCTCAGGCAAAAATAGAAAAAACAAGTTGCACAAGCTTGTACCTCTCCCCTTCCTTTCTCCACAACCTGTACAAAGTATCAGTGTTATAAATGAATAACTATGATGCACAAGATGAGAACTGCACCTCCAGCATGTTCTGCAATGCAATGCTCCTAGCATGCAACAGCTTGTGACAGATGTTCTCCAATTCTGAACAGTAAATAATCAGTCATGCACAAGTCACCATCCAAACAGTTTACGATCAACGCACTAATCCAGTCACTCACACTTGCTGTCAGTGTGCAAGTAACAAAAGAATGCATCAAGAAATTTGGAATCATTTTCCGCCTACCCCGTGCAGCAGTTCTGCCAGCGCGGAGTGTCAAAGGAGGTTTCCTTGTGCACATATAATTGATTGAAGTTTCGTGTGACGATTAAATAATCAATCAGTATGGAATGACATATGGAAGAGCAAAAACATCTGCTGGTTCTATGTGCAGAGCTTCTGCCCATACCTGCGGTGTCTCTCCAACCTCTGAAGATTTCAACACAGATTTTTGTTCTTGTGAAACATTGCTGCCAAATAGCCACTCTTGATCATCAAAATCAGACCAATGCTGCACCTTAGGTACTGAATAGACCTGGCTTAGGTACTTGGTATCAGGATGGGGTGGCTTTGCAGATGATTCAGTTACCAAATCAGCTGGCACAGTAGCAGTGTGAATCTTGTTTGAAGAAGCTGCAAATGGCTGAGCTTCAATGAAACCATTTATCTTGCACTCTTTCTTTTCTACCTTAACACCGGCGGCTACTCCTGATCTAACTGAAGCATTTGGAATGGAAATTTGGCAAGGTTCTAATATCTTTCCATTTTCAGTGAATGGATGAGTGGAAGACAACTTTGGAAGCTTATTGGGCCTATTGTCATTGGCTGTAAAAAATTAAAAAATTAGCTATAACATGTCAATCACCAACAAAATAATGTGTACAAAACTTGAGAAAACTGATCAATATGCCTGAAAAACACCAATTAATTGAAATATCAATATAATCATGCGTCATCATGGAAAACCCACCATTATCTCACAGGATGTAGTATCTGGTATTAGCTTATTAGATCAGCAATATACTACTCCAAATCCAATAAGAGAAACATCTTATTCTTATTTAAATACAACTTAACAAGACCACTGGGTAGAAATGAGAACAAGACTCATCATAAGTAACACTCACCATGTGGAACTCCATTTGACTCACAGTCCTTTCGTTTCTTGAGATTTTCCCCACTAACAGCATTCTCGTGGTTGTTCTTGGAAAGCTGTGTCAAAGAATTTGAATCTACAAGTCCAATTTTGTTGCTTTCCATTAATTTATTTAGCTCTGTTGTTTTAAGTTCACTATGTTCCTTAGCTTTCTCCTCCTTTTTCTTCTCTTTATCCCTGTCTTTGTCCTTCCCATGCCCTTTCTTCTCCTTCTCTTTATCTTTCTTCTTATCTCTCCGTTTCTCATCTTTTTTTTCCTTAACTTTTTCCTTTCCTTCATCTTTCTTTTCCTTAACCTTTCTTTCTGCCTTTTCCTTGGTCTTTTCTTTTTGTTCATCTTTCTTTTCCTTGACCTTTTCTTTACCTTCAATTGTTGCTTCCAAATTCCTTTCAAAATACTTACCCAAAAGTTTGGGTATTCCATCAACTCTAGGATGAAGATTTCCAGTATGATTCTGAACTGGTGCATTTCCAATAGGTCTGCCCTCAGCCTGTAATCCTCTTCCATCAATCTTCTTAGCATCAGGACCCCTATCCTTGAGTTTTTCATTTCCATCGGGCCAGGTGCCACCACCTCTAGCCACCAACCTAACACTCGCCTCATCTTTTCTATGGTCTGTATTTGTAAACTTATGAACCAATTGATTGCTAGCTCCTCCATCACCATCCCTAATCCTCCGGTCAAACTCCAAGAGGAACTTTGAATCCTTGTTCTCCTCAACCAGATGATTTTTCTCTCTTGCCTTCTCCCCATTGTTACCAGTATACTGTTTGGTGAGTCTGTTCTCAAACAAGACACCCTTCTTTTCATCTTGCTTAATTTCCTTTTGATGGAGTTTACTTGCATTGGGACCTTCAGCTTGTCTTGGAATCCCTTTGTCATCAGCAGTATTGATTTTACTTTTATCTCTATCTTTTCTCTTATCCTTGTCCTTGTCCTTATCTTTCTTTTTCTCTTTGTGCTTTTCCTTTTTGTCCTTCTTTTCCTTATGCTTTCCATCCCTTCCTTCTTTCTCTCTCTTTTCCTTGCTTTCCCTCTTCTCTTTGTCCCTCTTATCTTTCTTATGTTTTTTCTCCTTCTGCTTTTCCTGCAAGGCATATGGTGACAAGTGATATTAAGAAAAATAATCAAATAAGGGAACAACCACAATTGCTTCACAATATCACCCAAGAACAACCTTAGAAAAATAAAAAGAGAATAATATCAACAGTTAAACATGCAACAAAAAAATATGGTCCTCGTATCCTACAATCATATATCTAGAACGAAGAAACTCCAACTAAAATAACAGATCAAAGTCCATTTGATACACAATGTCCACCCACAAAGCATTCAAGATTTTAGGAAACCACATTTCAGCCAACTATAACCAAACTGCGGGAAAACAATTCCATAGAAGTCAAAATAAAAGTATAGCTCTTTGATGCATTATTCAGCAGTCCAATGATTAGATTCTTTAAACTAAATTAGATGGTAATGCTGGTCATTCTGATCCATTTCAGCTTTTCATATATTAAAAATAAGATGTGCTACGACATTTTTAAAGGACGTTTCATATTCTATGCCTGATGTTGAAAGAAAAAGAAAAATATCATGATATGGTCATTGACATTTAGATGTTTAACAATTATAAAAAATGTCACGATTGTCATCTTTCACAAGTAATCTTCAATCAGAGAAATGCAACTGACGTGTTATTAAGGATTACAAATATGAAACTCCAGCAAATAAAATATACATGTCCAGCTACAACTCATAGATGAACAACCTTCAATGCTACCATGGAAAAGACCCTTCTGTCTTCCAATAGTTGAATCAAAAGGAATGCAAAATAGACAAACCTTGATCATTTAGTTCCTCAAAAAAAACTTTAAGGCATAGAACAAACAACAAAGCCACTGATTGTTCATCTTCCAGGTCACAAGAAGCAATCCTATACACCATAGTCAATACAATAGTCTACCAAATGGGACCAAAGACATAACTATAATTAGCTCTCCATTAGGATACCCCTTGTAGAGGAACATCCTAAGCGAAACAGGTAAGACTAGTTTTCATCTTGTCCCAAATTGAATCTCCCTATTTACATTCTTGAACAGCCATGACAATGTAGTGTAATGAAATGTTTCAAAAGAAGTACTGGATCAATCACTTGAACCGGTCTGACCATGAGCCAGCTATGTTTCTAATTCAAACCTACAAGCACTGTCAGACATTTTCCAACACCAACACTTGTCAGACACTTATAACTAGATATCCAATTAAAAAAATATTTTTGGTTGGCTTAGACACTCATGCCGACACATCTACACAACTCAAATACTTGAGCCAACACCTCCATATGAATGGACACACTAATATTAAAAAATATGACTTACATATGTTTTTAGTTCCCTCAAAATGAACAAATTTTGATTTTGGTCCACATAAAAATTTCCTGTGTTTTTCATCCCTTTGAAATTTAGAACTACTATTTTTAGTCCTAATTATCATGTAATCATTTTAACTACTTATTTGTTTATTAAAAGGTCCAATAACCATCTTAGGTATTATCCATAACTGATAATGATATTATGCTAATGTATGACACTTCTAAATTTCTTATAAGGCTTTAAAAATAAATATTATTTATCTACTTTAAAATCATCATTAGGGACAAAAATAATGATTTCAAAGGGATGAAAATCAAAAAATAATATTTTATACGAATCAAAATTTGTTCATTTTCCAAGGACTAAAAATATATTATAAGGACCAAAAATAATTTTCACAAATTTTAAAAAGATGAAAAAAAAAAATTACAGGGACCTCATTTTACATGGACTAAAAACATATATAAACCAAAAAAAAAATATTTATTTTTTAACTTTTAGATAACTCAGCTTAAAATATAACATAAATTATTAAAAATAATGTTTCTTACCTTTTTTAAGGCTTGTTATCATAGAAAAAACATAGAAGGTTGGTTTAAAAAGGTGAATATACAATTAATTTACATCTTGTTATGTTACTCATTTTATTTCATCAGAATGTGTGTGTCCCACTTTCCTAAATTTTAGACACCAATCGTGTCTAATGTTCGTGTCAAAGTCCATGCTTTATAGATTCATACACCACCATGTTCAATCAGGGTTCAACCACCAATTTAACTAATTGAACCATAACTAAAAGGAGATTCAGAATGGAGAAGCATATTATTAGAATTTTATATCTAATTAAAGTTTATCTAGGAATTATATTTTCTTAGAAATATCGATTACAGATTCAGAATGGAGAAGCATATTACTAGGATTTTATATTCAATTAAAATTTATCTAGGGTTTTTATTCTTAGAAATTATAATAAAACTAAGATTTTTGTTATCTTGGGGTTATAAATGCCCTTTTGTTGCCTGACTTATTTAGACTGTTGAAAGTAAAGAGAAGAGGCATAAAAGATGAGCTGAAACCGTGTGCTTTACTATACCACGGGATATGTTTATATATATGCTCAATTCATTCAATACACATGATTAGGAAATATTTTGTTTCCCTAAATAAAATATGCATAATTATTAAATATCACGACATTATTCACACCACAGACCTTTTGCACAATTTGAAATATTGAGATTTCCTTTCCTCATAGAACCTATGAAATTCTAGTTAGGGTTACTCTGTCTAGAGGAGTACTCCAAATTTATTGAATGACTCCTTTAACATGAAAAAGTGTAGTGAAAATGTATGTCCACCCTTGATTTGAAATGGATTCAATTTATAAGATATTTTACTTCAAATCAAGATCAAGATCAAGAGTGGATACATGCTTACTTTCTCGCTTTACACACCTCACTTTGAAGGACCTAAATCCCGGTTCATCTATCTACACTACACAGGGGTACTCTAGGCTTATCATTCAACATTAGGCCTCACTGGTTCAATCTCCAATACAATTTTAAAAACATTGACATGAATATACTCTACAAGCCAACTCATACATGGTGGATCTGATGAACTTAACTTATCAATGAACTGCCAAGGTTTGCAAATAATTACAGTACAGTGCTTAGTAAAAGGAGAGACTAAACAAAAGTATTGAAATTTAATAATTTAAATCAGGAATGGATTGCAACTGAATGCAGTCATGACCACTTGCAGAATGTTGAACACTTCATTAAATTCAATTTTTGAATGCATTGAATAAACAATCAATTTTATCACCAAAACTTCTTATGAGTCTCAAATTGAACAGGCTCCAAATCAAAATGGAACAAAGCTTAGCAGGTTTGGTTTGCAATTATCCAAATATTAGAACCTGTTTAGAAAAATGTTTGCAGAAACAATGAAATATTTTAACCTCCATTCTATTTCAAAATCCATACAAATGTCCCCCTTGATTTTTAAATACCAGCTTGAAAAACTGCCCACATTATCTTACCTGGATTTTCCGCACATTTTTTTACAAACTCTACAAGGGAGATCAGTTGAGGTTTTGAAAACAGAGGGAAGGAATTATAAAAATTAGAAAAATAGAGTATCAATTGAAGGACTCTACTCTTGAAAAAATCATCAAAGCAAAATGCTAAAGTAATTATCATCAAATAATTATCACTTAATTCACAGTACCTAAAACAAAATACTATGTTAAGAGTAAATTATCTTGAGACCCCTGGATTTCTCGAAATTGCACGTACCTCCAATGCTCTTTTAACATTTACAACATCCTCCCTTAAAAGGGGACACTAAGATTTTTTAAACAATTAAGGGGGCGTAGTGTAATGTTTAATGGGTATCAATGTAATATTTTTCAAACATTTAAGGGTTAGAAAAAAAAGGGGGGATTAAGTGCAATCTCACAAAATTTCAGAGGGTGTTAATGTAATTTACTCTTTCTAAATAACTTTCTTGATTCCAGTTCAAATAATTCAAGTCAATACTAAACTCATTCAGTATCTAAAGTCATTTTAAATAGTATTCTAAGACTTGCAAAAAGAAATACAATTCTACTACGCAGTTCTCTAAAGGTCCTCCAAATACAAAACTTATACACAGATGGAACTCCAACTAAACTACCAAGTTGCAATATCTAGTTCATATTATGCAGTTCAAATCAGTGCCCATGCAATACCTTAAAGGCCTAATCATAATTAAAACTCCTATCTTCCAAAAATATAAGCTAACAGCATTGATCAACATAAGTAAATCTACTACATAACATACTCCCTTTAATGAATCATCCAATGCAATATTCTAGCTGATCTACATAACGTCAACCTCCATACTCGGACATCCTCATCCAACAAAGGATGTTTCTTTATTATTTTCTCTTTCTCCTCAAAATTTTCAAATCCCTTCTTATAGAAAAAGCTCAACAACCTACTACTGCTAGCAGAATACAATTAGAAGTTGAAACAAATAAAAGGTCTAATAGAATGTAACCAAAAAAAATTAATAATAAAGGAGAAATAAGACCATTATCCATAGTCTCTCCAGATAGTCAGATACCAATAGGTTGGGGGAAGTCCAGTCCAACGAGAAAGAAAAAAAGAGGCATTGTGGAGGGACAGATAATAAAGTATGGACCAAAGAGGCAGGCTCAGTACTGATGAAGAGGTCCAGAGGTCAATGCAAACTCAGAAGATGCCAAAGCATCACCAGCAAAAAAAAAGGGCCAGCAGGAGGGGTCACAAAAATGCACAATATGAAATTTTAGGTAGCTTTGTAAACAGCATCCATTACCCATTGCGTTTTCTCAATAGTACCACTTCATGAAATTTGCAATACAAATAGAGTAGAAAAGAAGTATCTTGCAAGCATTGTAGCTGGCTCGCTATAAATAATATGATCCTGAATTGCAAAACTACTAGCCAAGCCAACCGGACAGGATAATCAATTATGTTGTGATACGGTAACACATACACCTTATCAACCAAAATGAAAAGCTACACTAACAATTTAGCATGTTACCTAACAAGAAGAATATACTAACATTTAAAATTAAGGGGGAAAGTTGACATTTACATTTTAACAAAAATTAAAAAAACTGACTTACATCATTGTCGTTCAAATTGAGAATTTTAGGCAGATACTTACCAAAAAATTCATTTCTATTTTCTAGTATAAAATCAACCTGAAGTTATTAATTTGCATGCATAACCTATATGATGAATTCATACACAAAACAGAGTTATCCCTGAAAATATGTATAACTTATTATTAATCTAATCAAGGTAAAATTAACCTGAAATCAAGGGGCATATAAATTGAAGTAACTGAAAAAATCTATTCAAGAACAACATACAAATAGGTTCTCCAACCTTGATCACATCATTGAAGCAACCTCTAGTTTCATCACAAAAAAAAAAAAAAAAAAAAAACTGCAACACTTTTACATGTTTGGGGAAAATAAATCTAGCACAATTTCACTGAGGTGACGTGATTATGATACAACGTTCAGTTACAGACTTATAGCAGAAAATCTGCAACTACTCAATATATGGCTCATGAATGATTAAATCAATTAAAGTTACACAGGAGAAAAAAAAAATTAATAAAATGATAAAAAAAAAAAATTCTCTTTCTTCTTCAAAGAGAAAGAATTGAGAAGTGTACTGAATTGTGCAGATAGACAGCTCAAAACATGGTAAATTGAATAAAAAAAGAGCATAAAAGAAGCTAAAAAAATCTCATGCATGATAATCAAGAAGCCATAGTAGCCAACTAACCAAAGACGAAACAATTAGTATATTTTACATATATCGAATCCTGAAAGTATTCCATAGGATCATCTAAGAAGAATAAAACAAAAGCCTTTTCCAAGTAGTTGGAATTTGCTACATGGACCAAACCATACTATCAAGCAATGTCAAGAACCCAGCTTTTACAAAGGCTATTCTCTAATGGTTTAACTTAAATTTTCCTCAGTAATCACAACAAAACATGTTCAGGTATCAAAGCCAAAGCAAGAAATTTAAAAATGTAAGAATTATTTATACAAAATCATAAACCCAACCATGGTAGTAAGTATCGGACGAATCGCGACTCGTATCGTACGATACGATTCCGTGGTTCCGCAATTTGAATCGCAGGTCATATCGTTTTTGATTATGAATCGTGTTCGAATCGTGTGTATCGTGTTGCGAATCGGAAAATCGCGATTCAAGAAGAAATCGCACGATTATGGAAGAAGCGGGTCGCATCCGAAACTAGGTCGGGTCATGCGCGACCCAGTTCTGAAAACCCTAAAAAAATGATTATTTTTTTTTTAAAACGAAAGTGAGACGGAAATAGCCGATATTACTCCCTGTACATGACCCACTTAGTGGGTTTCACTTTTTGTGGTCCATTTGCTTCGTCCAAGTTCTCTACTTTGTTTGGGTTGCTGTTCATCGTGGTCCAAGGGTAAGGGCTTCCCTTCTTGTTGTGTGGTCCATTCCTTCACTTGTTCTCTCTTTTTTTCTTTGTTATTCCCTCTACAACTTACTAGTCCCATCTCTTCACTTGGTAGGGCATTAAAAAATGGGTCATTCAAAAAGAGAGCCCGATATCACTTGGAACTATTGTGATAGTATCCCTCCAAACAGACTTCAAGTAAAATGTAAGTTCTGTTTTCATGTTTGTTGGGGTGGTATTTCAAGGATGAAACATCATCTTGCTGGAACAAAGGAAAATGTGATTGCTTGCCCAAGTGTTCCTAATGATGTGAAGGAAATATTTGTGAAGCTCTTGGAAACTAAAGATAAAAAGAAAGAGGATTGCTTGGATGTAGAGAATGGGACAGTAAAAGGAAAAGAGGGAACATCTAAAATTTTCAAACAAAAGACGATGAATGAAGTTTGTAAAGATAGGGAATTTGTGATTCAAGAAATTTGTAAATGCATTTATGGTAATGCATTACCATTTAATTTGGTAAGGAGTCCTCTTTTTATTCAAATGTTGAAGGTTGTTGGAGAATATGGAAGAGGTTTGAAGCCACCAACTTATCATGAGGCGAGGGTTTCATTTTTTAAGAAAGTTGTTGACAACATCCAAAAAAGCTTAGAGAAATATAGAAGTGATTCGGAGAAATGGGGATGCACCTTGATGTGTGATGGTTGGACGGATGGGAAAGGAAGATCACTCACTAATTTTCTTGTTAACAGTCCAAGTGGGACTGTTTTTTTGAAATCTATTGATACAAGTGATGTGATAAAGGATGGGGAAAAAATGTTTGAATTGTTAGACAACATTGTTGAAGAAATTGGGGAGGAGCATGTAGTCCAAGTTGTGACGGATGGGGCTTCTAATCTTGTGGCAGCTGGACAAATGTTAATGGAGAAGAGAACCAAACTATTTTGGTCCCCATATGCAGCCCATTGCCTTGATCTAATCCTTGAGGACATTGGAGACCTTCCGGTATTTTATAATACCATTGCTAATGCAAAGAAGATTACTACCTACATATATAGGCATACATGGGTCCTTAATTTGTATAGACAATATTCCAATGGAGGGGAATTAGCAAGACCAGCTGTGACAAGATTTGCAACTTCTTATCTTACACTAAATTGCATTAAACAACAAAAGAATGCTCTTAGATCAATGTTTGCATCGGAGGAATGGGCTACTAGTCCACATGCTAGTAAAAGTGAGGCTAAGCAAGTCATGAACCTAGTGTTGAGTGATGATAGATTTTGGAGATCAATCACATATTGCCTAAAGTGCGTGATTCCACTTGTGAAAGTGTTAAGGCTTGTAGATGGTGATTCAAAGCCAGCCTCACCATACATTTATGAAGCAATGGATATGGCTAAAGAGAAAATTGCTCAAAACTTTCAAATGCAAGAGTCAAGGTATAAAAGAGTGTGGAAGATTATTGACACTAGGTGGAATCTGCAGCTTCATAGGCCTCTTCATGCAGCTGCCTATTATCTCAATCCTAGGTAAATTATTTAAAAATAATTGTCATTTTAAGAACTACTATTTTCTTTATGCCTAGTAGCCAAGTTATTTCTTATTTGGTTAGGTATCATTATGACAAGAACTTCAATCCGGATAGTGAAGTCTTAATTGGTTTATATGAAACCTTTCAAAAAATGGTTCCGGATATAAGGACAAGAGTTATAATAGATCAACAACTTGAAAAGTTTAAGGGAGCTAAGGAGATCTTTGGAATGGACATGGCAATAGCTACTAGAGATAAGAAACAACCGGGTATCCCTTTAATTTTTACTTAATAAATATCATAAAGATAATACATAATAATTAATAATAACTACATTTGTAAACTAAATACACTTTTTTGTAGCTCTTTGGTGGGAGAGTTACAGTGGAAGAGGTAAAGAGTTACAAAAAGTGGCCATGAGAATTTTGAGTCTTACATATAGTGTCACTGGATGTGAGAGAAATTGGAGTACATTTGACCAAGTGCATACTAAGAGAAGAAATCGATTGGAGCAACAAAGATTAAATGCACTTGTATATGTCAAATATAATCTTCAACTTGAGATGAGGCAAAATAGTAGAGAAGAGAATGGAGATACCTATGATCCCATATGTTTGTCAGATATTGAATCCGATGATGAGTGGATCACCGAAAAGGAGAATCCTTGCTTGCCTATTGATGCCTCATGGATGGATGTACATGAGTGCTTTGGTGTTGATGAGGGAGCTCCAAAGAAGAAAAGAAAGAGAGGTAATTATTTATATTTTAAAGTTAGTTTAGAACTTGGAAGTTGGAATTAGAACTAGACCTTATTATTTTCTTTTGATTACATAGGTCCAAGAAACTTGAATGCCAAGATTGGTAAGGGAAAATCAATAATAGAAGATGAGGATGAAATTGAAGATAATGAAGAAGAAGAACTTTTGATATTAGAAGATGAAGATGACTTGAGTGATGTAGATCTTGGGGTTGGAGATGATGAATGATCTTGGATAGGGGCATTTTGTATTTATTTTTTGAGGCTGTATGACTGAATTTGTGTGGCAGTAGCGCCACTTGTTGCTGAGTTTATGCAGCAACAACACTAATATTTTTTTTGGGTGGCTATATTGCTGATTAGAGTAGCAAACAGACCCTGGTATACGCATATATTTAGCAACAACAATGATTTTTTTGGAGGTTTTGTTGTTGAACTGTGCAGTCATTTCTTTTGGCTTTGAGACTGTTATTATTTGTATAATTGTATCTTTGTATTTTGAAGCTTATATATTACTATATATTTATGTATGACTTCATTTTGTCTGTTTCTTTATATTAAAATGTGCTTAGAGTGCTTTTATATGTCTTGTATGCATATATATACACTATGTTTTTACTGATCATAAATCTTACGATTCACGATATGATTCGATTCACGATTCAAAAAATAAGCTTTCCGATACATTATTTGTATCTCGATTCAACTACCATGAACCCAACTATTTACAATAAAATCCATGTGAATTCTTGGTTTTCAACTTTTCATCCCTACTTTTGTAAAAATTGGTTGGGCCAAGAAAATCTAGAACCAGTTTTTGCCAGTGTAATTAGTCTAGAGCATGCATCTGATTAACCTCACATTAAGTATAAGTATATAGACATAGCATCTCTAACCATGGACTGTCCTTATTCTTTAAAGCTATTATTTCAACAGAGACATAGACCAGGCAATTTGTCACCACATGTAAAACAACATATCTATCATTGGTATTACAACTCCCTTTATACCTTTTAAACCCCAAAAAAATGATTATAATTCTATGACCTTATTCTAAATCCATTTCTCTCCAAAAGAATACAACTCAGCAGCCTATTAGAGTTGAGACAACATATCTAGGTAAGCCACCCAAAATTTTGAAGCGCTTTGTTTTATGGCACTGACAAGATCAAGGAGATTCAAAAATATATGTGGTCAATCTCTACCAAGACTAAATTTTTTGCTTCAATACCTAAGATGCCAAGTTACACCATACACCCATCAAAAGGACTAAAAACTTGAATACTGATGACTACTTATTCAATACTAATAACAGGCTAAAATTTTGAAGAACCCACGCTCCTACAAAAAAAGCAAAAAAGAAAATCCATAACAAAATCATATATATTATGAAAGATTGGTTGCATTAGTACAAATCAACACTTCGAAGATAGCTTTGAAGTAAATGATACCTCAACACTTTTAACATGAAAGTACAAATCAAATTCACTTCAAAAATTAAATTCCCATGGCTTACTAATACTATCAAAACAATAAATAAAATTGCCAAGGTCAGGCAGTAGAATGACACAAATTAGGTGAAGTTTGTGGCTTTGTGCAAAGATGGATGTGCATAGAGCAAGTGACGCATATACACTACTAATAATCATAATATCCTCCCCTCTTCATTAGTAATATCATAAGTTCTCTGCTCAATCCTCTTGGAACTTAACTTTTGGCAGTACTACCACAACAGTCCCAAAATCTAAGGTTTGGATATAAAGCAGAAAAACCTAACATGAATTGTAAACATGTACAACAGATAAACTTAACATTTAATGAGACGTGCACCTATGGATAGTTATAAATCACATGAACCAACTTCCATCAACAATGAGTGCACAACCCCTAACTAATCATTGTGGGCCAAACAGATACTGTAATATATGCCCCCAATTATTTTTAATTGCACCCATACCCAACCAAACAAAATCTGTTATACTTTCATGGCCTATGTGATAGTTCGAAAGGGGCCACTTTAAATGTTTCTAGATAGTATTTTAAAATGAACTCAAAGAAAATTCGATTAAATCATTATTAAGAAGAAAGAGATGAAAAATTAAGGATACATAATTATTTTGAACAGCATTAAGCACTTGGTCTAGTGAAACATTTTAACATTCCACTTAGAAAATGAACTTTATCGATATACGTTTAACATTGTGCAAGAAACTGCAATTTGCATCACAAAATAATGCATGCCAAATTATGTGTACAATGTGAATATAGGAAAAGTATATTAACCTTTTTTAATAAGTCCAGTTCATCTGTAGCCTTCTTTACATATCCCGGTGGCGGAAATGGAAAACAGCGCGACATTGCACAAAATCCAGATACGCCTAGTGTAAAATTCTTTTAAATTTGAGAGTGATTGAATTAGTTTCCAATAGCACTGTTCCAGAAAGGGAACAAACCAGCAACTATGCTCCTGTCCATGCACCATGTCACTGCTTTCATTTCCAGCTTTAATACTCCTCCATATGCCTCTTACTACAAACAAAGATAGTGGAAACCACCAAGGTTTACTACCCTTCACCAAAATATTCAAACAGCTAAAACTATACTACTGGAAATTGATGCAAATTCAAGGCACAGCAACCACTTGTTCTAACTACTTAATGTCAGCAAATGGATCAACACAACTCCAATCAGTGTATTTTAGCTACTAATGTTAGTCAATTCAAAGGGCTAAGAGGCAACAAAAAATCATCAGCTTCTTCTTCGTGTCAAATCCCCCAGCAAAGACCAAAAAAAACGCGAAAACTGAAGACCCGGAAGGCTTTGTACTGTGTCCAAACACGGTTCTCCAAATCAACCACTGATTCACTGTTATTAATATAGACAATCTTCTTCCATGCTCAAAAAAGCAATGTTAAACAGCATCTTAAGCAATCTCCAAGTGCAAATGCTCAACCAGCGTAGCTCTAAACCCACAACACGACCCCCAGAAAAGATCAGAGCTCATGCCCATTTCACGCAACCCCGGCGCAGAGAATGAACAAGCACAGTCTTCCTTTCAATCACACCCTCCGATCAAAACCCTAATCACTCGGGAATTTTCCAATTTCGACAAGTGCCCCAGTTACGATCCAATGAAACCCTAAAAACACACACAAACAAGCTGAGTACGCATACCCGGAAAATACCCACAAGGAAAGAAAACCCTAATCCCAATTCCAAAAACTTTTATCATTAAACACGTTAAAAAAAAGTGTATAAAGCAGCAAATTGAGCGGAATAAAGAGAATCAAACACTTTTTGGAACCTAAGCAATAAATGGGTATCGATCAAAAGCGGAAAAGAAGCTCTGATTCGAAGCGTTAAAAAAAAGTGAAAGATGAATTGGTGAAGGAGAGAGTCCAAGTGAAAAATAGTTGCATGAGATTACCAAGTCCGCTACAAAGTGAGCATTGTAGAAGGACAAGATCTCCCTCTCTCTCTCTCAAATGAAAAATCAAGAAAGAGAGAACAACAATCCTGAATATACACAAAACTATGTATACATATATGTATGTACATATAATAATATAATATAATATATGGTTTGGGGGGAAGTACTTTTTGTTTGTGTGTGTTGTGTTGTGTGGTATGGTATGCTAGAGCCGTTTTTGCTCTCTAGATTCTGGGTTTTGTTTTTCTTTGTTTACGCTCTGCTTCTCTTTCTTTTCCTTCTCTCTTCTGTGGTTATGGGTATTTGTTCGCGTTTCTCTGCTTGAGTTGTGTGTTGTCCCCTATATATATCTCATCATTATTGGTCATGTCATGTGTTTTTCATTTTTTTCTTTTTCATTTTTATTATTTCTCTCGGTCTGCTCCTTCTACTCTTGATTACCAGAGCGAAAGAATTTTATGTCTCTAATAATTATACATAAATAAAATATTAAAAAATTATATATAATTATTTAAAAATAATATATAAGATTTTTATATATTTAAAGAATATAATTTTCTATCAATAAGTACAGATTAAAAATAATTATATATTCATATATTTCATTTATATATTAGCATAGATGTTTAATGTATCTTCGGAAGTTGCACGCGAGGATCATAAATAATTGAAACCCCAAACCAAAAACAAACACCACATGTCGATCACACACCATGTATGCACAAGTGTGCTTCAACCTTTTTTTTTATTTGCAACAATAATATTCTTCATTACTTTTCAATAGTATAAATTGTTGAAATTATTTTTTTCTTATAGATAAAATGGTAGTAACATTTATTAACAAAAATGTTAGTAACATTTATTTTAACACTATTTTGCTAACAATTTTTTTATAATTAATTGAGAGTTGCAAATCTCTATAATTACTAATAATGATAAATAGAGATTTATTATTAAGTAAAATGAAGTATTAAAAAAGTGTTAAAAAAATATTAAGGAAAATGTTGTTAGTATCCGCCGTTTACAACGTTGTTTTCCAAGTGTATTTAACAAGTCGAGTAAGGTAGTGAGTAATCAGGTTATGACTTTATGAGATGTTAATTTTCTACTCTCGGTCAAAGATATATTAGGAACAAAATAAATTTCAACTAAGGAAACTTTTAATTTATTTAATTAGCTTGTACATTTGTTATATTAATGTTTATATTTTTATAATTTATTTCTCATTTTTTATTAACATTGACAGAAAATTTCGTTTCAAAAATTTGTCAGTTCAACTTGTATTTCATCCCATATTATAATTAGTATTTTAATATGTGTAGAGGACAAACATTTACTCTATATAGTTATAATTTATAATAAATAAATACTTTTGAATAATTAATTTATGTTAAAATTATAATTTATAATAAATAAATATTTTTAATATATAAATTATATTTTAAATATATAATAAAAAATTTATATCATAATTTAAGGTAGGTTTTAAGTATTGATGATAAAGATTAAAAAAATATTAAAATTTAATATATGATTAAATAAAAGATAAAATGTAAGAGATAAGAAGTTGATAAAAATCTATAAAAACATTCTTGTAAAAGAAAATTAATTAAAACATTTTTATTAAAAATAATAATAATCACAGCACACACTATCATTTAAGACAATTATTTTTATTTATATATAAAGATACAAAAGCTTAAAATTATAACCTCTTAAAATTTTGATAATCAACAGTATTTTGTTTTTAGTTGACAATCTATAAGTGAGTCAAAATCTTAATTCTTTCATATTTTTTTTAGTGGTAGAAAGTTTATATTAGAGCAAAACATTATTTTATGCAATGTTAAAGTCAACCACCAACCTTTTGAGTATTTTTAGTGGGATTGATTAAGGGACAAAACTTAAGTACAATTCCTTATCCATAGATGATGTTGTTCTCCATTCAAAATTCAAGTTTTATCTTGTTAATATGCACTTGAGTTTAATGGAGGCCTGTTAATATACACTTACTCATATTACTAAGGTACAACTTCAATTTTGATTAAAGAACAACATCAACTACATCCAAAGAATTATATCTAAGTTTTGTCCTTAATTAAGACTTTGATTTGCATGGGATGAATAATCAATTTTAATTTGGTTATTAGACAAATTATTTTAGTTATTAAAACAATTTTGCAATCCTAAAAGGGTATGAGGAATTCAACCATGAAGCATCATGTTAAGTGGTACATCCATAAAGTATCATTTTAAAGAATGAAGTTAAGTGATATATCTATGTACCATCACTTATAACTACTGGGTATATATTTTAATATTTTAATGGTTGAGGTGCATTGCCTATATATTATTTATTTTTTTGACATTTTTTCCTCATTAAAAGAAAAAAAAAATCAACTAAGACATTATCACCAAGGATGTCAACAGGATGGGATAGATATGGATAGTAGTCTCTCACTACTCGTTTTGCTAAATAAATATCTACCTCATACGTGTCCCCATTAGGGATGGTAACGGAGCGAAACGAGTACAGGTTTCTCTATCTTTGTCTCCATCCTCATTTTTGTACCATATATCCATCTCCATCCTCATGCTCAATTGGTCTGAAATTTATGTCATCACCCTCGTACTCATTGGATATGGTTATATTTGTACTTGTCTTGTACCTGTCTAAAAATTTATTAATTTTTTTACAAGAAAAAAATTTAAAAATAAGAATTTTAACATAAAATAACAATTACAAAATTTTATTAATTAAATTTTATTTGACATAAATTATAAATAAAGTAAGAATTACATAAAACATTAAGTAAATTTTAAAAAAAGAAAAGTTAAATATCTAAAAATTTAAAATAAGTATGGCTTACAGATACGGGTAGATGACAAATATGTATATATTTATCCCTATCTCAATACCTGAATTAATCAATTGAGTAATACCCGTACCCATACCCGTATATGGTCAAATCAAGTATTATTCATCAAAGTCGGGACATGATCGGACATTATCCACAGATACAGATTTTATTTGTCATCTCTAATCCTCATATTTGTTTAGGTATTAGTTTAGGAGATACATGTATATTTTTTAATATTCGAGGGTATCCATGATATTCATGGGTATTTATTTAAAAAAGAATAATTTATACACAATTTTTTAAAAAAATAATAGTTTAAAAATTAAAATTATTCAAATATTATATACAATTTTATCAATCAAAATTCTTCAATTTTAAAGTTAATTTTAATTGTTAAAGTATTTTATTATTATAAGTTAAAACAAATTTAATATGTAATTATATAATTAATTATTAACATGTAATTTAATGTATGAAATTATGATACTCATACCCACCTGTTAACATGCAGGTATAGGAAATACTCGTACTTGGTACCCGTGGATACCTATTTACAATATTCATTTTTTATCCATAACAAATTTTATCTACAGGTTGGCTAATAGGTAAATCAATTCAATCAAACTCATTTTCTAGTGAGCTTACAAAAAATAAATACAACCCAACCCACCATAAGCTGGTGAGTTAAATGGACTCTCACTTAATTTTTAAAAAATTGAATGTCTAAATAGTCGTACCTTTTTTTCTTCTTTATATTCTAATGTGCAACCAAAAAGTCCAAAATTATTTAAAGAGTTTTTAAGTTACTAATAAATCCATACAAAGGTTAATTTAGATCAAAACAATGAGGGAATACTAAATCACATAAATGGGTTGTGTGAGTTTTTAATCATTTTTTTAGTGAGATGTGAGTGGATTGGTTAGGACTTGATTTTTTTTTTAGACTCGTGACCAATTCGGCTCACCACTTATTTAATTTAAGATGAGTTGAGTTTAATATTTACCGTCATCAAAATTTATAATTTTTTTAGTCTAATCCAACTTAAAACCATAGTAAGTCAGGTTAACTAAAAATATAAATTTGGCAATCCTTGAAGATTTGGTGTTGGTGGCATCTTCAAGAATCACTAGTATGTGGATCGATGGTTTCTTGGGTTGTATCGGCTACTCCAACAACACGTATGCTAAGCTTATCACAATTTACAAGAGTCTTTAAGCTGTGATATGAATTTCACAGTGTGATTTGTTAGTATTTAAATGTTTGTGTTACATTTGTTCCACCCTGCAAATGTTAATTTTCATACGTATAATGTCCTGGTCTTTTTCATTAACTAGCTCCTCCAAAAGGATTGGATAGTGAGCCTATCCAAGGCATACTTTATGGGAAGGAAACGTTTATACAAACCTTATCATCAAGATTGAATTAACCCAAGATCAAATATTCTGTTTCAATGATTCCATTGTGGAATTAGTTTGGCGCTTCATGTCGATGCTCGGGGAAATGACGTTTCTCGCTTGTAATTTTGCGTTTCACGTTTTTAAGTGTTTTTTTTTAATAAGAACGTTTTTTTTTTTTAAATTTTGCGTAACATTCAAATAAAGCATAAAATATATGTATATAAACAACAATGTTATAATATATATAAGATATTAAATTATTTATAATTTTATTTGTTAATATTTCTTTTAATTGACCTGCTAACCAATCTAATAACTAACAAGTAGTTACAAAAAGGGTTTTAACTCGCGAGCTGGCCTGTTAACCCGCCAAAAATTAGTGAGCTAGGCCTATTATGTCAACTCGCCAAACCTGTCTTGCCAAACCTGCCAACTCGTCGGGCCAAATAGCGGGTTGACCTGTCACAACCGGCCAACCTGCACGAGGATGAAGATGATCAAGACGAAAAAATAGAGACAACCACTTCCAAGGGAGCTTCTAATATTCTTGAAATAGAAAGTCAAAGTTAATTAATTGTGTTTGGACTTGTTTTGTAGACTATCAAAAAATTTAGATTATTAGTAGTTTGTAAATTTATAATTTAGTTTTGATTTTAGTGTAAGTGAACTAATTTCTATTTGATTTTGTTATAAGTTTGTAATTTGCTTTTGTTGAACATATATTATGTATAATATGTTTACATTTTTAATTTCATATGGTTATATTTATTTATTTGTAGTAATTTTTTTATTTAAACGTAAAAAATAAATTTCCCATTTTTTTAATAACTTTTTTTTTGTATGTGGGTTGGCCTGCTGACCTGTCAACTTGTCCTTAGGCGGGACGGACCAACATTCCCAACCTGTTTTTCATTGACAAGTTAGTTCAGTCAGACCCATTTTTGACGAACCGAACTAAAACAGGTCAAGCTGACTCGTTTTGTCACCCCTACTAACAAGAATCAAGGTGCTTTAGAACTGACATGAATTGGTTGAATTTCATCACCTATATTAATTTCTATTTTGAGATTTTTATAATTTATATTACATTTATTTGACACTTTATATTCAAAATGTAAATTTATTATTGTTAATAGAAATTTTATATTTTATTAAATTTTAAACTTAAATATTTAATATTTTTATTAAAAATTTATAATAATATTTTATTTAAATTTGTAATATTATAAAGATATATTTATTTAATGTTATTTTATATTAAAAATTAAATAAGTTTTTTAAGACCAATCACGTGGGATTTACAAAACATGGCGTTAAGGTGAAAACTGAAAACACGCGCAAGTGAAGAAGAGTGTTACAGAGTTAAGAAGAATAGAAAATGCATGAAAAGGCCTTCGCATTCGCATAATAATAATTGCATGTGCATTGGTTCCCATTACTACTGCCACAATTCCAGGTGGCGCCACCCCAGCTTTCACTACTTATGCCTTTTCCACACACGTGTCAAATTCCTATCCACACCTTTTTTATAAATACTTTTCTTTTTATTTAAAATAATCAGACAAATTAACATATTTCATGTCTCTAACACTTAAAAATATTTTTAAAATCTAAAAAATATAATGATTTATTGATAGTGAAAACAAAAAGCAATTACATATTTTAATATTCTTTTTATAATAAAAGATACTGATTCTGAAATACTTTTCTCTTTATTTTATAAAACTATAGTATGCTATTATCGTTATATTTTTCAACACTTTGCGGAATATTATAAATTCAATATTTTGTTTTATCGTTATTATATAATATTGAAAAAATACCCTTTAACATTTTTAATTTGGATTTTTTTGTCTAGTGGGATTTTTTTGCTTCTAATTGTTAGCTGTGAAATGTGAATCCAACACCTGGACTTATCATATCAAAGTATTGATGGTGACAAGTGTCAGTTCTTAAGTTCTAATAATCATTTTAAAATCTGAAATTGAAAATACTATTAATTTGATATTTTAAAACTATTAAAATTTTAAAATAATTCTTGAAAGTTGAAGAGAGTTAATCGTTATTTTAACCGCCATTTCAATTAATTAATGTCATCATACTTATATTTAAGTGCTCATTTCAACGCCAACTTTAACCTACACTAGACAGTTTAGTTACAAGAAATTGGAGTACCATTTTAATTTATAAAATTATGAAAAAATGATTGAGACCAATAACTTTTCTGATGAAAAATCATCACTTTTGACCCACTAGCAACCTTTAATCCCCTACCATTACAGTTCAATTTAAAGGAACCAAATGCCATATGATATATGTAAATAATAAGCCCTATTTGGATTTTATAATATCCCGCCCAAAGTTATCAAAGAATCTTTTATTTTTTTAATCATGAAACACAAATATCCAACTATTTAAACTAATAATTTTGATATAAAAAAAAATCTTTCATTAACAAATATAAATTCATTTATATTTTTACAAACAAACACTATAATAAAAAATGTGAGAAATGTTAACAATTTATTAACTAAAATATTATTTTATACAAATATTTATTTATTAAAATTTACTAAAAAAATATAATTTAGTAAATTTTATATTTTATTTAATAATTTTTGTTGAGTATTGGACTCCCTTTTTAAATAAAAAAAATCTAAAATTGAGAGATTCATTTGATGTCAAGTAAAGAGAGATTTGAAGTATAAGAAGGTGAAAAAGAGGGAAGATCAAAAGCCACTTTGAACTCCAACACTTTGAGAGAGAGAAAAAATAGTCATTATCATTTTTACACAAAACTACGACTATAAAATCAATATTGCAGATTCATTAACGTTGGGAGATATCCAGTTCACACTATAACTATGTATTTAAGGTTTTTCGTGTTTCTTGTTTTTTATTTGTAAACTTTATTGCTTTATTATTTGTCTAGGTGTTAACACTGTTTTGTGCAGTTGGGATTTTTCATCTTTCTTATTCTCTATTTGTAAATTTTATTACTTTGTTATTTGGTTGGATGTTAGCATTGTTTTGTGCAGATGATTGAGATTCCTTTGTATTCTTTATTAATTATAGTAAAACTATTTATTTGATTTGGATACTCGTGATTTTTATCCTTACTTTGAGAGATTTTTAATGTTAAAATCTTGGTATCTTTGTATGTGATATCGGTAATTTACTATTATTGTTCATTAGTTATTGTTTCTCATACATTTTTACAAGTTAGACTACATTAATTGTTTGAATTTGCTCTATGTTATTATTGTGTTGTTGTTTTTTTCAACAATTTTCTATCTTGATTTTTGTAATTTTGAATAAATTATAATAAATAAAAATGAGTACATTAAAACAAAGTATATTAGAGTATGTGTTAGTTTTAGTTATTAGTTGAAAGGTAGGAAATTATTTCTTGTTGAATAATAGTTGTCAGAAATGTGGTTTGGGTTTCATCTCAGTCAAAGGGACTGATCCAGATGACATAGCAGTTATATTCAAAGGAAGGTAGGTATAAGGGAAATGAACATGAAAAAGCGTATTCATTTACAGCAATAGATCAATCACCAATCGTTGTCACTGAAGCAGTATGTAACAACTTTTGACTGGTAAAAAAGTATGTACGAGTACGATAACCATTGCAGTTCCAGTCTCCAGAAGGTTAAAAAAATCCAACATCAATACCTTAACGGCTTGATCAATGATAATACCAATTAATTTTCATATAAGAGGAAGCTTCCAAAGTTGAAACCCAAAAGGGAGTGTTTAGTACAATCAAATAAATCCATTCAAAAGATAAATGAATTTAGGATTTTACGAACTCCCAACCTTAATTAACCTTCTAACTAGGATGAATTCACTTATTTTCATTATTTTGGAGGGGACAAGAGTCTTGAATGTCCTTCATAATTTATCCAACTTGTAATCATTTATCATGATAGGATAAAGGCATAACATATAAATATTCACTTTTGGGAAATTATGATTGAATTGAATTATAATATAACAGGACACCATGAAAAAGTCACTGGGTAGTGGTGAACATCCCACCATTAATGCAAGCACTACAATTTTGTTCTTTTATGTGTTCGCGTGTATATATACTTGTATTCATTTGCTTGTTCAATTTATAATCATTTCATTTCAAAGCTCACTTTGAAAAATATGAGAATAATTCTTTTGTAACTTCAAATTCTTAAATTATAATATTCTTGTAAATTTTATGATTTTATCTTTAAAATATAAAATGATACCTTGAAATGAATTTTATCTTTAAAAATATAAAATGATACCTTGAAATAAATGTTCCTTAGATCTTTCTATTTTTATCTATTTATAATATTTAAATTTTATTAATGATTTTCTTTAAAATAGTAATTAATCAGCTCTTATATATTAAATACAAATTATTATGGTACCTGAAAATATTTTTAGAAAATTTTCTTTGATGAGATATTTTTGTAAGAATTTTTTTAATTTTTTATTTAATTCAATTTTTATTTGTATAATTATATTTTAATTAAATATTAATGTTATAAAATAAACTATCAATAAAAAAATTATGTTATAATATAAATTATTTATTATAAATTTAAAATATAATTTATATATATAAAAATATTTATTTATATAAATTTTTAATACAATTTATATATAAAACATAGTATTTATACATATGTATGTGTAATTTATTATAAATTTAATTATATATAATGCAATTTCATATGCATTATACAGGTAAAATATAAATATATAGCAATTAAAGGGAAATATTTTTCTTAAAAAATAGCTCCTTAATTTTCTATTACTATCTATTCATCTTTTGAAAATGGGTCACTTGTATTAATTAATGTAAAAGAAATCTAATTAGGTCAATGTATTTATTGGCCCAACCCTCGTGGAGGCATGTTTTGTTGCATTGTCATGTTGAGATAAAACTCATTTTGAATGTTATAAGATGAAAATAAATTATAACTATTTTTTCTTAATGGAGAGGCAGAGAAGCCTAGACTATGTGAATAAAATGATTGAGAAAATAAAAATTAAAAATAATGGAAAAATATGTACAAAAATAATATGATTATTAAATTCATTCTTAGATATTATAATTAGAATATACAATTTTAGGAGTGAAACTTTAATCTTCAATACTTTTTAATTAAATGTTTTCAATATTCTTTCTCTATTACTACATGATAGAAAATGGAATCTGTCTCTTTTTTTTTCTTTGTTCTGGGCATAAAGGCCCAACACTATATGCTAGAAAATCCGGGCCCATGTTGGATACTATGCCAATTTCCTTTTTTTTTTTCTCCTAAAAATAAATAAATAAATATATATATATATATATATATATATATATATATATATATATATGAAAAAATTATACAAACAAATCCTTATCACATGTCACTTGTCAGATCATGTGACGCGAAAATATACACCGCCGTGAGAGTGTTTATTTATTTATTTTTTAGAAGGTAAATGTAAGAGTATTTACAAGACTTTGGCGGTGAGAGAGTTTATATTTGTTTTTATTTGATTAATAATTGATATGGTTATTAATTTAAATTCCATCCCAACACTACTGAAATCTAATAATATATGAGCCAGATTGCAAGTTAACTTTATTTGTTGACATAATGTATTAACTTAATATTGTATAACTAATTACAAAATTTTTAAAAAAAATTATAATTAACGTATATTTTATAATATATATTTTAATATAAATATAATTTTCTATTATATTATATAAAGTATTTTGGATTAAAAAAGTTTTATCAATAATATATAAATGACTAAAAGTTTTATATATACTATAGGATACTAGATGAAAATAAAAGTCCCATCATAGATCAGTTTAACAAATCTTATGATTTTAAACTACATTATTAGTTAAATTAGTCTTGTTTTTTTTTTAGTTTCGGGTTAAATCTAAACCAAACCAAATGAAATTTGATGTTGATTAGTTTGGATATTAAATTCACATTTTTTAAATCCAAATCAAACTAATGATTTATGTACTAGTTTATGTAGGTTAACATAATAAATATGTGAGTTTGTGTAGTTAATTAGAATATATTGGGTGTACATTGGTAAATTTGACTTTTATCAGACAATTTAGCATATGTTAAAAGAATTTGATTTGTGTTGAGCTTTTTGTTAATTTTTCTTTTTATATTTATAAATGGAGTAATGTGATTTAATAGATTATTTTGTATTATTTTTTAAATAATTTATATTATTATTTAATTAGTGTAAAAATAAAATGTGTAATTCATATTATTTTATAATATCACATTATTTAACAATTTGGAGGCAAAATCATTTTTAATTTTATTTATTTTAAAACATTTTCTTCATTCTAAATCGAACCAATTTGTTGAACATCAAAATAAAAAAAATCTTAAAATCAAATTGAAGAAATGAAATAATTAATTTAGACTTTATTTTTCCTTAAATCTAAATCAATCTACATTATACAAATGAAATTATATATAATATTTTAAAATTAATATAATCATTCCACCTATTTAAGTTAGCATCTATGCTATCTACATTATTAGAAAATGAGACACTTCATTTTGATTTATACAAATTTTAAACTAATTTATACTTATAAGTTACAACTATCTTTAAACCATTTTTCTAATTATTATTTATTTTTTTATTTTTTTATTTTTTTTACTTCAAGGATCTCTCTCTCTCTCTCTCTCTCTCTCTCTCTCTCTCTCTCTCTCTCTCTCTCTCTCTCTCTCTCTCTCTCTCCTCTCTCTCTCTCTCTCTCTCTCTCTCTCTCTCTCTCTCTCTCTCTCTCTCTCTCTCTCTCTCTCTCTCTCTCTCTCTCTCTCTCTCTCTCTCTCTCTCTCTCTCTCTTTCTTGAAGCTACAACATTATCTTCCTAGTATATTATAATTTTTGATAATGTTTCAAATGACATATATTTATTATCACTAAATAAGTAAAATTTTATATATTATTAATATTATAATATTACTTATAAATTAATATAATAATATTATTAGTGTATTTAAAAGAATTAATGATTTTATAAATATAAATCGTTATAAAAATATAAATATATTAGAGTTTAAAAAAAAATTCAACTTTTTATCTATTTCATTTTCTATTTATCTTATTTATTTACGAATAAAATTAACAATCTTAAAATGAATTATAAAATATTTAACATATTTTGTGTTACAATATTAATTATTTTTTACAAATATGAATTAAATATAATTTATGTGTTAAAAAATATTTATTTATATAAAATTTAAATTAATATAATTCAAATATTAAAATATAATATTTTTTCAATAAAAAATATTATCAATAATATTTATTTATATGTATAATTTATTGAGTAACTATTTTAATATAATAAGCCTTTAACCTATTCAACAAGATAAAATACAGGTAAATAAATAATTTTCATATAAATTATATTTTAGATACATGATAAGTAATATATATTGTGGTACAAAGATATTTATCACTATTGATAATATTTTTCAATAAAAAGTTGAAAATAAATATTAAAGTGTACATTATTTAAATTAATTAATTTATTAAGTGTGAAATATTTTATGTGTTTTGAATAGATTATTAGTGTTTATCTTTTTAAATAATTTATTCAATTGTCACTTACAAGAAGATTTAGTTTAATTGATTGAGTAAAGTGTATGAGTTGTTGTGCCTTTATTCAAATTGGTTTGAAATAAATATTTCAATTTTTATATAAATATTATTAAAAAATTATAGTCTTCCTTTTAAATTACTTAATTAATGTAATTATATAAATTTAAACTCTTAATGAATTAAAAATATAATTTATTATTTTTATTTATTTATTTATTATTATTATTATTATGGTGGTAAAAGGTTTGAATTATATGAATGAAATATTAGATTTGAATCTCAATATGTACACTAAAAAATATATATAATTTTAAATATCAAAATAAAATTGAATATAAGGATATATTATGCGTGTTATTCAAACAATTCATTTTATTAAATTTAGTATTTTTAAAAATTACAAATCATCAACTACATATTATTATGGAACTTTTATTATAATCATTAGGACCGATTTTGGTGACGGAGACTTACATAGCATGCATCAAATCATAGATTTCAACCCTAATATTATCATTATAATTTTAATAATATAAAAAAGAACTTCTATTATCTTTATTTTTATATATATATATATATATATTATTTATCATTTTTATAACTACTTTATTACTTTTAATCTCTATTTTTTTAACTTTATAACTACTTTCGAACCAATTAGATCTTCAATTACAAATAAATCACTCACTATCTTCTATTATACGTGTAAATTTTACTTTTAAATTTTTTTAAAAAATAAATATGCAGGGAGAAGAAGTGTTTTTCCTTATAGTAAAAAAAAATTGTTACTAGTTAAAATTCAAATAATTTGTAAAACGATACCATTGTACTTGTGTTTGGATTTTTTGAGATGCAATAATTGAGAAATACCAAAAAAATTTAGTTAAACAAATATATCATTTTTTTAATTTATTAAAAATAATTTATAAAAGTTGTTGAAAAGATATTTTTGTCTTTGTTTATAGAAATATTTTTCGTTGTACCTTTCTAACTACCAAACAACTTGGATTGGATATTGGATCTTGGATTATAAATCACATACGATCTATAATTAATATGTGCAACTTTGTTTATCTTGAATCTTTTAAAACCAAATACGTAGAGAGAAGAAGTGTTTTCCCTCCTAGTGAAAATAAATACGGTTAGTAGTTAAAATCAAAAAATTTGCATAACGATAAGAGATATAATAATAAGAAGATAATGAGAGTAGGAAAGAAGGCGAGTAATTAGGAGGTTTAAAAGGAGGGAATTACTATGGTACCCATGATAATTAAAGGGTTTTGGTATCTTAAATTATGTGAATAAATAAATTAAAAAAAATAAATTTAAAATAATATAAATTTTAGATTAAAAATTTGTAGAAGATGAATTTATTAAAAAGACTAATTAAAAGGTTAATTTTTATAACAAATTTTATTTATATGTAGTATAATTAAAAAAATTAAAAACAAAAAGTATAATAAAATTATAAAAATATTAAAATAAGAAAGATAAATAATAAATAATACAACTGAAAAATTAATTTATACTATAAATTCAAAAAATTAACAAAAGAAAACTAAAACGTTTTAACAAAATAATATTAATATTAAACTATTTAATTATAATAAATGCTATATTAAGATAAAATTTAAAAATATAAAAATAATATAAAAATATAAAATTAATTTATAAAGATAAATTATTAAAAATATTAAATTAAAATTAAAATAAAATAAATAATTACAATAAAAAAAAAATTTAAACGGCTGTACCGGTATCAAGTGGACACCGTAGAATCTTCCTTAAAAGGAAAGGTGATTAGAGAAGAATAGCATTTGCAAAGCGTCAAGTCTTGACTCTGAAAGCAAGAAGGACGAAGAATGTTAGGGTCTTCCGAGCAACATATGAATAAGGATGGGAACAACACTCTAGGGCAAGAAAAGTGGAAGAACATATACCAGAGCTTTCGTACCATACTTCCACAACCCCACCTCGCATTGCCTAACGAGTTGGGTGCTCAAGATGACTTGCTCAACCATCCACTTGACGCGCCGCAGCATGATGGTGGTTCCACGGGAAACAACGATGCTTTGAAGGTGCATGACGGCGTACGTAACGTTGTTAGGGCTCGAATTTCAGCTTCATTATTTACAAATTATTTATTATTATTTGTAGTAAAGAAAAACTATATATATTAATACATCAACATGTAATTATTTTATTTTGAGATTCTGCTAGATTCTATATGTGTAAAAGTTTCTCTAACTATGCTTTTATGGTGAAGAACCATTCTTTTTGGCCGGTTCAGAATGATGCTTTCCCGGTTCAGAACGGTTCTTTTCCGGTCCAGAATGATGTTTTCCCTACGCAGAACGATGTGCTTTGTGGGGGCAGATCGACGATTTTCCGACATGTAATTATTTTATTTTGAGATTCTGCTAGATTCTATATGTGTAAAAGTTTCTCTAACTATGCTTTTATGGTGAAGAACCATTCTTTTTGGCCGGTTCAGAATGATGCTTTTCCGGTACAAAACGGTGCTTTGTGGGGGCAGAACGATGCATTGCTGATTCAGAACGGTGTTCTCCCGGTGCAAAACGATGCTTTTCCAGATCAGAATGATGCTTTCTCAGTTCATAACGGTGCTTTGACGGTCCAGAATAGTGCTTTGCTGTTTCAAAACGGTGCTTTGTTGGAGCAGAAAGATGGTTTTGCGGTGCAAAACGATGCATTGTCGATTCAGAACGGTGGTTTCACGGTGCAGAATGGTGCTTTTTCCGTGAACAATGGTGGTTCCACGGTTTTGCAGGTGCATATCTGCGTAACCGGTTGAAAAACGAGGCTACTGAAGCTTAAACTTAAGTTCATTAACTAGGGTCTACAAATTATTTATCATTACTTGAAAAAGGTTATGTATATATTGAATAATGAGTACATTAACGTATAATTGTTTTATTTACGGTGCAGAACTACGCTTTTCCCCCGCTTCAGAACGGTGGTTTCCCGGTGCAGAACAATGCTTTGCCGGAGCAGAATGATGTTATCCTCCCAGTTCAGAACGGTGTTTTGCCGGTGGAAAAGGGTGGTTCCTCTTCCACTACGGTAAATAACGGTGCTTCATTGGCTAACGTTGCACCAAGGAATCAGAGAGGGAAATGGAGTGAGGACGAACACTTGTAAGCTTTTACTATTATTTTATTTATTTGTCTTTTTAATATTTCATTCTTTCTTTTTAAGGGGTAAAAACAACATTGACAAAAGAGTGTCATCTGTGTTTCTCTTTTGAGTGAATGATATAAATATTTGTTAATTGAAAACCTAATGTCACGTTTGTTTTTTTGGTGACAGGTTATTCTTAATTGGGCTTCAACAGCATGGTATAGGAAAATGGAAAGCTATTTCAGAACGTATTGGAACAAAAAGTAGGACACAGGTGGTGAGTCACGCCCGAAAATTCTTTGCGCGTCAGAATGCTGCACCAGAAAAAAAGAAAAGAAGAAGCATTCATGACATGGTTTTAGAAGACATGAATATCGTTATTGATCGCACCAATGCAGTTCGTGGCCCACAGAATGTTACTGCTCGTCATCCGGATCGTTGAATCCACCAAACAACATCACTCATCAAATGAAGGATTTTAGTTTTATATTAATTGAGTTATTAAATAAAGCATTCTTTTGTTTTGGATACATTTTATTGAAGGACCATGACCCATGCAAAAGATGTCACCAGCTAGCGCAAAAACATTATCAAGCCTCAATCCATATATAATATTACACAATTACACTGATCTACCTTATTCAAAGTTGTTTCTATCTCAGAACAACATTCTTTTTTTTCTCTTCCGGGGCTGCGCACAAGAATTCATGGCCTTGTAGATTTCAAGCCTCAATGTATAGCACACCAAAACACATGTCAACAACCAAAATAAATATGAAATAGTGACTCAAACTAGAAAGAGGACATATATAAGGTGAGAAATTGTTAGTATAAAACCTGCAGAATCATTAATTAGCATTCTTTTTTTCTTCAACTAATTACAAACATGATCCTACATTGCAAGTGATTCACGTGAATTGATTTCACCAGAAAAGCTAGCACACAGTGCATACAAATCGCTGAGTTCGAAATGTATATATATTAGCAATTGCGCATCTAGATATTTTTATTTAGTGATGGAAAAAAATAGTCCTCAATATTTTTATAATTGTCTTGTACACATTTAAACAAGAATTTATAATTTTTCATTGTGAATGCTATTAAAAAGAAATCTCTACTTAGTTTTCTTACATTTATTAAAAAAAATTAATAATTAGAAACAATACCTATTTTTTTAGAACAGTAACTCAACTTGGTTCTCGACCCTTATCAGTTTGAAAATCGTGTTTCCGAGTAGCGATGGGAGAAGAGCATTCTGCGTCGATCGAAAGCTTCAATCCATACAGATAGGTGCCAAAGGGGATTCTGATTCGGATCTGTTTCCCGGTGCTTTCTATCTCACGGACCAGGAGATTGCTGATTATTACTGGCTGGTTGTGTTCATTCTTTCAATGATGGTTTTCGCATTCTCGGTTGTGTATCTCATTACTGGTAAGGAATTGAATTTCGTTGTTGCTGTTGAATAGGGTTTTCTATGTAATTATTGTAATTTGTAAGAGATAGGACAGGATGCACAATTTTATGCATTAATAGAGAAACGTGCCTAAATATAGTTTGAGAGACTACGTGACAATGCATGTCACTTCGATGACCTCTTCTGTCGATTGTAAGTTTTATATTAAAACATGGTTTATACTCATTTGATTCAGGTAGTTTTATGAACTATGCCTTTTATTCTCCGTAGTTAACAACATTTCATTTTAATTTCTATTTGTTATAGGTCTAAAAAGTAAAATTTATAAAACTGATAGGAACTAAAAAAAATTAAAATGGTATATTTAGGAACTAAAATAGAATGTTTTTAGCTATAGGAACTTAAAAGTAAAGTTTACCAAACTATAAGGACCAAATGAGTATTTAAATCTTAAAACGTTTATGGCTATAATATAATGATTGAGAGAAGGCTCATTTGAGGTGAAGAATTTTTGGCACTGAAAGAGTTCAGGCCATGTTTGGATTGATGATAGAAAATTGAATGGAATAGATCGAAACATAATAGAGAGTGGAATGGATTGGAATCACACTTGCTTCTCTCCCCATCATGCTTACCCTCTTGCTTGCTCCTCATTTAAACCTAATAAAAAGCCCCTATGGATCTCTACCCTTTCTATTTTCTCTGGTCTGTTGTGGTTTAACAGTGTCTTACTAATTATTAGTATCTATACCTGGCTAGGAAGACTCTTTCACTGGAATCTTTCTAAGTGGTCATATTATTATAGCAACATGATCTGTGTGGTTATGTTATTTGCAAGATTATGTTATATTTTGCTCTTTAAGTATGTCTTTAGTTATCCCTCGTCCTTCTAAAAATTAGAAACAGTAATATTCCTTCTCAAAATATGACATGTAACTCAACTTCGTTATAAAATTTAATATAAAATTTGAGTTATTAAATAAAATAAATCTAAACAAACTTAGTTTTCAAATAATTGGACCCTTTTCATATACACACACAAACATATATACTTATATACATACGTATGTCTACATATATACAAAATAACAAAAATATTTTATTTTAGTAAAAAATTGTTCTAAAAAAATAGGTATTGTTTCTAATTATTAATTTTTTTTAATAAATGTAAGAAAACTAAGTAGAGATTTCTTTTTAATAGCATTCACAATGAAAAATTATAAATTCTTGTTTAAATGTGTACAAGACAATTATAAAAATATTGAGGACTATTTTTTTCCATCACTAAATAAAAATATCTAGATGCGCAATTGCTAATATATATACATTTCGAACTCAGCGATTTGTATGCACTGTGTGCTAGCTTTTCTGGTGAAATCAATTCACGTGAATCACTTGCAATGTAGGATCATGTTTGTAATTAGTTGAAGAAAAAAAGAATGCTAATTAATGATTCTGCAGGTTTTATACTAACAATTTCTCACCTTATATATGTCCTCTTTCTAGTTTGAGTCACTATTTCATATTTATTTTGGTTGTTGACATGTGTTTTGGTGTGCTATACATTGAGGCTTGAAATCTACAAGGCCATGAATTCTTGTGCGCAGCCCCGGAAGAGAAAAAAAAGAATGTTGTTCTGAGATAGAAACAACTTTGAATAAGGTAGATCAGTGTAATTGTGTAATATTATATATGGATTGAGGCTTGATAATGTTTTTGCGCTAGCTGGTGACATCTTTTGCATGGGTCATGGTCCTTCAATAAAATGTATCCAAAACAAAAGAATGCTTTATTTAATAACTCAATTAATATAAAACTAAAATCCTTCATTTGATGAGTGATGTTGTTTGGTGGATTCAACGATCCGGATGACGAGCAGTAACATTCTGTGGGCCACGAACTGCATTGGTGCGATCAATAACGATATTCATGTCTTCTAAAACCATGTCATGAATGCTTCTTCTTTTCTTTTTTTCTGGTGCAGCATTCTGACGCGCAAAGAATTTTCGGGCGTGACTCACCACCTGTGTCCTACTTTTTGTTCCAATACGTTCTGAAATAGCTTTCCATTTTCCTATACCATGCTGTTGAAGCCCAATTAAGAATAACCTGTCACCAAAAAAACAAACGTGACATTAGGTTTTCAATTAACAAATATTTATATCATTCACTCAAAAGAGAAACACAGATGACACTCTTTTGTCAATGTTGTTTTTACCCCTTAAAAAGAAAGAATGAAATATTAAAAAGACAAATAAATAAAATAATAGTAAAAGCTTACAAGTGTTCGTCCTCACTCCATTTCCCTCTCTGATTCCTTGGTGCAACGTTAGCCAATGAAGCACCGTTATTTACCGTAGTGGAAGAGGAACCACCCTTTTCCACCGGCAAAACACCGTTCTGAACTGGGAGGATAACATCATTCTGCTCCGGCAAAGCATTGTTCTGCACCGGGAAACCACCGTTCTGAAGCGGGGGAAAAGCGTAGTTCTGCACCGTAAATAAAACAATTATACGTTAATGTACTCATTATTCAATATATACATAACCTTTTTCAAGTAATGATAAATAATTTGTAGACCCTAGTTAATGAACTTAAGTTTAAGCTTCAGTAGCCTCGTTTTTCAACCGGTTACGCAGATATGCACCTGCAAAACCGTGGAACCACCATTGTTCACGGAAAAAGCACCATTCTGCACCGTGAAACCACCGTTCTGAATCGACAATGCATCGTTTTGCACCGCAAAACCATCTTTCTGCTCCAACAAAGCACCGTTTTGAAACAGCAAAGCACTATTCTGGACCGTCAAAGCACCGTTATGAACTGAGAAAGCATCATTCTGATCTGGAAAAGCATCGTTTTGCACCGGGAGAACACCGTTCTGAATCAGCAATGCATCGTTCTGCCCCCACAAAGCACCGTTTTGTACCGGAAAAGCATCATTCTGAACCGGCCAAAAAGAATGGTTCTTCACCATAAAAGCATAGTTAGAGAAACTTTTACACATATAGAATCTAGCAGAATCTCAAAATAAAATAATTACATGTCGGAAAATCGTCGATCTGCCCCCACAAAGCACATCGTTCTGCGTAGGGAAAACATCATTCTGGACCGGAAAAGAACCGTTCTGAACCGGGAAAGCATCATTCTGAACCGGCCAAAAAGAATGGTTCTTCACCATAAAAGCATAGTTAGAGAAACTTTTACACATATAGAATCTAGCAGAATCTCAAAATAAAATAATTACATGTTGATGTATTAATATATATAGTTTTTCTTTACTACAAATAATAATAAATAATTTGTAAATAATGAAGCTGAAATTCGAGCCCTAACAACGTTACGTACGCCGTCATGCACCTTCAAAGCATCGTTGTTTCCCGTGGAACCACCATCATGCTGCGGCGCGTCAAGTGGATGGTTGAGCAAGTCATCTTGAGCACCCAACTCGTTAGGCAATGCGAGGTGGGGTTGTGGAAGTATGGTACGAAAGCTCTGGTATATGTTCTTCCACTTTTCTTGCCCTAGAGTGTTGTTCCCATCCTTATTCATATGTTGCTCGGAAGACCCTAACATTCTTCGTCCTTCTTGCTTTCAGAGTCAAGACTTGACGCTTTGCAAATGCTATTCTTCTCTAATCACCTTTCCTTTTAAGGAAGATTCTACGGTGTCCACTTGATACCGGTACAGCCGTTTAAATTTTTTTTTTATTGTAATTATTTATTTTATTTTAATTTTAATTTAATATTTTTAATAATTTATCTTTATAAATTAATTTTATATTTTTATATTATTTTTATATTTTTAAATTTTATCTTAATATAGCATTTATTATAATTAAATAGTTTAATATTAATATTATTTTGTTAAAACGTTTTAGTTTTCTTTTGTTAATTTTTTGAATTTATAGTATAAATTAATTTTTCAGTTGTATTATTTATTATTTATCTTTCTTATTTTAATATTTTTATAATTTTATTATACTTTTTGTTTTTAATTTTTTTAATTATACTACATATAAATAAAATTTGTTATAAAAATTAACCTTTTAATTAGTCTTTTTAATAAATTCATCTTCTACAAATTTTTAATCTAAAATTTATATTATTTTAAATTTATTTTTTTTTAATTTATTTATTCACATAATTTAAGGTACCAAAACCCTTTAATTATCATGGGTACCATAGCAATTCCCTTCCCTTTATCTATTGTTATATATATATATATATATATATATATATATATATATATATATATATATTTTATTTTTTTTTCTTTCTTTTTTGCGTTGTTCATATACTTATTTATTTTTAAAATATTTCCTTCTTTGTTGAGAGCGTATGTACCCAAAAAAGTTAAAAACAATAATTATTTACTAGCCAGAAAAAGGCACTCCGTGCCTACATTATATTAAAAAAAAGGAAAAAAAATGAGAAATTAATCATAAAAAAATTAAAGAAAGTTTTGAAATTTAACGTGAAACATAAATATATTCTTGAGGTGGCTTTCGTTAAAAGTCCTTATATATGCGTAAAAATAATAGAAAATATCAATGGTAGAAAAAGAATAGAAAAATAGAGGAATTACTTTAGTAGAAGCAAAGGGGACCAGAGTGTTAGATCTTAACCGGATTACAAAATGGTGATGGTCCAAATGCATGCAAAACATTAACAACAACCTGAAAACCAAAATTGAAACTAAATTGTTGTCATTTCCTTCACAAATTCAAATTTCATTTTAATATACATACCTTCAATTTCAAACATGTCATTGTGTTTCTTCTATTATAATTTTTAGCATATCTAATTATAGATGATTTAAAAAAAAGAACATATTTTTTGTTTGATGAACTTCATCTAAGTCATGATCATGAAAGGTGTGATCATGCTTTTGAATGTTGTCGTTATCACGGTCAGAGTATTTATCTTCTACACCATGTGTCACTATATTCAAAAAATCCAGTAGAAAAAGAAACAAAGAAATTGATTAAAAAAATATTAGAACGTTAAAAAAGATGAGTTAAAATATAATACAACTTGTTTCCAAATGTGATTCATACCAAGAAATAGGGATGAGTTTGGAATATAAGGGAAACTGAGAATCAATTGGGATGAGAAAATTGTAGAGACTGAGAATGAAAAAGAAAATACGAAAGAGGGAGAGGAAATTTTTTAGAGCAGCAAGATAGAAATAGATAAAAGCCTAGATATGTTGAGTCGTTATTATTTTAAAAGAAAGTGGTTATTGTTTTAGAAGAAAGTAGTTATTTTTTTTTAAAGGAATAACCACCAATAAGGATGAAAATTGAATAAAGAAAAGTGGAGACCAAAACCTTTTTGTATCCCTTTTATCTTAAGTTATAGATTAGGACACTTGAAAACATAAGATCGAGTAATATCTATCATATTAACAACTTTCATACAAAACAAAATATTTCCATTTTTGAGGTTGAGTTTATTTTTTCATAAACTATAAATAATTACATGAATCGTTAAATATCTCATATTTATATATGACATTATATTATTTATTTTTGTAATTTTTTAAAATCAAAGAAATTATGGATGACGTATTCTATAATGACTTAAGATTAATTCTCGAAAGGTATGAGATTATTTAATTCACTACAAGAAAATGACGATTTTGCGACGGTTATATGACCTACATTGCGACGGTTATAACTGCCGCAAAGACAACATTGCGACGGTTGGGAACCGTCGCAGAGTCGTCCGTCACCAGGCAATTTTGCGACGGTTATCAGAACCGTTGCACAAACCGTCGCAAAATTGGAATTGCGACCGTTTCATCAACTGTCGCACCAAATGCCTCTATATTAACATTGCGACCCTTTCATCAACTGTCGCACCAACTGCCTCTAAATTAATATTACAATCCTTTTTTTAACAGTCAAAAATTATAATTTTTTTTTATTTTAATAAATTTATTAATGTAACAATCCTCATATTTGGCCTTTCAAAGATTTTATTTCACGATATTTCACTGTTTAGCATGTTTTATCCTTACTTGTGCAATTTCTGGGAAACTTCCCAGAAGGTCACCCATCCTTGTACTACTCCAGGTCAAACACGCTTAACTGTGAAGTTCTGATGAGTAAGCTACCGAAATGTATATGTATGTTGTCAGTATAACTTGTACAGATTAATTCATTTAAGTCATCCTCAAATATACAATCTCATATCTGTATTATAATAATAATATATAATAATTTTATATTACAAATAATAATAATAATAATAATAATAATATATTTAGTTATTCTTTATTTATATGTACTTACTTTTATAATTAACATCTACTTATTTCGATTTAAAATTATAATTTAAATTATTTAAATTTTTTAATTTATAATGATAATATAATTTATAAAATTATAAATATTTATTTATTACATACTTATAAATTATTTTAATATTTTAAATAAATTATTAATTAATTTAATATATTTATTTACCTTAAATCAAACATATAAAATTCAAAAAAAAAATGTATTTATCCTTGTTTTATTTTCTAATTATCAACTATTAATAAAATACTAACTTAAAATCTTATCTAATTATATATAATATTCTCATATCAAATTTAAAACCAAGTATTAGTTATACAAAAATATTAAGATCATATAGTAAATTGTCAATAAGATTTTAGTTAAATAATTTAAAATAATTAATGTTTTAATTATATTGTTAATTAGAAAATAATTTATTCCAAAACTAATTAAATTTTTTATATTAATTATTAGTAAAATTTAATAATTTTTAAATTAACAATTAATTGGATCAATGAAATTCAACACACACGATGAGTTATTGAGCGGAATAACTTTACCAAGAGTTATTTTGTAAGTTATCTTAAATCAAATATATAAAATTCAAAAAATATATTTATCCTTGTTTTATTTTTTAATTATCAACCATTAATAAAATACTAACTTAAAATCTTATCTAATTATATCATAATATTTTCATATCAAATTTAAAACCAGTTCTTACATTTTCGACAAATATAAATTTTTCTAAAATATTTCATCAATAATATAGTTTTTCCTACAAAAATTTTCTCATCAAAAATATAAATTTTCTGACAGATTTAATTTTGTTTTTATAAGAAATCATCTTCGATTAATTTAACATTTTGTATATATGATTTAACAGTAAAAGATTTTCAATTTAACGGTTAAATTTACAAAATTCACATTTAATATAAAGTTATTGAGTTGTGTAACACTTAGTAAAATTTACACTGATGTAATTATAAACCCCCTCATATATATATATATATATATATATATATATATTAAATGTGACTTTTACTAAGTATTACACCGCTCAATAACTTTATATTAAATGTGAATTTGGTAAATCCAACTGTTAGATTGAAAGTTCATATCTCTCAAAGATTATATATACAAAACTTTATATTAATCCAAGATGGTTTGATACTTCATTTTTATAAAACAAAATTGATGTCATATATTCATTTTAAAATACACTAAAATATAAACAATTTGATTACCTTCCAGTTGTTGTTCAATTTTAACAAAATTTGATATACACTTATAAAGTGATATGAACTTTCAATTTAACGGTTGGATTTACAAAATACACATTTAATATAAAGTTATTGAACAACATAATACTTAATAAAAGTTACATTGGTATAATTATAACTCCCTATATTATATATATATATATATATATATATATATATATATATATATATATAGATATATATAGGGACGGATGTACATTTGGAATAGTGGGCACTTGCCCCACTACTATTTGACATATACATAATTTTTTATCTAAAAAAATAATATATTTTAAAAAATAAAAATTATATTCTAATAAAATAAAAATATAGATTCAGAAAAAATGTTTATTTATTTTATATCTATCAAATTTTTGAAAGAAATTAATTCTCATGTAATAAATTTTTTTTTCTTAATAATGAATTAATTTTTTAAAAAAGTTTAATTATAATATATATATATGTATATATATATATGTCTTAATATTCACATATATAATGTAATATATTAAAATAAAAAGTTTTTTGATAAAATAAAAATTTTACTATGCATGTTTATCTTTTGTGTTTTTTCTTTATTGTATACGTTGATTGAAAAAATCAAAATAGTAAAATTATATATATTGATTAAAAAAATCAAACTAAGAAAAATCAGAAGATTTATGTTCCATTTAGAATTGTTATTATAAGATATATTTTAAAATAAATTATCATCTAAAAATATATATTAGATATTAAAAACATATTTATATCATAAATAAATTAAACTGGATTTTTATAAATTTTAACATATTTATTTTTATATTTTTAAAGAAAGTATATATAAAATTGTTAATAAAATATAAGTTCGTTAAGATAATATACATAATACTTAAAAAAAAACTTTTAAATTCTAATAAAAAAAATGCTGAAAATTTTGCGACGGTTTATGACTAACTGCCGCAATGTTAAATTTGCGACGGTTATGATTAACTGTCGCAATGTTAAACTTGCGACGGTTTATCATAAACCGTCGCAATGTTAAACAAATTTTGCGACAGTTTATGATAAACCGTCGCAATGTTAAACAAATTTTGCGACGGTTTACGATAAACCGTCGCAATGTTGAACAATTTTGCGACGGTTTTGAAAAACCGTCGTATGAAGGGTCGCAATATCAAAGCGACGACGGTTTCTAGATAACCGTCGCAATTTGTCCGTCGCAATTTATCATTTTTCTTGTAGTGATTTAATTATTTATTAATTCTGATATATATTTTAGTTCATGTTAATGTTAACTAAAAATAATAGCAAAATGACATTTAATTTCTATAATAAATTACAGCGAAGCTAAAAATCGTCCTGAGGTGGAATCTTTATTTGGTCTTCCTATTAAGGAAGTTTTATGATTGTAAAACATCATGTTGTGTAAAAATTTTTTGTATCATTATATGTTAACAAATGAATTCATTCCATAGATAAGTTATTTTAAATTTTAAGATAATATACATATAGAGGCACGAAGTGCCTCGGTCCCGCTAGTAATTTATATTTTTTTTGAACTATTTTATTCATTTTAAATAATAAAAAATAATTTTCAAAATTAATTAAATGTTAAAAATCAAATACATTATTTATTTTTATTTTATTGGCCGAAGTTACCATTCAATATATAACCTCTGCAAACTACCCGTTGATACAGTTAGTTATGAGTTAGTTACTATTCCTAAAGAAATCACTCATCCTTTAGAGCACTTTGATAACTTTGATACCTTTCTTCAACTCTCGCGGATATTTTTGAAATATCAAAGCTTCACCCTCTGACCTTATGTTTTATCTTTTGAAAAATTCAACTTTAATTTAGTTTTTAAAAATGTTGAATAAATTTATTTGATTATAATTTTTAAACTGAATTCCTGTATTTTAAAAATTGTTATAAATATTCATTTCAAAAAGAATTTATCAGATTACCTTTATCTTTCTCCATGGTAAATGAAGAAAGGCTTTGGTTTCTTTATATGAATTTATTTATTATATAAGCAAAATCTGATAAAGAACGATTTTGCTATCTTCTGGATGAATGAACATGGAGTTTTAAAATAGTATTTGTGCCTCCATTAAATTTATCCGTCGTGTATTCAAAAGGTGTCATAAGATAGTTTTACCATTTATTTATTTATTTATGTAATTTATCTTTAAACATGATAAATGGAGAACCAATTATTGATACAAAACAGAAAATAGAAATTACCAATTGTGGTGTACGATAGAATGACTCCTTTACAATTGCTATCACAATGGCCACACACAAATAAGAGTTTTACTTTGCGATTCCAATCAACAAATATAACAAAGTCAATAAAACAAAAACACCTAGTAGAAAAACATGAAAAAGAGAGGCAAAGACTGTATCAAGGATAAAAAAGAATTAGGGTGTGAGAAAGATGGAAAATGCGAGATGTGGAAAATATGGCGAAGTCAATAAAACAAAAAGACTAAATAGAAAAAGTGAAAATGAGAGACGAAGATTTTACCAGAGATAAAAAGAATAGGGTGTGATAGAGATGGAAAGTGAGAGATACGAGAGAAATGAATAGAATAGAAATTATAATAAGAAGTGAAGTGGTGGTTTGACGGTTTATAAATTTTGAATAAAGTAGTTACAAATTTAAGAGGTGATTTGTTATCTATTAAAGGGTAAAAGAGACTAAAAAAAATGGAAATCAAAGCTTTTTGTATCCCCTTTATATAATATATATAATATATATATATATATATATATATATATATATATATATATATATATATATTATAGATTATAGATATAGTAAATAACATTTGAAACATTAATCTTGCTAAGTCGCATTAGTAGTTGGGTAAACGTGGATTAAAGATTAAAAAAAGTTATAGAAGTCAAATTGCCTTTTTTCTAATTCCTTGGATGATTAGAGATCTGTTAATTAGGTTGACATACATGATTAGAGAGTCACATAAAAGTATTAAAAGAAATTCTCAACAACCTTAAACGAGTATTTTCTGTTCTTTTTAATCTATAAATTGGAATAATTTAAATCAAGTGCAAGAAATTATAAACGTAAAACTAATAATTAGACAATTTATTTTTTTCTTACTTGGTGTGTATATAAAATAAAATCACAACCATATATCAACATTTTTACTGTATTAAAGAAAAATAAGATAGAGTAATTTCTTCGCCAATTAATATAATATTGATTTTAACATGAATTTGGAATATCCATCCAAATATGTCCTTTAAGATGATTTTGTGTGGAAAAATAAAATTAACAAAAGAAGAAGGGAAAAGGGAAGATGGGTAAAAAACTTACTTACCTAAATTGACATGTGACTGCAGAGAAATATTAGTAATATATTTTTTAAAATATTTTTAATTAGTTAAAATTTATTAAAAAGTACAAATTTTGATACGTCTCATATTGTATTTAATTTTTTTTCTTCATAATTTTGTAGTTTCTAGTAAATTTTAATATTAAAAATATCTGTTAAGAAAAATGTGTTAAAAAATGCGCGACGATTTCTTTTAGATAGAGCTGACTCAAACATAAGATTATTCAAACTCTAGTTTTAGGTTTCTAAAATCACTACTAGAAAAATTAATATTTGTGACGAATTTTGTGACGAAAAAAATAACATCGCTAATAGTGACGCATTTTGTGAGGGAATTTTAAGTTTTGTGATGGACAAGAATTTATTGACTTTTGTGACGGATTTTGTGACGGAATATATTCCGTCTCTAAAAATCCGTCACAAATTTCGTCACTGAATCAAAAAAAAAATATTTGTAACGGATTTTGTGACGGAAAAATTTTCGTCTCTAAAAATCTGTCACAAATTTCATCACTAAATAAAAAAAAATGTTTGTGACGGATTTTGTGACGGAATGAACTTCGTCTCTAAAAAATCCGTCACAAATTTCGTCACTAAAATGAAAAAATTTAGTGACGGATTTTTCCCTCTCAAAATTCCGTCACAAATAGGTTAAAATATTTTGTGAAAAAATTTGTGACAAATTGTTCCCTCTCAAAATATTAAATTTTATTTATGAAACTTTTATATTTAAGAATTATGCATAATTAAAGAAAATATTTTAATTTTTTTTTAAAAAAATAATAAAATTAAAAATATTTTATTTCATTAAAGGACTGAAAAAATTATGAAATTCATTTAATTAAATAAAAAATTGTCAATTTTGAACATAAGAAACTAAGACATTCATTAAAAATATTTTAAAAAAAACTTGTGAAAATAAAAAAAATATATATTAATTTAATTTTGGCTTAATTACATTTTTGATCCCTCAAGTATTGTAATTGTGCAATTTTGATCCCTAAGATTTTAATTGGATAATTTTAGTCCCTAAAGAATTGTAATTGTGCAATTTTAGTCCTTTAATTTTTAATTGAACAATTTTAGTCTCTCAAAAATCATAATTGTGCAATTTGAATCTCTCCCATTAAAAATTTAATAATTTTAAAATTTCAATATATATATATATATATATATAATAATTTAAAATTATACCATTATTTGTTTATTTAAGTTAACATATACTATAATTTTTATTAATGTAACAAATGATATATATTTATTATTACTAAATAATAAAATTTATATATTATTAATAATTTAATATTGCTAATAAATTAATATCAATAATATTTTTAGTATATTTATAGATAAATTGATAATTTGATAAATATAACTTAGTATATATTAATATACTTTTACACAAATATAAATATACTAGATAAGATATGTATATTTATATTTTTGTAAAATTATATTAATATATAATAAGTTATATTTATCAAATTATTAGTTTATGTATAAATATACTAATAATATTATTGATATTAATTTATGAATAATATTATAAAAATATAATATATATATATATATATATATATATATATATATATATATTTTTATGTATTTGTTAATAATAAATATATATCATTTGTGTGACACCCTCTACCCCACATACCATAATACAAATAACAAAAATTGAATAACATAATCTTTTTCATAATTGAAATACCAAATATGTTTAATTCAAATCAAAACTCATGTATTTGAGGAATTTAATAGATATTCATACATCTCACGCAACAAGGAATACAACAGAACAATCAAAAAACAAAATATAAACTTGCATAGTTTATTTGTTTCTCTCAGGGTTCTCTTAAGAACCCACAAAGTACTCTAATCCATACAATAAACATCTTACTCATATAATTGTCTCTTACAATTGCATTCCCTTATGGTGTGTTTGGATGAGTAATTTTACAAATTCAAGGAATTTGAAATTCTTGGTATTTGAATTACTTTCATTTCAATTTCTATCATTGTTAAAATATTTTGTTTGGATAAGTCAATTCAATTTTTTTTAAATTTTAAATTGTTAATTTGGATATGATAATTTGATTCTATCATGATAAAATTGCTTTTAAAAATATATTTATATGTTGAGATTTTTAAATAAAATTTTATAAAAAAAAATGTTAACCAATTTTTAAATATTTAATAATTTTAAAAATTAATTTAGATAATATTTAATAATTTATAAAGTATTTTTGAATATTCAATAATTATAAATATGAAGATATAAGATAAAATATATGAGTGAAATAAGGGGAAAAAAATATGAGGAATTTCAAAGTGTTACATTTTTGGGAGAATTTGAAATCTTACTATTTCAAAGAATTTCACAAATGCTCTGGTAATCGATTACAACACTTGGTAATCGATTACAACGGTTTAGTTTGTTGTAAAGTTTAAATTCAAATTTTGAAAATTTTATCTTATGGTAATCGATTACATGGAATGGGTAATCGATTACCAGAGCACGTTTTTAAGAGTGACTGTGCACATATGAGATTCATCCTTTGGTAATCGATTACATTTAATGGTAATCGATTACCAGTTTCTTAAAAATAATAATTGCCTTATTAAAACTTAAAATATTGAAAACCTTTATTTTCAAAACCTTATTAATATAAATCATATTTGGGTTTTCTTTGAAATTCTTTATTTTAAATGGCCAAAAACTTTATGCAATATCTCTAAAGATTTCTTTTTACATATTAAGCTAGGTTGACAAGACTTATCTAAAATATTTTGAAATTTTTGTTTCTTGGTCACCTTGCTTTAACTTGACCTCTTGTTTTCTTTAACTTCTTTGGCATCATCAAAATCCTTTAGATACGTTCTTCCACATTCTCCCCCTTTTTGATGATGACAACATACTTTAGATGGAAAGAAACATAAAACAGTGTATATCGATCACTCCCCCTTAGTCTCCCCCTTAATAAATCATTGTTTGATGTTAATTTTTATATTGTAAAAATTTGACTTTAAATAGACAGTTGTAATAATCAGATTAAATTGTTCAATTCAAAATATCTAATATTTGATCAGGACCCTTCTTTCCTTTTCTCTCCCCCTTTGGCAACATCAAAAGGAATGAGACAATATATAAAAAAAATTGAATAAGATAAACAAACACCATTCAGAAACAAAAGTAAAATATGTCCTATGAGCAAAATAGTCAGAGTCAAGCGAGCAGAATTAATCTAAAACATACTAATCAAAGATCCAGAAATTGACTAAAAAATAGTCCAAAACATAAGATAAACTAAAATAGCAAATAACAGAATCAAAGTCAACTAGCTACTCGGAAGGGCGTCTAAGAGATTTTACTTCGTCCTCAAGACGAGTCATGCGAGTGTCAAGAGAATCAAAACGTTCACCAACATAGAACCGGAGATCTCTAATTTCATTGAGAACATCCGAGAGAAGTGCTGATGAAGGATCTTGAGGAGGTGGTGACGGAGTTCGATCGTCAGTGTCTACTGCTTGAAAATCCCGCTTCCTGACCCAGGTGTTGTCCAGTGTTTTCTTGTACCCAAAAGAAGCAATTGCATTTGCTCCAATCTCAGAGACCCTCTTAACTGGAACCCAGGTTTCATCTTCCAAAGGAACTTTAAAATGTTCCAAAATAGTAGTTACAAAATGTGGGTATGGAAGAGAAGCATTAACCCGCAAGGCCTTCTTCATTCGACTCCTAATCAGATGAGCCCAGCTAAATTCCTGGCCAGTGATTAGAGCCCATATCAAAATTAAGTCCTCTTCTGAAGCCTATGCAAGGTTAGTCGTGCGTGGAAGCAGTACCCGAACAATTATGTAATGCATGATTCTATAATCAAATTTCATTGAGCCAGCCAATAATCTTCCAGTCATGTCAACATTATCCACACAAATCATACTTCGGGCATTGGGATGGGAATATTCTGGTTTCCATGTATCCGGAATCGTGCCCTCAAACAGAGTACCTTGATCTTTTAATTTTGATAAATCCCGGAACAAAGACTGATTTATCACTATTGGAATCTTTTTAACCTCGCTGTAAAGAACTCCATTCCTAATTTCCAAATTGCTGTAAAAGACCCTAACTAATTCTGGATAAACAGGGTTTTTCATAGCCATAAAATCTACTAACCCAGAATTCTTAAAAATCGTATAACACTCAAAAGATTCATCCTCAAAAAAATCAATACTGATATATTTGGGATCAACAATATTTCTCTCAGAAAATAACTGGTAGTACTTATCTCGTTGTTCTTCTGTGGAGAACAGAGCGAGAGCACGTCCAGCGTACGGAATGGGATTCGTAGGAGTAGGGGCGTCGTCGGAGGGAGGCTGTTGGCGGCGCCTGGCGGTGGTTGAACGAGACGAAGAACCCTTATGACGTTTGGATGATTCTGCCATTTGAGTGTTTGTTTTGAAAAATGCAATCGGTAGAGTTGAAGAGACTTGAAAACGATGAAGAATGGAACAAACGGGGCTCAATTTGGTTAAGATTTGAGGAAGATATGGGGATTTGAAGATCTAAGGGCGCGGAGGGTTTTGGGTTTTCTTTCGTGAGGAAGAAGACGAACTGCACTTTTTTAAGTGCAGAGGAGTCGTGTAATCGATTACATGACTATGGTAATCGATTACACCCTTTGAGATTCTTTGCATTTTTGGCACTGGTAATCGATTACATTACATGGTAATCGATTACAGATAAGTGAATTAGCACTGGTAATCGATTACACTACTCTGTAATCGATTACATATATCAGAACAAGCAAACATGCACTGGTAATCGATTACATGACCAATAGCTGATACTTTAAAACATTCTACAAAAGTCATTAAAATAACTATAAGAAGATAATATCCACAAATATAAAATAAATAATAATTAACTAATTTAGTTATTTATTGAAAAATATCTTTCTAATTTTATATACCTGAAGTCAAGCAGACACATACTGGTAATCGATTACATGACCATGGTACGCCACTAGGCCAAAAGCTATAGCTGATAGTCAGGGCGCAACTCTTTTTACTTAAGGGCGTAGAAGCCCAAGTTTGAGAACGGCCCATTTTGGGCTACTTAAAAATCAAAATATTATAAAAATTAATTTTCATAAATATTCATTATTAAAATAGTAATAATTATTAAAAACCTTTAAAATATTCTATAAAAGTCATTAAAATAACTATAAGAAGATAATGTCCTCAAATATAAAATAAATAATAATTAACTAATTTAGTTATTTATTGAAAAATATCTTTCTAATTTCATAATTTTTAATTTTAAAATTTAAATTTTTAGGTAAAAATTAAAAATTTCTTATTTTTTGTTAATAAAATAATATCCTTTAATTTCTTAATTTTTATGCTTAAAAGCAAACTTATAAAATAATCTAATTTAGATTTATGAAAGAAATAAGCACAACCTAAAAAATGGAAATGTTTTATTTTGCATGAAAGTTATTAATATGACAAGTATTACTCGATCTTGTGTTTTCAAGTATCTTAATATTGTGAATTTTATATTTAAGTAGTAAATCTGTAAAATATAGGTAATGAGTATAAATATATGAGTATTATATTTAAAAATTCAATGAATCTATATATAAAAATTAGAAATAAGTAGATTGTTAATTATAAAGGTAAGTATATAAATAAAGATTAATTAAATATATATATTATTATTCATAATATAATTAATTATCAAGCGGTGTGTAATATTTAATATATAAAAGTTACACCCGGTATCAGTGTTAGTATAACCTGTTTGTCTATATATATATAGAGAGAGACAGAGAGACTGAGATAATGAATGGAAGAAAAATAATTAAGGGAAAATATATTACGTCATCTTGTAATTGATTTTTGTCTCCAAAATAATGGATAATATTATAACCCTCAATTCTTAAGAAATAAATAAATAAATTTTAATTATTAATTTTACTTTTTATTAAAAGATTTAAAGACATGAAGTGTATATAATGGTATGTGATAACCTAATTTAATATATGAATATGGATCCTTTTACTCCAACAGTAAGTTTACATAGACTTACTTCATTCAATAACTTATGTTCAACATTAAATTTTAACAATCAAACTGTTCAATTTAAAATTTTTAATGCATAGATCAAATAATGCATAGATCAAATAATATTATTATTATATTTTTATAATATTATTGATAAATTAATATCAATAATATTATTAGTATATTTATAGATAAATTGATAATTTGATAAATATAACTTAGTATATATTAATATACTTTTACAAAAATAAAAATATAGTAGATAAGATATGTATATTTATAATTAATATATTTATATTTTTGTAAAAGTATATTAATATATAATAAGTTATATTTATCAAATTATTAGTTTATCTATAAATATACTAATAATATTATTGATATTAATTTATCAATAATATTATAAAAATAATAATATATATATTTTATTAATTTATTAAGAATAACTATATATCATTTGTGTGACACCCTCTCCCCCACATACCATAACACAAATAATAAAAATTGAATAACCTAATTTTTTTCATAATTGAAATATCAAACATGTTTAATTCAAATCAAAACTCATCTATTTGTGGAATTAAATAGATATTCATACATCTCATGCAACAAGAAATACAACAGAACAATCAAAAAGCAAAATATAAACTTGTATAGTTTGTTTGTTTCTCTCATGGTTCTCTTAAGAACCTACAGAGCACTCTAATCCATAGAATAAACATCTGACTATTTTAGTAGTTTAGTTTAGAACGGCCCGTTCCACTATAGGAACGGGCCATTCTGTATTTGCGTATTGATCATAAATTTATGTGTTAGAACGGCCTGTTCCGCTTTAGTTTTAATAGGCTATTTTAGTAGTCTAGAACGGCCCGTTGCAGTTTGAGAACGGCCCGTTCTGGCTACTTAAAAATCAAAATATTACAAAAATTAATTTCCATAAATATTCATTATTAAAATACTAATAATTATTATAAAACTTTAAAACATTCTATAAAACTCATTAAAATAACTATAAGAAGATAATGTCCACAAATATAAAATAAATAATAATTAACTAATTTAGTTGTTTATTGAAAAATGTCTTTCTAATTTCATAGCATCAAATAATTCAAATAGTAAGAATTTAAAATTCTTTAAATTTATAATATTTTTCATCCAAACACACATGATAAGGATTATTTTCCTTATCTTCTTATCTTGTCCAATATATATATATATATATATATATATATATATATATATATATATATATATATATATATATATATATATATATATATATATATATAAGCAAAACTCAATAAAATTATTGATTAAAAGATAAAGTATACAAATATGTAATTAATATTGGATTTTATTTATTATAAAACATAATAAATAAAATCTAAAATCTAGAGCAATTTCTTTGATACAAATATGTAATTAATTTTGATTTAATATTAAATTTCTTTTGATTATAATATTTTAATATATTTTATTTAAAATATCAGTTAACATATTTTATTATATTTTCATTTTAATTTATTATAAAATAATTAGAATATTTAATTTAACATCATTAAAAAAATAATCATTATAAAATTTATTCTTTTTTAATTTAATTATTTATTATAATACTTTTTAGTTACCGTATTTACCAAAAAATTATTTTTAATTAAAATATATTTTAGAATTTTAGTTAATTTATTATCATTCACTCACTTGATTAAAACGTGATAAAATATAATTAAAATTATTTATTATAATACTTTTTAATCACCGTATTGACTAAAAAATTATTTTTTTTAAAAATATATTTCAAAATTTTAGTTAATTCATAAAAAATAAATTATTGTAAAAATTAAAATTAAATAACTTAGTTAAAAAATGACTATAGTTAATAAATTAATGTAGAATTTGTTTAAAAAAGTGTTTTAAAAAAAATCTGAAAATAAATAGGAAAATAATTTCCCTCCCGCGCCCCTGAAAAATCTGAACCACTCTCCCTCCTCCTCTTAAGTTAGGTTTTCATCTCACTTCAATCCCACACTCTTTTTGTTAAGTCATCGTAGACGCACTCTCCCTCCTCCTCTTAAGTTAGGTTTTCATCTCATTTCTGCTACACTCTTCGCTTTCAGCTGTTGGCTCCCAGGATAGGCTACTTGCCTCTGTTGATTTCGCTTTTGAAGCCTCACTTCAGCACCACGCTTCCCCCTGGAGTAACACCATTTGGTTTGAATACAAGGGCCTTCCTCTTAAGTGGTGCGTCTACGATGTTTTTTTCACTCTCGCATCGCGTTGCACTCACCAATTTGTTCATGATTCGTGCAGGTATATACCCACTGGTGTTCTTTTTGATCTTCTATGCGTGGAGCCAAGAGAGGCCGTGGAATTTGACGGTAAAGATTTTTGTTTTGTTTTCGTTTGCTGCTTATCAAATGAATATAGGTCCATGTGCTATGAGCTATTTTTTGATTTTGGGAGGGGAAGGGGAGTAGGGCTTAAAATGAAATAGTAAGATTGCTTAAAGAAATTAGGAGGGATTTATTACAACATTTTTATGCTAGCTACAATCAATCTGTATCTTATGATTTGTAGGTACACTTTAGAGGATATCCAAGTAATTTGTTGCTTCCCTGTGAAGGTGAAGACAGCGTGAAGGTGAGTCCTTTACATGGTTTATTGGTGTGGCATATACGATATTAAGGAAACTACAATGTCAAGGGCTAGGTTTATGGTTTTGGATGGATATCAGTAGTGGAACTTGGTTGTTTCAAGGTTTATTGAGCATGTATCAAGGTAATGATGGTTTGCTGGGAAGAAAGGAATGATGCTAATGGAGTAATGGACCAAAATATCTGTGATAATTGGCTGCTATAAAATGTGTTTTAATTATAAAGGTTAATGGATATATGGGTTTTGTGGAAGGACACAACTTAGATGTAGTTCCATAGGTACTTTTGGTGCTGTTGTCTAATAAGAATTGGATTTTTACCTTGGTAATTTGCATGATAAAGGTTTCCATTACATGTCAACGTGGATTATTGAGGTGAAATTTCAATTCTTATTAGAGAACAAAATCAATTGGACCTATGGAATTGCATACAAGTTTTTTCCTTTGTGGACTACCCAAGGAAGAACCTATTACTGCTTTCAAATAAGGAGTTCTCTATGGAATCTATGATGATTTATAGTCTCCAGATCTTGGAATAATTCTGAATTCTGAAACCAGAAAACAAAATATTGAATAAAATGAGTTTTGTTGAATTGAAGAGAGCTTGAGCTATTATAGAACTGAAAGAAAGAAACCAGAGCTTAATCTCCCCAGAGAAAACACTCTCTGCCCAGCAAAAGGCCTAACAAACTGTGATTTCCAATAACAGATCCCCTATTCTCCAATCAGCTTATTAAATAATCCTTTTCCCACATGATCTCTCTTCCCTCTAGTTTCCACCTAAGATAATTAACTCTCCACTAGGCCCTTATGCCATCTAGAATAAACCCTCCATATTGTAGGCCTTTTCTGACTCTGGCCCAGTATTGGGACCACTACTTCCTTATCAGCCTTTGTACTGCAGGTTCTATAATAAGGAATGACATCTTTGAAAATCAGTAGTAGGTATACTACCTTCATAAGCTTCCCAAAATGTTTTGTTCCACTTTTCTATATACTTTTTGTACATCTCTCTCGAATAATGATATTACTTCGATGGTAATTAGTATGCCACTAGACCAAATGATTCTCCGAAAAACTTTCTTGCTTGTCTAAAATGATGACTCCCTGCCAAAGTCTGCATGTGTCTAACTACCTAATTTTTCGAAAATTTATAAACAAGCATATCCTAATCCCTATTAATACAAATTGTTATTGGATTCTTTGACATCTAAACAATTTTGAATGTAACTCTGCTTCTCATAAATTAGTATAGTACTCCCTCTAATCCTTTATTTAAGAAACAAATTACTAATTAATCAACACCAATAAAAGTAGTTAAGGTATTACATGAATAATGTCATAAATTTAATTTTATTATAAAAAAATCCTTTGAATTGAATGATTTAAATAGTGGTTACATTTAATGACACTACTAATTCAAGAGATAACTTTTTTCTACCAATGACTGTAAATGGTATTGTTAATAGATTAATAAACACATCTACTTGCATTGCATGAGAGGCAAAGAGACTTTGTTGGAATCAACACAGCGCCACTATGGCAGCTCCTGTAGTGGGCAGGGGTTGTTCTGCACCGATAGACTTTCTATAGTGCACTATTTAAAGCCTTAATCTTAAGTTAACCATTCTTAAATGAATTTTGATTTTACTGCTGCAGGCTGCATATGTAATAAATGGTAATTGCAAGAATGTCATGAACATGTCGCATCCTGATCAGGTGGAGCTTTGGGGCTCTGTTTTAAATGGTACAGTTGCTAATTACTTGATATTAAATCTGATACTTTGTAATTCTTTTATTCTGTTTCTTTCCAGGATAGGCAACTTGCCTTTGTTGATTTCGCTTTTGAAGCCTCACTTCAGCACCGCGCTTCCCCCTGGAGTTGACACTATTTGATTTGAATACAAGGGCCTTCCTCTTAAGTGGTGCGTAAATGTATCATAATGCTTTTCCATCATTCAATATATATATATATATATATATATATATATATATATATATATATATATATATATATATATATATATATATATATATATGAGATAGGATTTATTGATAATAGTCCACATTATGTATACTTTCTAATTAATTAAATAATTTTCGATACTCTCCCACTAATATATTATGTTTTTCTGAATTCAAGCTCCCAACAGAAGATCAACTAAAAACCGTTCTTGATAAAGTGAAAGACTTTTTCGGAGACGCAAAGGAATCTTTTGGGAAGATAACATTACTGGCACTACTGCAACAGAGGATTCAGACGAAGATACAAAAGAAAAAACCAAGTGAGTTTATTATTTTAATTTTAATTTATTTTAAAAATAGACAAACACTCAAACACATAGTGTCTCTTCTTTCCTAGCATAATTGAATGTAATTGCTACAATAAATTTTAAAAAATATTTTTAATCTTTTTAATAATTAATTTAGATGTAACATCTTGCTAACTTACACTTATGCTTGAGTTGTACTAATTTGATGATCTTAAATTTTATAAAGTTTTTCTTAGATACAAAGATGAATTTAAATTTTAAACTCGATGGCTTGTTAATTTTATAAAGTTTAAATTCAAATTTTGAAATTTTCATCTGCTGGTAATCGATTACAACATATGGGTGATCGATTACCAGAGAACCTTTTAATAAGTAAATTTTGAACATATAATTTTCATTGTCTGGTAATCGATTACAATAAACGGGTAATTGATTACCAGAGAACCTTTTAATAAGTAATTCATTGTATGGTAATCGATTACAAGAAACGGGTAATCGATTACCATAACACTTTTTAATAAGTAATTCATTGTCTGGTAATCGATTACAAGAAATGTGTAATCGATTACCGTAGATCCTATAGGTAATCAATTACCAGACTCTTAAAACAATAGTTTCCTCATTAAAACTTAAGATACACAAAACTTATATTTTCAAAACCTTATTTATATATATATATATATATATATATATATATATATATATATATATATATATATATATATATATATATACTATGCCTCTATGTAACTGACTAATGTATGTGTTATTATTGAGTGGAGTAACTCCACTAAGTGTTATTGTTGAAGTGAACCCCTCATTGTCTCTATCTCTTTTCTCTCTCTCTCTCTCTCTCTCTATATATATATATATATATATATATATACACAAATTTCATTTAATGCTCACAGGAGTGTCACAGGAGAAAATAGATTAAAATTGTTATAATAATTAATTTTGTCTTATTATATGCATCAGAAATGAATATTCGTGAAAATAGAAGGTGGATGGATAATAGAGTGGATTGTCATAGAAGTATCACAAAAGAATTTATTGTCGGAATTAATGAATTTGTGAATTTTGCTTTGGAACACGATGAACATGATATTGGACAAGGGAAGATTAGGTGCCCTTGTAAGAAATGTAAGTGTAGGAGATATGAAACACCTAACTTAGTAAGGGTGCATCTTTGCAAGAAAGGATTAATGGCTAACTATTATCATTGGACAAATCATGGTGAACCAATACCCCCAATTCCTCCTATGGTTGCAGATCAATCATATTATGCTAGTAATGGGCCTAGGGAAATGTTTGATAATTATCAACAATTGGTCATGGATGCTGCTGGACCAGAAATTGGCACCCACCTTGACCAACATGATGATGACAACAACAACATAATGATGGAAGATCCAAACGTAGAGGCACAAAAATTCTTTCAAATGTTAAAGGATGCACAATCTCCTTTATGAGATGGTTGTGATAAATATTCTGTTTTGTCTGCTTCTTTAAGAGCCTTAACTTTGAAAACAGACTATGGCTTATCCAAAGGATGTTTTAATGAATGGATGCAATTTATGGGGGATATAATGCCAGATGACAATCGTTTTCCTAAAAATATTTACCAAGCAAAGAAAACAGTTGTTGAATTGGGGTTAGGAAGTATGAAAATTGATTGTTGTCCAAGTGGATGTATGTTGTACTACAAGGAAAATGAGATGCTCCAAAATTGTAAAGTTTGTCAAAGGCAGCGATATAAACGTTTTACAAGACGAGGTAAGGACAAAGTAGTGCCACTTAAAAGTATGTGGTACTTCCCGCTTGTTCCTAGGTTGAAACGATTGTATTCTTCAATGCAAACAGCTCATGAAATGAAATGGCATCATACTCATCAAAGAGAGCCTAGTTCTTTGTCTCATCCCTCAGATGTAGAAGCTTGGAGACACTTTGATGAAACATGGCCTGATTTTGCTCAAGAGCCTCAAAATGTTCGATTAGGGTTGTGTGGTGATGGCTTTGCTCCATTCGACAAAACTGGTAGGACTTATTCTTGTTGGCCTGTAATTGTTACTCCTTATAATTTGCCGCCGTGGTTGTGTATGAGAAGATAGTTCATGTTCTTAACCATTATAATTCCTGGGCCAACCAACCCAAAGAATAAAGTTGATGTGTACTTGCGCCCCCTTATAGATGAATTAAAAATGCTATGGGATGATGGAGTTATGACTTATGATGTGTCCTTGAAGCAAAATTTTTTGATGAGAGCAGCTTTGATGTGGACGATCAATGATTTTCCAGCCTATGAGATGTTAAGTGGTTGGATGACAATGGGAAGACTTGCTTGCCCAATTTGTATGGAAAATAATAGAGGGTTTAGCCTTGCATGTAGTAAAAAGACATCATGGTTTGATTACCATCGTCAATTCTTACCACAAGATCATCCATATAGAAGGAATAAGACTTCATTTACAAAAGGCAAAGTTGAGGTTCCAACTCCTCCACGAAGGTTGAGTGGTGAAGAAATATGGGAAAGGGTACAACATCTACCAAGTATTGAAGAATCCCAAGAACAAAATCCATCAGGCTATGGGAAAGAGCACAATTGGACAAAACGAAGTATTTTTTAGGAATTACCATATTGGAAGACAAATCTTCTTCGACATAATCTTGATGTGATGCACATTGAGAGAAACGTATTTCTCAATATTTTGTTCACAGTCATGGATACCAAAGGAAAAACAAAGGATACTATCAAATCTAGAAAGGACTTGGAAGTTCATTGTAAGCGTAGAGGTTTAGAACTACATGTCGGCAAGAATGGGAACCTTGTAAAGCCAAAGGCACAATATACATTAACCAAACAACAAAGACTAGCTGTTTGTCAATGGGTTATAAGTCTCAAGCTTCCAGATGGTTATGCTTCCAATTTGAGTAGGTGTGTTGACTTGAGGGAAGCAAAGTTATTTGGCATGAAAAGTCATGATTGTCATGTGTTTATGCAACGTTTGCTTTCAGTCGCATTCAAAGTGTTGCCTAAGCCTATATGGAACACTCTTACCGAGTTTAGTCAATTCTTTAGAGAAATTACTTCGTCCTTGCTTTCAGAAGAGAAGTTGTGCGTGTTACAAGATAACATTCCAATCATAATGTGCAAACTAGAACAAATATTCCCTCCAAGTTTTTTTGACTCAATGGAACATCTACCAATCATTTAGCATATGAAGCAAGAGTTGGTGGCCCTGTTTAATATAGATGGATGTATCCATTTGAAAGGTTAGTTATTATTAATATTAAATCTATTACAACATCCTTATTTTTTTTTGCTTGAATTTAAAGACTTATTTTTTTCATAGGTTTATAGGATCGTTAAAAAAGAAAGTTACAAACCAAGCTTATGTGGAAGGCTCAATTTGTAAAGCATATTTACTTGAGGAGATGTCCACATTTGCATCATATTATTATCCTTCCCATATTCCATCAAGGAGAACAAGAGTGTCACGAAATGATGACGGTCAACAATCTTCTTCATATCCTCCATTGTCAATTTTCAATTATCCATGTCGTCTTTTTGGGAAACGTATCAATTCTACCTTGGAAGAGAAGGAAATGGAAGTTGCACATTTGTATGTGCTTTTAAATTGTCCAGAGGTGGTTCCTTACTTAAAGTGAGTATATTTAATATAAACATTGTGTTATAAATTTAAATCAAACTTAAAAATGATTAAATCCTAATCTTGGATATGCAGTATGTACTCGCATTTGTTACGGGAATTGGACCCTGAGATAAATGAAGCCAACCTACACAAGGAAATTTCCATGAACTTTTCTACTTGGTTTAAAACACATGTACGTGAAATAATTATTTTATTTCAAACAAGGTACCTTATTTTAATAGCTTTGACTAACAAAGTATCAAATGTAGGTGCTTAACCCTGATAATGCAATTGATGATGTGCTTTTAAGGAGTTTGGCATGGGGCCCTATTAGAAAAGTCACAAAATGGCCTAATTGTGCTATCAATGGATACAAGTTTGTAACTAAATCCCAAAATGAGGGAATGAGTACAACAAACCATCATGTTTGTGTGCGAGGAGGCCAATATGAAGTAATGGAAAATGATTATTATGGACTGTTAATTGATATTTGTGAATTGGAGTACACTGGGTGGCCTAACAAGAAGTTGGTTTTATTTAAATGTGACTGGTTTGATTCCAGTTCTCAAGGGACAAAAATAGATATTTATGGCAATGTTGAAATTAAAAAATCTAGGAGATATCATACGTATGATCCTTTTATACTAGCTCAACAAGCAGAACAAGTGTATTTTACATCCTTTCCTGAGGGATAACAAGGTTGGTTTGGTGTCATAAAAACCAAGGCACGAAATATAATTCAATCATTAGAAAATGATAAATTTGAAACAAATGTTGCTTACCAAGATGATGATCTACAACAAGTGCCTTTAGTTGTTTCAAATGATGATTTTCAACAAAGTCTTGTTGATAGTATGGGCATGGTAGAGGAAGTTCCAAATGACATAGAAGAAGAAGAAGAAGAAGAAGAAGAAGAAGAAGAAGAAGAAGAAGAAGACATACAATTGACATCAAGTAATGAAGACGATTATGATGAAACTTATGAAGATATAGATTCAAATTAACTTAATCTCATGTTTCATATTGACTTTTTTATGTAATAGAAGAAGAAGAATTAACTTAATTTCATGTTTCATATTCACATCAAGTAATGTTGTAATTGTTGTTGATATGTGTGCATTAATAGACTTTGATGTCATAATCTTGTGGTTGTTGTGGATATGCATATATTACTATATAGTAGATATTATTTGTTAATCTTGAACTTATTATTGATGTCTTAATAAACTTTATTTGTTAATGTTCTACATTGTGTGTATAGATTATGAGCAATAACATGACTGATAGAGGAAGAGGGAGAGGCACTGGTAGAGGTATTAGTAGAGGTAGGGGAAGAGGGAGAGGTAGAGGTACCACCATTGTGCCACCACCTTCTACTTCTCAGCCAATACATTCTATTGGAGAACCCTCTCATTGTACTACACAACCTACACATGGTTCCACCTCCCAAACACCTACAACTCCCCAAAGTAACCAAGCTACACCTACCCCTCATGTTACTTCCACTTCCCAACCACATTTAGTTCCTCAAACTAACCAGTCTATACCTACCCCTCATGTTCCTTTAACACAATTCCCAAATATCATTGAAAGACCACAAACAAATCCCTCCATTGATGCTACTGGTAGTCCAATTGTTGGATCATCATCCTCTATTGATCCATCTTTAGAAATTGGAAGCTTTGACTCTGATGGACGTATTTGGATTCGCCCAGGTCCACAAAACACGTAAGTATGAATAATTATTTTCTTTTAGATCAATATAAACATGTTTCGTGTTATAAGTTATTTTAGTTCTTCTATTTTATTTTTATAGATTCGACCCACCAATTCACCCTACACGTGAAATTTCAAGAATAATCAAAGGGAAGTTTGAAGGGTCATGGGAATCATATGGAGAGGTTAAAAGCACTAATGAAGGTGTGGCAAACATGTGGTTTGAAGAGTTTCAGGTATAAAGAACTACAAATATTATAATAACCATTTTATATTTTTCATTGCATTAAATTGCACATTGTTTAAATAATATTTTATAAATTTTTGATGTAGAGAAAGTTCAAGTGGTTGCCTGATCATGATGCACAAATAAGAAAAGCATTTGACCATAAAGCATCTGAAGGGCTTTCAAATGCTATGTATAGGGTGCGACGAGGCATTGATCAAGGGAGTTGGATTCCAAAGCAAAAACTTGTAGAACTTCAACAAAAATGGAATGATGAGAATTGGAAACATAAGTCAATGACTAATGCTAATAATAGAAATTCTTCTGATGGTTCATTGCATACTGGAGGATCCATTCCTACTTCTGAGCATTTTAAGAGATTGGTAAGTAATATTTACTTATTCTTTTCAGGAGCAAAATTTAAAATTAAACTATATTACTCTTTGTTCCTTCAGAAAATATCTACAGATATGACTCCAACATGTTGGGACCTATTCCAAAAGACCCATAAGACAGCAAACGGGAATACATGGGTGTCTTCCAAGGCAGAAAAGATAGCGGTAAGTTATAATTTTATATATATTGAATTATGAAGAACTTGATTGATTCTGTTAGAGAGATAATAATGATTATGTTTGCAAGACTTGACATATAATGGTTATATTAGAGACAGAACAATGGTTATGTTTCAACAATGGTTATGGTACTATCAAAGTTGTCATGTTCTGTCCTTCACTGTCGACTTGACATATTAAGATAGGTTACAATTAATGGTCTCAAAATTGCAAGCTATACCATTTATAGTATGTAAATTTTTTATATGATTTGAAATTTTTACTGAATTATGTGAACATAGAATCATTTCACCTTATTGGTTGTGCTCAATTTTAGTTTCATGTAATGTGAAGTGCTATCATCTCTACATCTTACTTTACTAATTGCTAAATTCAATGAGATTCATGTGTATGTGGTGTTGCATCTAGGTTTACAAGTTACTAATTTCATTGCAATTCATACTTATCTAGTGATGTGTTGCTCATAAGTTACATCTTAAACTTTTTACTAAGTATTTTTGTGTGTTCTTCTTGCATGATTCTTTGCATCATTCATGACATTCATGAGATCTTCTATTGTCATTATTAATGTTTATATACTTTTGTTTCTTACTTTTCTTTTTATAGAATGAGTATGAAGACGGTTATCTGAAAGAGAGTCATAACAGTTATCGGGAGATCATGCTGCCTCTAGTGTGCAATCTGAAAATAGTATTTTCTATGATGTTGTTGGTAGTGTGAACGATAAAGGAAGAATATTTGGTTTAGGTTCAGAGGCTGGGAAGTATAAACCTTCTTCTTCTACATTCTTAGAGGGTATCTCAACTCCTGAGTATCAACAAATGAAAAATCTTATTTCAAATTTGTCTGAAGAAAACAAATCATTAAAAGAACAATTGCAAAGCCATGCAGATTTGATTCGTGCTTCACAGGAAGAGTCTCGGTTGGTTCGTGAGCAGCTGAAGCAATTTATGGAGATGTTTTCTCAATCTTCTCGTCCTCACCAACCTCCTCCTACACATGATGCTGACACAGTACAATCTGATGATAATGAGTTAGATGATGATCATGATATAGATGTTTAGGGATGCATTATCTTTTATTATTATGTTTACTATGCTTTAAACTTATAATTTGTTATGTTTAAGTTTTACTATAGTACTTATCATACATTAGGGATACTTTGTTATATTTGGTGTTATTTGTATCTATGGTATGCTTGACTTTCTTGTATTATTTGTATTTAGTTACATGTTTTTATAGAATTGAGAAATTTTTCTTAATTATTTATTTTGTTAATTTTTTAAACAATTACACAATAAATTCAACTTCTTTGATTAATTAATAAATTATTTGTTAATCACAATTATAGGAGAAAAATATATTCTTTACAAATTTACGAAAAAATAATTTGCAATTTGTGACGGATTTTATTTATCACCGATAGATTTCATTCAGTACAACGGTTTGTGACAAATTTCGCAATTATTCATCACAAATTTAGTCATCAAAGATGCCCAGTTTGTGAGGGATTCACAACCCAGTTAGTGACAGATTTTATCTGTCGCAAATTGTGATGGATTTTGTGACGGAGTCACATACCTATCACTCCCTCTCAAACAGCGAGGGATTTAATCCCTCTCAAATAGCGAGGGATTCATTCATCTCTCAATCCCTCTCAAACAGCGAGGGATTTAATCCCTCTCAAATAGCGAGCGATTCATTCATCTCTCAATCCCTCTCAAACAGCGAGGGATTTAATCCCTCTCAAACAGCGAGGGATTTAATCCCTCTCAAATAGCGAGGGATTCATCACAATTTGTAAGGGATTCATACCTCTCAATCCCTCACAAATTGCGAGGGATTTAATCCCTCACAAATTGCGAGGGATTTAATCCCTCACAAATTGCGAGGGATTTTTAATCCCTCACAAATTCCGTCACTAACTTATTTGTGACGGATTTTATGAAGATTAGTGACGGATTTTTTCCCTCTCTAATTTTAATTTTTCTAGTAATGAATATTTTTTAATTTATAGAACTTAATAAATCAATTGTATTAGTACTGATTTTGGTTTGTTAGTCATTATATAAGTTTAACATTGTAAGGACTAGGATTCGATCTTAATATTATAACTTTTTACTAAAAAATTATTTTTTTTATGTATGACTACTAATTTTTTTACCATTCTCTCATCTTTTTTAGAAGACAACTTAAAAACTCGTTTTAAACGTTAAAATATATGGGGTGGGCTCTGCTTTTGAAACTTTATTCAAATTAAATCCATCATTGATGGAGTGGCACGACATGGATCCTTGACAGATATTTTCCCCATCTTTATGTTTAACGTATGATTGTGACCAGAAAGGAAAGAAAGAGTAAAAGACATGATAATAGGGATTCCAATCAATTTATAAACTGGTGGCAACCTTTTATTTTGTCTTTTGGGCGTAGGCCAATGGGGAAAGGATTAGAGGACTAATGGTAATTGTGGTTCCAATTAGTTCCATCAATGGTAGTATCCATGTCCTTTGGCGTTCTATGTGACTCACCCAGTTGCGCTGGATTGCTTACATTCCATACACTTCACCCAACCTCTAATTCTAATAAATAAAAAATAATACGTATATTCTTAATCTATTATGTGTGAATTATCTCTCTTTCATTTACTAAAAACTCTTAATAATGGAAGGAAATTTAAAAAATGGAGAGTATCTGCTATCTTGACTTATTATCTACCTCTAAATTATTAAAGCTAGGTCGTTGATTAATAAGATGTTCCTCATTGTTCACCTTACTTATCATCTTGTCTTTTTTTTTCTTTGATATTATCGTCATTTTTTTTCAAGACTAAAATAGACAAGTATTTTTTGATAAAGTATTAATTTGGATATAGTATAGTGTCAAAGTTTTTAGTTTAATTTCCGTGTGCACGGGAAATTTTATTCGATTAGTGTTCGAAGATTGATTTTTTAAGTCTAAAGACTACTAAAATTAAATTTTAAATCTTACCTAAACATAACTTTCAATATGTGATCGTAATTCATAAATCAAACTTAAGTAACATGTTTAAAAGACATAATTCATTGTCAATTATTTATATTTCAAAGTTTTGAATATTGTCTTGTGTTTGAAAAAATATATGAGAAATTTATCAGTTCTTTTTATTAGTTTATAAGCTATATTAATTAAAATAAATTTGTTTGGTATAAGATTTAACGATCTGTTATAACCATTATATTTACAACTCATTTATAGTAAAAACTATTATAAATACTTATGATTAATATATTAACATCACCTATATATATGTACAACTCTCTCTTTACGTGCGCAGACACATAAATATATGTATGTGTATATTAATCCAAAATAATGAAAATAGAATCATATGTTGTTGGTCAAGCAACATCTATATAGATCATCAAAAGTAGTCAAGGACTACACTGCCAACAACATATGGCCCAACAGAAGCTCCAATAGCTCACTTCTAGCTAGTCCTGCCTTACTTCCATGAAAATCATGACCACTGTAGTTTCAATCACAAAGAAAACAACTGTCCAATCAACAACTCATGAGCCACATCATACAACAATCAACTAGGCATGATATTTTAACTTGACCCTATGGGTACTCGCCCCGATTTGGACAGGAAAAACCTGTGTTGACCGGGTTTGGGTTTGGGTTTTCCCCAATTGGCAAAATTAGGGGCGAGGACGGGGATGTTAATACCCGCCCCTGTACCCGTCCCGCTTAATAATATAATTACAAAACTACCCTTACATATATAAACCAAAATTAGAAACCCTAGTCTCATTTTTCTTAGAGTCATGAACCTCACCTCACGCGACCATAACTATCTCCTCTTCATCTCTTCAGTCTCCATCCTGCTTTTCTTTTATTTTGTTTTTTAAAATTTTTCATATTTATTAGAAATAAAGTAAAAAGGTCCAGGGGCGGAGGCGGGGCGCGGAAACCCAAACCCCAACGGAGGTGAGGATAGGTACCTAGATTTTATTTCCAATAAGTATTGGGGGCGGGGGCAGGGGCAGGGAACATAAAACCTGCCCTGCCTCGCCCCATTGTCATGCCTACAATCAACAAACACACCAGCATATTTGAAAGCTAAACACCAAAGCAATTCAAACATCGACCATAATCATACCATACAAGATATTCATACCATGCATATGAACAATATCAACTCACACCACATCATATACATACATCACAACTAATTCATCGTCACGCATTCACTTAAGAAAATCTCCTATCACATCTTAATAGTCTAAGTGGGTTGACCCTATCGAATCAAACAGATCATTTTCATATCCAATGTGTTTGTTAGATCAATTAAAATGTCAACCCCTAACAAGATGGTTTCTCGAATATTGTCACTTAAACTCAGAAATATAGTATTACTATCAGGGTAAAACAACTTAGGTATAAGTCTATCACGATATTAGCTTATCAGGCGCGACACACGAGCCACGCCGTGCCGAGGTTGGGGTAGTCGAATGAGGCGGCTATATTTTTTGTTAATATTTGATGATGAATATGTGTTTTATTTTTTTTGTCGCATTATGTTTTGATCTTAGAATTTTGGAGCCAACCTCTTTAGGCGAGATGTTGAATCTTCTCAAGCTTGGAGCTTGAAGGACAAAAGAAACTCTAATTTTTAAGTTAATATTTGATGATGAATATGTGTTTTATTTATAATGTCTATACTTTTCGACAAGATTATCTCTTCTGTAAGTGTTACGATCTTTGTGACATGAGTGTTGTACTGATATCTTATATTATTTGACTAGATTTTTAGATATTCTGACTTTATTTGACAGATGTATGATGTTAATATTATTTGACTCTTGATACCGATATCTTCTATTCTTGATTGAGTTTATTATTTCGGTCAAGTTGGTACATGTTTTTATTTTTACTAAATACAAATTATAACACAATTTCATAACCATGACATATCAGCTTTATTACAATTAATAAATTTTGTGTGTTTTCTGTGAGTATTGCATGGTTATGTATACTAGTAGGTATTACTATATATTTACACTTGCTCTTGTCCTTGCTTTCACTTTCCATTTCTCGAACACTAGTCTCTTCCTTCTATATACGTTGGTTTTCATGATCTATTATGACGAGTCATGTCATGATTCATGCATTCTCACATGGACCACAACAATAACCTCTGGCAACACAAAGAATATACGATCGATATTATTAATAATTCACAAAGAAAAAAAAATCCCATGTGAAAGGAGTGGCAAAAGCAGCAATCAAGTAGAGTGTTGGTGATTTTCCTTTTCTGGCCCTGAACGAACCCCGTAATAACCAACGTACCACTTTACGAACTTTCGGAGACCAGCGGCAAGGTCCGTGGCGGGCTCGTAGCCCAACTCTGCACGCGCCAAGCTCACATTAGCGTGCGTGAAGGGAACGTCGCCGTTTGGCGGCATTTTGATCACGTGCTTCAAAGCCTTCACCTTCAGCAACGCTTCCAAGATATGAACGAGTTTCCCCACCGGCACCGGCGAGGTGTTGCCGAGGTTGTACAGCCTGAGCTGCGCCGCGCCGCGCTTTCTCCCGCGGCTGCCGGTGCTCCTCTGGGCGGTGTCGAGCGCGCCGAGGCAGCCCTTAACGACGTCGTCGATGTAAGTGAAGTCACGCGCGACTTCGTTGTGGTGGTGCGTCTGGTAAATGTTAATGGGGTTGCCTCGGAGAATGGCCTCGGTGAAGAAGAAGTAAGCCATGTCGGGCCTCCCCCAGGGCCCGTAAACGGTGAAGAATCTTAATCCGGTGAGGGAGAGTCCATAGATGTGGTTGTAGGCGTGCGCGATTTCCTCCCCGGCCTTTTTAGTCGCGGCGTAGAGGCTAGCGGGCATGTCCGTGCGGTGGAGTTCCGAGAATGGGCTTTTGGTGTTGAGCCCGTATACGGAGCTGGAGGAGGCCCAGACGATAGCGGGCTGGGGGTTGGCGTTTTTGGAAGCTTCTAGAAGGTTTACGAAGCCGGCGATGTTGGACGCCACGTAGGACTGGGGGTTCTGCATGGCGTAGCGCACGCCCGCTTGCGCTGCCAAGTGGAGCACGTGCGAGAACGAAACGACGTCGAAGAGCTTCGCCAGCAACGGCGCGTCGTTTAGGTCGCCATCGACCACGAAGATTCCGTGCTCGGAGAGAAGGCGCTGTCGCGCGCGCTTGAGCGAGGGGTCGTAGTAGTGGTTGAAGTTGTCGAGGCCGAGGACGCCGTCGCCGCGCTTCTTCAGGGCGAGGGAGCAGTGGGACCCGATGAAGCCCGCCGCGCCGGTCACCAGCACCGACATGCCGGCGGGGCGGCGCGGCAGGGAGGAGAGGCGGAGGTGGTTCTCCCAGGCGCCGCCGTGGAGGGCGGAGGAGAGGAGGATGTAGAGGGGGACGAGGATTACGAGGGCTAGGAAGAGGAAGAGGATGAGGATGAGGATGAGGATGAGGTTGGAGGGTGCGTTTAGGGGCTTGGTGGTGTTCCCTCTGCTGTTGTAACGCACCAGCTTTATGGTTTTGGTGGTGTCGCGTGGAGATGCCATGTTTTGAGGTTTCATGCGTTGTGCTTTAATTTGTAGGTTTTAATGTTGCTGTTTATAGTATTGGTGATTTGGTTGGAACAACTTGGGAGCACCAGCCCGCTGGATAAGGACAAATATGTGTGTTTTGGAGGGTTAAATTGAGTTAAGGGGTGTGAGAAGATTCATATATTTAGAGAAAGGGAATCCCATAGGTATTTAGAGAGAGACAACCACTTGAATCACGTCACAAGCATTCCAACTTAAGTAGTAACATCCACTCCAAGTCTAAATGCATTTTTGGTTAACATGATTTAGAACAAAAATCATGATTAAAAAATAAAATTATAATTGATAACTTCTATTCTAACTTGATTTATCATGTTAAAAATCTAAACCAAACATACATTTAATTATGAAGTTGAGTTACATGTCATATTTTGAGAAAGAATTTTACTATTTATAATAATTTTATCATATTCAAACATAAATATGTTAAAAACTTCATATCAAATAATAATATTGAATAAACATTTTTTTAATATGAAATACTTGTTTTACACTAGTGAATATTAGACAACTGTTTATTTTTTTTAAATAAAAAGATGTATAGGACAAGAAATTTAGAGCTCAAGTAATGATTTAAAAAATAGTAATGATGTAAGGAAAAAATTCTTGGACTGAGGTTCAGACACCTCCACTTTGAGAGAGAGGAAAAAAAATAGTATGAATGAGGATCTGATCTAACAAAACATAAATACAAGCAAATAAAATGAATGAGTTGGTGTTTAAAATTTTTAGATAAATGTTCAACTAGAAAAGATAGATAATCTATAAATATCTCTGATGATTATAAAATTTTGTTTCATGTTTTGACCTTAGTGAATTCTAGCCAAATCTAATTCATGACTTAAAGTTTTCATTATAAAAGAAAAATAGATGAGATGAATTAAGATAACAAACAATTTTTTTAAAAAAAAAAAAAGACAGATAACAATAGATATTTTTATTAATTATTAATTTGAGACATACTTTTAAAATTGAATATAGAAATAAGAAAATATGCAAACAAATTTAAACTTTATTGATAAAATTAGTAGATAAATAGTTGAAACTCCCTTATCTAATAAAAACAAAATAATTTAAACTAAATATGTATGTAGATATATGTGTATGTATATCTATTTGAGGGTATGTTGATGAATTTTTTAACTCTTTGCTAGTTGATAATTCTGAAGGGTGGAATACTTACAAAAGGTACTTCGACATTGAAGTCAAGTGAGACTCAAATATTTAAATGAGTAATAAATGAATAATAATTTTATTTTGATTTATGTAACTATTTATACTAATCATAATGAGTTTGAATTTAGTAGATTTTAGTTCCTAATTATTAATAAGGTAATACAACTACTACTCACGAGTTAATCTCTTAATTATGCTTATTTTCTTTGTTAGTCACATAACCCACCTTATAAGGGTTCCAATTCATAATCATGATGACCATCTCGACATCCCTAACAACTAAGAATGTCGAAGGCATCACAAATAGGGTAAACATGTACATGGATAAATTGACTTAGACCATTTTGATCACTTCTGTTGTTGATGATGTCATAACCATAACAAATGTAGTAATCACCCTGTACTGTCCACATCAGGTACCGAGTTCCAGGTCAGCCCCAATCACGCTATGACATCAGTCATGTGCGCGAGCCCATAACCAGTTGGGCCATTACCAATTTTGGGTCATAATCAACCCTATCCTCGCCTAAAGGAAAAAATTCTAATTCAGACCGAGGTACGTGTACTATACATAAACGAGACTCACACACCTACAAGGACTAACTTAAGCATCGGAGTCTCTTTTACAAACATCACCCCCATCTTGGAGCAACCAGCGTATGAAGCAGAGAAGATTCACTGACCTCATCAAAGAGGTCATCCCCAGACCAATATCTCAGGTGAGAACACACCCAATTCAACTATTTTGACTAATTTGGTTGTAGAGGACATCGAGACTAATGTACATGTAAGACACACTGAGTAGCAAAACATTTGTTAAATTGATTAATGGTTGTCATTATTTGATCACCTCAACAGTCGTGGTAGCCGAGAGAGTTAAAGCATGTCGTTGTTGTACCTTTTCAGCATGCTACACACACACACACACACACACACACACACACACACATATATATATATATATATATATATATATATATATATATACTTATTCAAAAAGTAAATTCACCTACATTTATTTCACTCAATAATCTATGTTTTGCATCAAATTTTAACGATGCAACCATTGAATTAAAAAATCTTAATACATAGATCAGATATGTAAATTTGTTAAAAAATTGAGAGTTGTTTGATTTTGTTTTGTTAATTTCAATTAACATATAAAATACTTTCATGATTAATAAAACTGAATATAAAATAGTTTTAATTTTTTTAAAAAAATTCACAAACTTGATCTATACACTAAGAACTTTTAATTTAATGGTTGAACCATTAAAATTTAATATAGAATATGAATTATTGAGTTGAATAAATTTAATTCAACTTACTTTTTGAATAAATAGATCCCTCACACACACACACACACACATATATATATATATATATATATATATATATATATATATATATAATATTAATATCAGTTTCAAACTTCTTTGATTCTTAGAGAAAAGATTCTAAGACCCTTGATTAAATTAAAGCCGAAAAATCAAGAAAAGGGGAATGCATTTTGTTTTTTAATTAGTCATCCAAATCGATCCCGTGGCAATTTGATCCGCAATTAGTGGGGTAAAGTTTATGCAAGTCAAGCTAAGATAGAATTGTATGTGCAAGTTGAGAACTGGAGCACTAAAAAATTGTAGAGAAGACAATTCCTTTTCGTCCTCTTTCTTCTTTCTCAACAAATTAACAAGACACAAACTCCCCAAATGGAAATAAAAACATTAGACCTAGTCCTCAAAATCATAATGAACGACACCTTGCAGCATGCAACAAGATATGGATGAAAACAATACGTGTGTGAGTTGAACTTGAACTAAGGCTAAGGTGATTATTATATAGTCGTCATGCACAAGTAAAACATAAAATGGCACGTTACGTTATGTTAACCAATAAGTACAATTGTGGGGTCGGGTAGGTTACTTTCTAATTTTGCAAATAACCATTATTGGAATTGCGTTTGTCAAAAGCTAGTGAAGAATAAAGATGGTCGTTGCTGGGTGGAGCCATGATAAATTGAGAATTGACTTTATTTACTACATTTGAGATTAAGACAGAGAAAAAGACATATGGTTCTCCTCACAACTACGTAGTCCACTTCATAGACATATCCATATAACTAATATTAATATATATTCCAAACCACAATATGCATTCTTGCCTTTCATTCGGTGCAACGTTCTCAAACTTTTGACCTTAAAGCTTTCACCATTCAACGAGGTTTCCATTTTCACATTTATTAAACAAGTACTAATATTAATTTGGACACTCCCATTTATATATCTTATTAACACTTATTATTCATCTCAGTTAGTCATGGATCCAGAAAATTTCTTTAATGAGAGCAATAAAATAGCCTAAAATATTTTCATAAAAAATATAATAAGCTTTTACCAAATAATAAAATCAAAATACCTAATGTTTTATATATTACAGTTGTTTTAATGGGTAGAACGACAATTTATCCTTCTTCTTTTTTTCTTTAATTAAAATTGTACTAAGATTTATATTTGTGATTTTGTGTGACTTGTTTAACATTTTAAAAACTAGACGGTAAAAGTTAGAATGATAAAAGTGATAAAATTAGTATTCATTTACTTTCATTTTTTTTTTATCTCGTAATTTTCTATATTCATTATAAAAACATTTTAAAGGGCAATACTTATTTTTGTGGGGAATATACTTTTTTTTTATTAAATAAGGAGGCTTCAAATGATACTGGTATAACTTTTACTAAGTATTACATCGTCCAATAATTTTATATTAAATGTGAATTTTATAAATCTAACAGTTAGATTGAAAGTTCTTCACTCTTAAATCATATATATAAAAAATTTTATATTAATCCAAGATGATTTAATAATTCATTCTTATAAAATAAAATTGACGTAATATATACATTTCAAAATATAATAAAATATGAATATTTTGATTACCTTCAAGTTGTTGTTCAATTTTAACAAAATTAGATATAAACATGTAAAGTGAATGAAGTTATAATTCAACGGTTGGATTTACAAAATTTATATTTAATATAATTTCATTGAACGGTGTAATACTTAGTAAAAATTACACCGATGTCGTTTGAACCCTCATTTTATTAAATATATATAAATAAAGAAAAAATATGTGAGGGCAATTGCCTCCATTCCTTTCAATGAAAATGGATCATCTTTATTCCTTTTCTCAACATTTCTTTCATTTCCTATATTTTTTTAAAAAATCAATAAAATAGAATTGATGAAGTTGGTGCATATTTTAGGATGACTTACATGTGTACTTTTAAAATTTTAGTAATGAAAGAAATTGAAAGAAAAGGAAATAGAGAGGATCTCAATTCCCTTTCAACATATATCTATATGAGATCTCAATCACTCTCTTTCTACCCATCACAATCATATTACTTATCACACTTATGTTTTTCTCTTTTCTTTCCTTGTGTCAAATAGGTAATTTAGATATTAAAAAAATACTTTTGATATAAAACGATGTAATGAACATCCACTAGTTAGGGTACTCGAGTGCTCCTCAAACCTTTATTTTTTTAATTTATTTTTGAAAAAATATAAAAATTATCAATTTGTTAAATACTAAATACTATTTAAAACATGAGATTTCCATGATAACAAGATAGAAAGTACATTGAAATAATTATAAATGAACTTTTATCTTTAATATTTTCATTTTTAAAAATATCAATTTCATCTCAAACTATCTTCTTTTTAATTTTTTATTTATATATTTCATATTCTTAATTGTTTACCTCTCAATTTTTTTTATCTTAATTTCTAGATTTAATTTTATTTTTTGAAATATCAATTTAAGATAACTTTACATAAATATTTAAATTATTATTTGTAAATATAAAATATAATTTAATATATTCAAATATATTTATGACAATCTCTCAAATTAAAGCTAAATTTATTTTTAGTTTCTCATATTTAAAATTGGTCTTTTTAGTTCCTGTAATTTCAAAAATCTTATTTTAATTCTTATATTTAAATTTTGTTACAAAATATGTAAAATATAATACTATTACATAAAGCTTATTTATTGATGTCCATGTCAGTGAAAATATCACATTAACTGTCTCAATCTATTACTTTCAAATGTTATTGATAACCCGAGGGACTAAAACAAGATTTTTGAAAATTATAGATATTAAAAATAATAATTTTAAATTTAAGGGATCAAAAATAATTTTACCTTAAATTTTGGAAACTAAAAATATATTGTAAGCCTATGTTTATTTATTGTGAAATTTAATTATATAACTTTTATACTCTCAAATATTTTATTATAAATTTAATTATATGAAAAATAAACATTAATCTTATAAAATACCCAATTAAAATAATTGTTATATATTGTGTAATTGAATCAACAAATTATTACAATGTAACATATTACTAGCATTAGCTTGGGCTGACTTTGTATTTTTGTGTAAGTGGAGGGATCAAGGCCCAGTGCTTAGAACAAAACAAAATGAAAATGTCCTAGTTAATAGACTAGACTAAGTCCAAAATATGAGGGAGGGGATAACAACATAGAAAAAAAACACCAGGCCCAGCTTCTTCCATTCATGCCCATAATAAGTAAAAAAACACAACAACAAAAGAAACGTAGGAAAAGAACCAAGTGAATGAAGCCACAAATCAGAGAACATATCCTAATAATTAGATGTATAATATAAATAAATAAATATATATATATATAAAGGGGTTCTCGTTTTAGTGTACATATTTTATTTTGAATTTTTTTATATTTTATTATTTGTTATTTGTTTGTTAAAGAATAACATTAAAAAAAATATCACAAAAGTTTTAAACAAAATAATCATAAATAAGCGTAAAATCAGCATTTTTTTTTATTTATTTATAAAACGAGTAACTGTTACTTTCTTATTTTTCTCTTTATTTTATATTAGGTTAAAAATGTTTAGTCCTAAAAAATTGGATTCTATTTGATTTTAGTCTCTAAAAAAAAAATTCTTTAATTTTAATCCTTCAAATTTATATAATATCTATTTTTAATCCTTTTTTAAATACCATTTGCTGTTAAAATAAGTCACCTTAGCATCATTAAAGTTAAGAGACATAAAAGAGATGTGTGTGAAAGAGAGCGAATAAATTGAACGATGGATACAAAGGAGGAAAAAGAGGTGATGCATGTGAAAGGGGGAAGTAAATAATTAAAAATAACAAAAATAATTGAACATTAAAAACAAGGAGATTAATAAAGTCAAAAAAATTGAAAACTGAAAAAGTATTTGAAAAAAATATAATAAAAGTGTATGATTAATATTGGGAAGTGCATGAGGCTAGTGAATAATGTGAGAAAAATGAAGCAGAATGGCTTAAGCCCAATTCGGCTAGGAATGAAACGAAACGAAACAATATTGCTTTCATTTGTCTTGGTTAGTTAAATTGCTAATCACATTAAACTCGAGGACGTTTCTGAATAACAATTGATGTTAACATTGACGAATCCCAATGGGATCATCAACTATTAAGGCTAAAATACACCTTTGATCTTTCCCTTTCTAATTAAAAAATAACAGAGTCCAACAATTTTTGCATACGACAGATATTAAATACGGTATTCTCGACTAAATAGGGTATCATATTATTGTTTTTCTATTTATAATAAAGCCACCATGGCAATATTATATTTGGCAATTATTAGCTGTCACATTAGCAAGGCTTGGCTTGAAGTTTTACAATAACGAGGAATGTTATGTTATCCTATAAAACCAAAGGTTGTGTTTCTGTTCCATTGAAGGCAAAAATCAATGAGGCCACCAAGTCCAACCATCCACTTTCTTCTCCAAATCCTTCTTACCTGTCTACTGCACACACCCAGCTCTGCACTCAAAAAGGTTAGGCATTGCAATTTGCACAATCTTGAAAAATATCCAATCATTTTGGTGTTGAATTTAACCCTTGCACCATTTTATTGTGTTTGTAGTCATATGTGGTGTACTTGGGAGCCCACTCACATGGCCCAGATTTCTCTTCACTTGAATTCAATCAAGTGACACAATCTCATTATGAGTTTCTGGGATCTTTCTTAGGAAGGTATGCCTAAGTTCAATTAGTATATTTAATTTATAACATCTTTTTTATTTTTTATGTCATACTGAAATGCTTGTGTTTTCTTCCCTCTAGTTCTAATACAGCCAAAGATTCCATATTTTACTCATACACAAGGCATATCAATGGTTTTGCTGCAACTTTGGAAGAAGAAGTGGCTTCTGAGATAGCAAGTAAGAACCTTATCTTCTGCTACTTCCTCTGTTCTTCCCTTCTCTCATTACCCTTTTGTTCAAACTGTTTGTAGAGCATCCCAAGGTGTTGTCAGTGTTTGTGAACAGTGGGAGAAAGCTACACACCACTCGTTCATGGGAATTCATGAAGCTAGAGCATAATGGGGTCATTCCATCTTCCTCAATCTGGAAGAAAGCCAGGTTTGGTGAAGATGTGATAATAGGAAATCTAGATACTGGTGAGTTTCCTGATTTGTGTGTTAAAAACTCTTGTTATTCTTTTATTATTATCATGTTTTAGTCTGCATCGTTGACTAATACACATGTGGAAGATGCTGAGTTCTCTATTCCCCACCAACCAATCTGTTTCTAGAGTTTTATCCCAAAAAAAAAAGTTGATTTCATAACATTAGTATATTATTAATTTGAATCTTGTCGTAAATGGGTTGTGTAGACCAGGTTTTTTCAATAACAAAATGATTTCTGAACACTCATGGGACAATTACATCGAGAGAGAAGCAAGTAGAAAAATGAACAATATCAATTAAGTGTATGTGAATATTCATATATCATTTCTCTTTTTATGCTCATCCTATGAATATTCATGCACGATCTTTCAAAAGTAGGCTGATATTTACATATGAATTGAACTCGCGAATTTGGTAAAATAAGCATTGATTAAAAAAATACATATAATGTGTGGATTAACAGAATAGAACCTTGGTGCAGATTTTACAAAATCCATTTCGAACTAATTACTAATTAGGCAATATTTGTCTAAAACTAATATGAAAAGGTCAGTGTAATGAAATTGCAGAACTTTATTGTTTTTTGATTACAAAGAATCGAATAAAGTTTGGTGATAAATGATGGAGCAGCCGACTTTCAGTTGTTTTATGAGAAACGGACCACCTTTAAAAGACAATATGGGCAAACATTTGTTTGTTATATCAGACTTTTGTTACAACTCTTAGTTTGTGTATTATGACATATTGACATGTCCATTATTTTAAATAATTTTACGAGTCATAAATAGGAACATAGGTGATAAAATTAGTGTTTGTCTTACCGTGATGCATGAGGTTGGTCATAAGTCATATTTTGATGGTAGATTATGACTTGTGTTAAATAAAAAGGTGTGTTCATTGGGGTGGGGCTAAGGTGAGAATAGTCCAAAAATGTCATGATAAGGTGACCAATAAGAAAATTGTTATGTGCATGTTATCATATTGATGTTCAAAATGTCAATGTTCCCTAAGTGCAGGCGTGAAAAGTGGTGGGGGCAATGAGAACCAAGATAGGACCATGATGGTAACCTTAAGGCAAATTGAATGAGAATGAGAAGGGTAGAATAGAAGTAGAGTCTCCATCTGCAATATGCTTATCTTGTTTTGTTTTGAGTTTTGACCACCAAGCCATTTTCTCTAGGTGTTTGGCCTGAATCAGAAAGCTTTAGTGACCAAGGCTTGGGACCAATTCCATCTAAGTGGAGAGGAATCTGTGATAACGGAACTGATCATACTTTTCACTGCAACAGGTACAATATTTTATTATTATTATAATCGTTGAAGCTTGAGAGTTGAAAATACTAATAAAGAATCCAAATAAAGTAGTAGAGTATTTAATTTTCTTAACTAATTTGCACCGCACGTTGGAAGAGTTCGTTGAATCTTGGGAGTTGGAATACTAATAAAGAATCTAAATAAAGTACTGTAGTAGAGTATTTAATTTTCTTAGTCCTTTAATTTATTATGGATAGTAATTTTTTCTTAGGTAATTATTTGATTTCCGACACCCTTTGCTTAAGGGCACGTACCCATCTTAAATTAGTGCTCTTTATTAGGTGACTGCAATGAAAGGGTTACGTACATTCCTTTGAAAGCAGCATTTTTAGACCTCTGTTTTTCGTTACCTTTTATTAATTGTTTTATATTACTTTTGCACCAATTACAATACAATGAAACTTGGAGAGGATTTCGTTCAATTCACTGGGCATGTGGCTCGATCTTTGAACGTTGACCATGTCATTTTATTTTCATTAACTAAAGAAATATTAAAATATTCTATAAGAAAAATCTTTTAAGTTTATCCTATATATATATATTTATATATATTAATATTTTTATCATTTAAGAAATATTTAATTATTATTCAATGCTAAATATACTTTTATTTTAGTTTTGGAAAATCAAGCGGACCAAAATTGAAGAGTTGAGGGGATGGGTAGATTAGAATACAATAATAGGAATCCATTATATTCTTATCATTTTATATCTAAGTTTTTTTTTTTTATATATATATTTTAAAAGGCTTCATTTGGGTTCCTGTCTCAGTATTAAGTAGAAAGCTATGACCTTGTTAAATTTTTTTATAAAAAAAGACTATTTTTTTAAAATATGTTTAATGCTAGTTCTATAACTAATTATGATAATTTCTTGCGTCATAAAAATTATGTTTAATTATGTATTTGATTCTTTAAATATGGAGGGCTAAAAATTTATTTTGGTCCCTTATAATATTTTTTTGTTTCAATGTAGTCCCACTTTTATTTTTTGTCTCAATTTGGTCCCTAACTAATTAATGTGTTTCAATTTAGTCCCAAATTAATTAATTGGTTTCAATGTGGGACTTCTGTCCAAATTATTTAAACGGAGTTAACTTTTGGCCACGTGGATGCCACATAGATGCATACGTGGATGCCACGTGGATGATAATTTTTGGCTAAAAACCTATTTTGGTCCCTTATAATAATTGTTTGTTTCAATTTAGTCCCAATTTTATTTTTGATTTCAATTTGGTCCCAAATAATTAATTGGTTTCAATTTGGTCCCAAATAATTAATTGGTTTCAATTTGGTCCCAAATAATATCAATAATATCATAAATTAATATCATAATATTTTATAATATATATTAATATACTTTATAAAAATATAAATATATAAGATGACATATATATTTCTAATTAATATACTTATATTTTTGTAAAAGTATATTAATATATAACAAGTTATATTAATCAAATTATTAGTTTATCTATAAATATATTAATATTATTGATATAATATCAAAAATTATAATATACGTTAATTTGAATAGATAAATAATTGTTTAATTTTAAAATATTATATATATATATATATATTAAAATTATTAATTTTTAATGGGATAAACTAAAATCGTACTATTATGATATTTGAGGGACTAAAATTGTTCAATTAAAAATTAAAGGACCAAAATCGCGCAATTATAATTCTTTAAGGACTAAAATTACTCAATTAAAATTTTGGGATCAAAACTGCACAATTGTAATACTTGAGGGATCAAAACTGCTCCACGTGGCCAAAAGTTAACTCCGTTTAAATAATTTGGACGGAAGTCCCAAATTGAAACCAATTAATATATTTGGGACCAAATTGAAACCAATTAATTATTTGGGACCAAATGGAAACCAAAAATAAAATTGGGACTAAATTGAAACAAACAATTATTATAAGGGACCAAAATAGGTTTTTAGCAAAAAATTGTCATCCACGTGGCATCCATGTATGCATCTACATAACATCCACGTGACCAAAAGTTAACTCCGTTTAAATAATTTGGACGGAAGTCCCACATTGAAACCAATTAATTAATTTGGGACTAAATTAAAACCAGTTAATTAGTTTGAGACCAAATTGAGACCAAAAATAAAAGTGGAACTACATTGAAACAAAAAAATATTATAAGGGACCAAAATAGGGTTTTAGCCAATATGGAGTATATATATTTTTGGTTCTTTAAATTTAAAATTTTTACTTTTAATTCTAAAATATTAAAAAAAATTATTTTGCTCTTCAAATTTTAAATTTAGCTTACCTGTCATAGACTCTCACAATTTACCCATCTTACCTGCATATAATGTTATAGCAAGGTTGATAGATACTCCTAGTAAAACCATGATACCTAAAACATTTTTTACAAAAATACGAAATACCTTCTTATTATTAATAATAAATAAAGGAAATAACACATAAATTTAATAAATATTTTTATTTTGAGTCTATTTTTTTAATATCATTTCTCTCGGTTTTACACATTTTTATTGAAGAGTTATTTTTAATTACACGGTTACATATTAGTGACAGTTATATCTGTTAGAATAGTGAAATTAGCCTAACTCAACCCTACAAAATCGACTTGTAAGGTGAGGGTTGCTTTCCACTTATATACTATTCACTATTAGGCTTGGTACGTGGATAAATGGTACCCTTTTTAATGATCTAGGATTGGCGAGACTTGGATTTTTTCCAATACAATGGTGGGTGGCCCATTTAAAATGGATCTAAATGGCTCTGATACCATCTTAGAATAATGGATTAAATCTTAGAATAGTGGATTTAAGTCTAACTCAACCTTACAAAATCGGCTTGTAAGGTGAGAGTTGCTTTCCACTTATATACTATTCAATTGCCTAATCTCTAGTCGATGTGGGACTTGAGATTTTTCTCAATACACCCCCTCACGTTGGTACGTTGATAAATAGTGGGTGACCCTTTTTAATGATCTAGGATTGACGAGACTTGGATTTTTCTCAATACAATGGTGGGTGGCCTATTTTTAAAGTGAATCTAAATTGTTCTGATACTATGTTAGAATAGTAGATTAAGCCTAACTCAACTCTACAAAACAGACTTATAAGATGAGGGTTACTTTCCACTTATATACTATTCAATTGCCTAATCTCTAGTCGATGTGGGACTTGGGTTTTTTCCAATACACCCCCTCACGTCTAGCACTATTGAACTTGGTATGTAGATAAATAATAAGTGACCCTTTTAATGATCTAAGATTGACAGGACTTGAATTTTTTCCGATATAGTGTGGCCCATTGGGTTTTTTAATATCATTTCTCTCACTTCTACACATTTTTATTGAAGAGTTATTTTTAATTACACGGTTAGGTATTAGTGACAGTTATATCCGCAATATCAATTTCTGTCACTTTTACGTATTACTCTTTTAATAATGAATCTGACTTGGTCCTGTCGGGTGAAGCTCTTTCAGTTTAGTTAAATGGTTCCATCAGCTTAAATCCATGATTGAATCTGCAAAAGCTTACATCTATTACTTATATATTTATTTTATTATGCACGTCGTAATGTTTCAAAGATTAATACCTACGTGCAAAACGTAATATTTGTTTTATTGCTCAACCGTTGTTCAATATTATTTTTTTCCAAAAAAAATAAATTAATTTGTGATTGAATTGAATAATCTGTTGATCCACGCATACATGATACAACAATCTTTCCTCCAATTTAGCATTTTTGAGAAATGTTTTCACACTCTCATTAATTCTTTTTTATTTGTTTATTGCTAGTTAAAAATTATTAAAACATATTGTTTTTAACTTTTAAATCTTTCAGGTTGTTTCTTTAGTTTTTTTCTTAATTATACTTTTAATTTTCTTATAATATCAAATTTTTAGTTTTGGTCCTTTTAATTTTAATTATGTAATTTTAATATCTCAATTTTACAAGACTATAATTTTAATCATATATCTTGTTGAATGTTCATCCTTTTTTTTTTTAAAATTGTTATATTAGTCATGATTTAATATTAAATAAATGACATCACAATTAATATTTAATAATATTACATTAAATTTTACTAATAATTTTTATTTTTATCTCATAAAAATGGTAAAATATTATAAAAACATTATTAAAATAATAATTAAAAGTGTAAATTAGTCTAAATATTGTTAAATATTAATCATTGTATCATCTATTCAATAATAGGTCAGGACCAATATTTCAACTTTAATAGAAATATCAAAATTATGAATTTAATATTATAAAAGATTAAAAGGGTAATTAAGCATATTTTTTAAATCATATTTTCAGTAAAATAAGAAATTTTTATGTGTTTGCTTAAATTATTTTTTTAAAAAAATATATTTTTTTTATTGAGAAAACTCATCACCTTATAAACATTTTATTAGTTTTATCTAGGTTTAAATTTTTCTAAATAATTATTTTTAAGAAATAATTTTTATTCACTTTTAACTTTCTAATTATTTTTAAAATTATTGTTTTTATAATTGCAAGCAAATTAAATTTGATGAATCTCTTTTGATTTAATGACAAGATTATTATAATTAATAATTTTAAACAATAAAAATAATATTAAAAATAGAAAATAAAGGATAAAGCTTACAAATAATATTATATGTAGTGTATTTTTATTATTATAATCTTATAATGTGATAATTCGATTATTTTTTCCACATTAGATTAGTAACTCAAGAGACAATTGTTATTGTCCGAAAATAAATTGTTGTCTGCTAGAATTTTTGTTTTCCTTATTTGTTGTCCACGAATGCAGGAAGCTGATAGGAGCAAGGTACTTCAACAATGGTTACGCCTCCGTGGCGGGCCCACTCAACTCCTCCTTCGACTCTCCACGTGACACGGAGGGCCATGGCTCCCACACCCTCTCCACCGCCGCCGGCAACATGGTGCATGGCGTCAGCGTCTTCGGCCAAGGCCTCGGAACAGCCAAAGGTGGCTCCCCCAAGGCCCGCGTCGCTGCCTACAAGGTCTGCTGGCCCCCCGTCTCCGGCGACGAGTGCTTCGACGCCGACATCTTGGCCGCCTTTGACATGGCCATCCACGACGGCGTCCATGTCTTGTCCCTCTCCCTCGGCGGCTCCGCCTCTTCTCTTTTCAACGACGGCGTTGCCATCGGATCCTTCCATGCAGCCATGCATGGCATCCTCGTCGTTTGCTCTGCGGGTAACAATGGCCCTGCTGATGCCACTGCGGAAAATCTCGCACCTTGGTATATCACTGTAGCTGCCAGCACCATGGATAGAGAGTTCCCTGCGTATGTCTTCCTTGGTAACAACGTTGCTCTCAAGGGCGAGAGCTTATCCCCTACAAGATTGCCTCACAAGTTCTACCCCATTATTAAAGCTACGGATGCTAAATTGAAGAGTGCGAGAGTTGAAGATGCGTAAGTATCAAAAGGTTGGAACTGGTTTATGTTTTATATGATTAGCGTAGTGCTGGATATATATGGTGAATGAAGTTTATGAGCATATATATGCAGGGTGCTGTGTCAGAATGGAACGCTGGATCCCAACAAGGTGAAGGGGAAGATTGTGGTATGTCTCCGAGGGATAAATGCAAGAGTGGACAAGGGAGAGCAAGCTCTCCTAGCTGGTGCTGTGGGAATGGTCCTTGCTAATGACAAGAATAGTGGGAATGAAATTTTAGCTGATCCTCATGTTCTTCCTGCTTCTCATATCAATTTCACTGATGGTCTTGCTGTCTATCATTACATCAACTCAACCAAGTAAGATATCTACCATTCTAGTCTTCCACTTAGCAATAACTATACCGTGCTTTAATCAGAATGCATGTATTGCTTAAACTTGCAATGTACGGTCAAGTAAGCATAGGAAAATGATTCTAGTTTTTTGTGATTTGCTATTTTTTTATATGAAGACCACAAAAGGATAATCAATCATGTATCTCGGGTTCTTGACTACTTGAAATTTATATATTGCTAGGTCCCCAGTGGCGTATATTACACATCCAAAGACACATTTGCATACTAAGCCTGCCCCGGTTATGGCAGCGTTTTCATCAAAAGGACCAAATACTATCGTGCCAGAGATCCTTAAGGTGTCTTCTTTACCAACAAAGTGTAAATTTGCCTTGCAATTTTTTGTGATGTGTAAAGATATCTAACAACTCTTTGGCATAATACTCAGCCTGATGTCACTGCACCGGGAGTGTCAGTTATAGCGGCCTTTACTGAAGCCGAAGGACCAACCAATCAAGTGTTCGACAAGCGCCGGATTCCTTATAACTCAATCTCAGGCACATCCATGTCATGCCCTCACGTTTCAGGCATTGTGGGACTGTTAAGAACCCTGTATCCTTTGTGGAGTCCTGCTGCTATTAAATCAGCAATCATGACCACAGGTGAGATGTTCTTCAAGGTTTCTCAATCTTCAAATCCTTTTTCTCAAGCCAGTCTAAAATAAAAAGTTTAGATGCAGTTCCATAAATATTTTCGGTGATATTCTTTAATCAGAATTGGAGTTTCATCTTAATAATCTATGTTAATCTTTAAAAGAAACCTTACTGAAATGAATCTCTAATTTCGATTAAAAAATAGTATTGAAAACACCTTTAAAATTGTGTTCATAAAGCTTAGCATTTTATAATATCTAGACATGTAAATTTGATTAATGAGAAGTAAAATTTGGTAATTTGTCCTTTGCTACTTTCAGCTACAGCACTAGATAATGAGTTGGAGCCAATACTGAATGCTACTGATGGCCAAGCAACAGCATTCAGTTACGGGGCAGGACATGTTCAACCAAACAGAGCAATGGATCCTGGGCTTGTTTATGACACAACAATTGATGATTACCTTAACTTCTTATGTGCTTTAGGTTACAACGAGACACAAATCTCTGTGTTCACAGAAGGTCCATATCAGTGCCGCAAGAACATTAGTCTCCTAAACTTAAACTATCCCTCAATCACAGTCCCAAATCTCTCTGGTTCAGTGACAGTTAGACGGACATTGAAAAATGTTGGTTCTCCAGCAACGTACATTGGTCATGTTCAAAGCCCAGATGGAATCACCGTTTCTTTGAAGCCTAGCATCTTGAAGTTCAAAAATATTGGTGAAGAAAAGAGCTTTAAATTAACCTTCAAGGTCACGAAAGGAAAGGCTACAAATAACTACGTGTTTGGAAAACTGATATGGTCAGATGGCAAGCATTACGTCACGAGTCCAATAGTTGTGAAAGCCATCTTAACTAGAAATTGAAGTAATCGGTGCAATTAGCTCATTTGCATTTCTAATTGATTGGTAGCGTATTCTAAATTTGAGCTTCTTTGGGGGTTATCTCCTCTTGCGTTGATTGATAACAAAGAAACCCACAAGTGGATTTCTTTGAGCATATATTTTACCTGAATGGTCTACTTTTAGTGTGCTTCCAATGAGAAATAAAACATAACACGTTCATCCTCCTAGTTATAAAATTTGGAAAGTTTCTTACTCTAATCATATTTCAAGCCTTACTTGTTGACATGAAGTTTCTTTCATGACATTTTAAAACTTCATCTTTGATGCAAGAATATTGGTTCATACTTCAACTTGTGTTGAGAATATTGTAAATGTAAAGTTTTGACTTTGTAGTAACAAAGTGAAGTACTACGAGATGAAATAAATAAAATGTAAAATGCTGAATATACACGGTTTGCGATGTTTGGTACTGGAACTACTGTGTGTCTATGTCTGTGTCCTCAATACCAAAAAAAAATTGTCTGTGTCCTTTTTGGTGGGTTTAACTTGTTGAGTCAAATTCCTCTGAGTACTACTATGCGTTTCAATGACAACAAACCTCTCGATAAAATAAAAGATTACAAGCTTTCTTAATCTATGTTTTACAAGATCTTAATCGGATTGAGAAATTAAGATTGAGTTTTTGACTCATACGTCATCAATTGACAGTTAAATGCTCACTAACTTGCTAAAATCTTTTAGAGGATTATTCTATGTCCCTAGATTTCTATATACAATTAAACGGTGAAAACTTTGCATTAAGAATTTGAGTCAAGTTACAAAAACCAAATCAACATCAATCATCGAAATAAATTTCACTATCGTATGTTACTTGATTCTGATAACTTTATAATTTATGGGTATGGTTGATTGTGATATTCTATCGTATCAATTAAAGAATCTACTTTTTCTTGCTTAACTAAAATTCATGGGGGGTGATTTGGGGATAGGCGATGGAGCATTGAAACATGAGAGAGGATACATTATTTGGATGTCCAACATATAGAAGTTGGGCGCAGTGTAAACAACCTACAAGGATAAAACAAAAAGAGAGAGAGATCTCAAAAGCCGATAATCTTCCTTTTCTTGATCAAGTAAAACTCATGGTTGTCAAGATGTTCCATTGCGCAATATTTGTTGTAGATGAAATCATGAAACATACTAGCTTGGAAAGAAGAGAAAGAAAGCACATGTATTATTTTGACTGTTGATAAGAAAAAAATATGATATCAATCAAGCTAACAAAATTAAACTTGAAAACAAATACAAGGAAACTTGAAACAGCATCGCGTTAAACCCTATCACTCCCAGAAAGGAAGATACTTATTTCCTTTTTTCTCCATTTCTGCACATTGGGCCGAACTTGGAGCGACACAATTAAGTGGAGAGTTGTATATGTTTGAACCTAATCCTTGTACTTCATTTCAGATACCAGGAAGCCAGGCATGTCAAACGTGGCAGAGAATTTCTCAACATCAGCTTTGAGACCTTCAATAGCCTTGTTGTTGACGAGACCCTTGTTGAAATCCTTGAGAAGCTTGCCATGCTCCTTCTGGATCTCCAGTGTGAGAGTCACAGCACGGTGAAGGAACTCACCAATCTGCTCAAAGTCCTTTTCAACCAAACCCCTAGATGTCATGGCAGGGGTACCTGGTCACACAAACTCCAGTCAGGCAGGCACTCATACTAAACAAAGACACAAATTTAACTAACATCTGAGAAAAATGCATACACAAGTGGGGGAAAAAAGCATTTTGGCAACACACCAAAATAATCCACTTCAGGGAAAAAAAAATATATATTATGACAAACAAAATAACACTTAGTTACAACTGATTCGGCAATCTTATTGCAAAAACATGTTTAGGCCAGTCTGCAAGCTTAAGCCAGAATTGGCACACATTTTTTAAAGCACCAAAAAGTAAAAAACACATCTCAGATGCGATTTTAAAGCTTTATGAGAAGTGAAGCGTTTTAATGTTTGGAATTTGGATCAAAAAAAGAAACAAGTTAATAGTAAAAAACTTGATACAAAAAAAAAAAAAAATCCAATGCAAAAGCAACCTAAAGTTGTTTCAGCTGAGAATCAATTTTAGACTTGTAATCAATTCTTTGACGTGAAACCAAACATGTGAAAGTCTATCAAAAATCACGTTTAACTGGTATTTGAAAGTGATTCCAGAGAATCCAACGTAAAACCAAACACGAACTAATAGGTAGCTTCTACATCTTAGAAATTATTTCTTATTCCTTATCAGATTTTCCAAACATGCAATCCTCAATGAAATCTCTTTGAATACTAATCTACAACTCACCAAGATACCTTTACCCTGTACCAATTCATCAAAAACTGAACAAAACTCAAATGAAGCTACTTGAGGTTTTAGATAATATTCTCGGAACAGAATAAGAATTTCATCCCCTAAATAGACCCACTTATAATAGAAACCTTTATAACATAACCTCGATTTCAATAACAACATAAATAAGAATATAGTGGTAGCACATTAAAGAGAAGTAAGTTGGTTACCGATCCTAACTCCTCCGGGGGCCAAGGCGCTGCTATCACCAAAAACAGCGTTCTTATTGACGGTAATGTTACAGAGATCACAGAGCTTCTCCACCTTATTCCCTGCAAAGCAATAACAGAAGGAGTTAGATTGTAGAAATGAGCAACAAATGAGAAGAAAGATAGGAAGCGAATCGCGCACCAGTCAAACCAAGAGGTCTGAGATCCCACAACACAAGATGATTCTCCGTTCCACCGGTGACAAGGCTGTAGCCTTTCCCCATCAAGTACTTGCCGAGCGCAACCGCATTGGCCTTGACCTGCTTGGCGTAGGCCTTGAAGGCGGGGGTGGCGGCCTGCTTGAGCGCGACGGCGAGGGCCCCGATCTGGTGGTTGTGGGGGCCACCCTGAAGCGAAGGGAAAACGGCGAAGTTAATCTTATCCTCGAAGTCGTAAGCGGCGTTCTCGGGCTGGCCCTTCTTGGGGGGCTTGGGCCCCTTGCGGTAAAAGATCATCCCGGCCCGGGGCCCGCGCAGGCTCTTGTGCGTGGTGGTGGTGACAATGTCGCAGAACTCAAAGGGATTATTAGCCTCCTGCGCGGCCACAAGGCCGCTAATGTGGGCCATGTCGCAGAGAAGCAAGGCCCCGCACTTGTCGGCGATTTCCCGGAAGCGCTTGTAGTCCCAGTCGCGGGGGTAGGCGCTGCCGCCGCAGATTATCATCCTAGGGCGGAAGTCGAGCGCCTTCTCCTCGAGGCGGTCGTAGTCGATGTAGCCGGTGGAGGAGTTAACCTTGTAGGGGAGGCTCTCGAAGTAGATGGAGGTGGCGGAGATTTTCTTGCCGCCGGAGGTGTAGTAGCCGTGGGTGAGGTGGCCGCCGGAGGGGAGGTCGAGGCCCATGATGCGGTCGTGGGGGCTGAGGACGGCGGTGTAGGCGGCGAAGTTGGCCGGGGAGCCGGAGTAGGGCTGGACGTTGACGCCCCAGGATTGGGGATCCAAGTGGAAAGCCTGGAGGGCGCGTGAGCGGCAGAGGTTCTCGATCTGGTCGATGAACTCGTTCCCCCCGTAGTAGCGGTTCCCCGGCATCCCTTCCGAGTATTTGTTCGTGAGGGCGCTCCCCAGAGCCTCGATCACCGCGAACGACGTGAAATTCTCCGACGCTATCAGCTCTATCCCCCGGCTCTGCCTCCTCTTCTCCTTCTCGATCAGGTCGTGGATCTCTGCATCCACTGTCACCAAGGGCGCGTTGCCCCACACGCTCACCGGATCCATTAATCTTGGAGATGGAGATTATGAATATGTGAATGTGATTATGTGTGAGTGAGCGAGCGAGTGTGTTTGAATGAACACCAGAATGGGTGTTTTAAAAGGGTTCCCACCTTATGTGAATGGACACTTGTAGCCTCTGTTAGTTACTTGCAGGTTAATTATGTCCACTTGTTCCCCCCTGCTTTCCTTTACTACCAACCAACCACTCCATCTCATCCTAATTAATTTACTATTACATTAAATTAATTAAGTGCAACAAAATATATCAAACCAAATTAGCTTAATTAGCTTTGTGAAACATGGGAAGACCTAAATTTGGAAGAAAAAAATAGCTTAAGCATCAGATTTCCTTTAGCTCAATTCTCAATTCTCAATTCTCAGTGTTGTGGGTGGCAACGGGGTTTGGTGGGGGCAATATGGACAATTTATTCCCCCCCGAGTCTTACCAACCCTCCCTACTGCACCCATGCTGACGCTTTCCTTCCACCACACCTTGCTTCATTAACATGGGGATTGTTTGTGTGTAGGTAGGTTTATGAGTATGACTGGGAACTACTAAATATTTCTTTTTCCCCCCACCAATAAATTTTGATTTATGAAATTGTGCGCCTTAAAGAATACAATAGGTCTATGTTTTTAATTTTGATTTAACATTGAAGTCAATGTTTAGCATCCATATTCACCCAAAATCACATCACAAGAACAACTTCTTTTGTCTTCACCCCCATCAGGTCAAAATATATTTTTAAACATCTTTGAAGATAAATTAATTACTGGTAACATTTCATTTACTGTGCACCCAATAATGCACCTACAGAATGACCTGATGTAACAAGGTTTTTATCCTTTAATTTTTTTGTCCCCTATTCTTCATTTATGTATATTAGTTATTGACACCGACTTTATTTGTACTATTTAGGTTTTACCCTTTTTCACATTTTATCTATGATAATAAATAATCAATTCAATGTAGTGAAATATATTTTTTAAAGAAAAACTTTTTTAGCCGTAATCATTAGAGATCTCATATGTATTATCTGGCATCATCTGTAAAAGAAATGTTATCAAGATTTCTTTTCCAGATGGAGAGAGTAATATGGCTTGCTAACAACTTAATTTGGGGGTTAAGCACTGAAGCTGAACCACTCCACCCAATTTTGAACATCCTCCCAAACACGTTCTTTTCTTTCTGTATGACAAACCCTTGCATCTTCCGTCATTGGATTGAACAACTTTACCAACATGGTCAGAAAATTGCAGTCCCAAATTTCTCGCATAAATGAGACAATTATTTCATTGAGTGGGAAGCATTTTAATTTCGTACTTCATAATTCCAACTTTGATGTTGTGCTTGACTTTAAATCGATCATTGGCCATTGCCAAAGCCTCTCAATCACGTATGTTATTTGCGGTTGGCACGTCCTAACTTCTAAGTCCTCAATTACCTACCTGTAGTTTTTAATTTATCACTTACTTTATGATGCTCATTAATGTGCTCCCATAATTTCATGATATTTATGTTAGAACGTGGGACAAACTGCATCTTCAAATTGCATCTAGATCTACCAATAAAACATTGGATGAAATAGAATTTCACTTGTACTCCCTCTATACTTTAGATAAGAAAAAACTAATTCCACATATATTAAAGAAAATAAAATCTTATTATATAAATATACATTATGATATTTCGAGAGCTCAAGTTCAGATGTTTCGATAAATAAAATGGATTTTGATAATAAAAAAGGAAAAAGTGTGATGCATTATGAAGTAACTATTATGATCATTTGATAAAGGTAGTCACCTCAGACAGCGAACAAGAAAAAGAGAAGCACATGGGTTTTTTTTCTTGGATACATGGGTTATATTCTTTTTCTTAATGGTAATATTCCTTTTATACTACGAAGTACGAACATGTTCACGTTCCCAGCACCAACAGTACTGTACTTTACTTTTAAAAAATAATTATTAATTATTATAATAATCAAATCTTAGTCATATATTAATTTCCCTAGATCGCTCAGTCTTTTACGATGAATGCGTATAGAAATGGAAGGCCACTTTTCTCCTTTCGTTATTTTTTAAAAACCGACGCAGGTTTTAAAGAGTCTTGAGCTGTACTTGTGTGTTCAACGTGGCTGTCAATGACAACATTCAGGTTTTGTATCTGACTCATAACTTCAACCTGATATCGTGAAAAGTTAATTAACAACAATATTTATTTATTAGTGTTACGGCTCTAAAAGTCTCGTATTATTTAGAAGTAAAAATTATCAAAAATTAAGAGTAGTTTATAAATATCTTTTCTTCTTAATTTATTGAAGTATATTTAAAAGATAAAATCATGACGATCCAATAAATATCAAAGTGGACAATACTTCGAATGCAGTGACCTTAACGATAACAGTGAACTTACAGTACTAGGCCACTTTTGTCCCTTAGTATCGAATGGGGGACTTGTTCTGGTATACCTAAAATTATGATGACTCAACGAACATTAAAGCGGACAATATCTCAGATGTGATGATCATAACGATGACAGTGAACTTACATTAGGAACAATTAGTATACCACCCTGACAAAGTCGGAGGACAACCTCGGTCACAAGATGAATGACTAATCTCGATGTATATGTCTGACCTACCCAAGATTACTACAAATTGAGAAGGGCATATCGGTTGAAATAATCCTAAATTCACCAAGGTACATACATATAACCAATAACTAACTTAAGCATCGGAGTCTCATTTGCATATACAACCATCATCTTGGAGTGACCAACTTGTGAAGCTGAGGAGACTCATCAATTTCATCGGAGAGGTCGTCCCTAGACCAATCTCAAGTGAGAACAATTAGTATTTGAATCAATACATTGATATAAATAATTATTTTTATATGATTAAATTTATAGTAGATAAATTGCATTGTATATTCCTATAAAGAATGATGTTGTAAATGTGAAGAGAAAGAAAAAATAGAGATACGTGAAATCTGATGAAACTGTGGAGTTATTAATGTAATTTACTCTTTTAAAAGTTGAAAAATATCCAATAATGAGTGAATTAAACACGAAGGATAGCAACATAAAGAGACAAGTTTAATGTAACATTTGAACCAATTTTTACGGGCAAAATAAATTAATCCAAAGGGCACCTAAACCAAATGTAAAACATGTATGAATGTCCGGTTTTAGAAAGCTGATGAAGGAGGAGCATCCACAGAACAGAAGAAGGGTCGAAAGCAACACATTAGACATGGATCTGTTGCGGTTGCAACACGCCGAGTCATGCCTCGGTTCGGTAAAAATATCTTCTCAATAATTGTCAGTATGCGGGGCCCAACATTTTTGGTTGGTTCAAAAGGCCACACCTAATTAATCTCCATTACTTGGACCACACCTTCATTATTATGTATGCTGTTTTCTTCTACATCACAGTGTTTTCGGATTCGGACATGCACATTCACTTGGCTTGCGTGCAACATTTACTATTCCTAGTTTCCTTTCATTTTCAAAAATGTACGAGTAGATCACCGACACACATAGCGCTTGAAGAGGGTGTTATGCTTCACTCATTTTGACACACCGATTAAAAGATGGCAATCAGATGCAACTATTATGCTATCAACCAAAGGTATAAAAAAATATGCATCAATAGTCACCTCATCTCCCTTTTACTTGGACTATCAATACCAACTTTGGATTCATTTTTCATCCATCGAATATGTTTTGCTATTGTAAGTGATTGGTATAGTAATTTGTGGAATGCGTAGGAATATATATTAAGATTATCACAAAATAGTAATGCATGGGAATATATTAAAAATTAATTATGAAAAATAGTTTATACAATATCGTCATTCAATCGAAAATTATTATGTTTAAGAAATTCTTTTATTTTTACAAAAACTAAAAGTCATGCATATTACAACTTGTAATTACTGTAGTTTATAATGTAAAACCATTTTATAATATATTTTGTTTCGATTATAAGTTTATTGTCATCGTTTTGTCCTTGAAAAGACGCATCAGTGAATTAAGGATAAAATGTTATAAATTACTCTTAACCTCGATTTCTAAGTAATGTGCGACTTTTTAGACATATCAGAACAAGCCCCTCAATCGATGTTATGGGTTAAGAATGGCCTAGGACCATAAGTTTGTTGTCATCATTAGAATTATCGCATTCGAAATATTATTCATTTTAACACTCATTAGATCGTCACGATTTTGTCCTTAAAAAAATACATTGGTAGATTAAAGAGTGAGAGTATTTGTAAATTATTATAGCCTTGACTCTTAATTAAAAAGGATAAAAAAAATAAGTAAATTAATGAGAATGGAGAAGAAAAATAAAATATAGCAAGAGTTAACAATTAATGAAAAATAAATTGTGGATCATTAGGCAATTATAATTAATAAAAATTAATTTTATTTAAATATCTTAATTACATCAAAATTAAATAACCATGTTACCATTAAATTGCACAATTTGTTGTAAACTTGCAGTCTACATTTCTGTTTTGAGATTAATTTTGAGTATAATCTATTTTAAGATTATTTGATTGAATATCTAATAAAATATTTTAATTTGTTGCAGATGATAAATTAAAATAAAAATATTCCTAATTAATTATTCAGTCAAAAATCTTTTATTTCAATCTTCCACACCTAATCATTATACTAACTCTAATGATTTATATTATATATATAATTAAACACAATCAAATAATTTAAAATAGTTAATTAGCAAACTACATATTAAAATTTACAATTATTGATTACGTGTTAATTATGTTTGATTAAACTAATTAAATGCACTTAATGTAAAAGTTAATTAGCAAACTACATATTAAAATTTACAATTATTGATTGCGTGTTAATTATGTTTGATTAAACTAATTAAATGCACTTAATGTAAAAGTTAAATCAGCACCGTACCTTGAATTTAGGCAATTTGTTGCATACTATTGTTCACTAACTTTAAGTTCTTTTAATTAAATATTTAAATAAAATAATCATTAAAAAATATTCCACTCATAAAAAAAAGATAATAAAATAATTTAATTTGCTGCGAAAATTAAATCAAAATTAAAATAATACTTTTGATTTTTAATTGATTATTCAGACTTAATAATTAAATTTTATAATTAACGTTTAATATAGAGATATACTCTCTTCAATATTGTTTTTTATAAAACCTAATTAACTAACTTGTTTTAATTCAACCAGTAGTATCGAGTTATAGTCCTAAATATGTTGCATATTAATGTTCTATTACACTAAGCTTAAATTTTATTTTATTTTTATCTTATTGGTTATAAACAAAATTAAGTGTGTTTTATAATTTAGAATCATAATTTATTACATTTAAGGGTTTCTTTCTAATGTTAGACTAGCTTTTAAGTATGTAACAAATGTTTTTTTTATACAAGTTTCTTATACATTAATATATAGTACTCATTAAACACATTGCATACTAAACATAAGAGGTCCAACAGTCCAACTTGTTCCATTGAGAGTCCGTTAGACTATATTTTCAATTTCGCCTCATCTAATCCGTTGGCCTCAGTCTATTTTATCATCCTTACTTAGAATAATTAATTAACAAATTATATATCAAAGCTAATAATTAATGATGTAACATTGTACATTTTGTTAATTATTGTTATTTTCTTCCAATAATCATGTGTCATGGTGTATTAGTGTTAATTTGTTATTGAAAAATTATGAGAATTTGGATAATTCTCATGAATTTAGGTAATTTAGAGGATTTTTCTAAGTAAAGGTCTAGTTTAACCTTTAGGAAAATGTATATAAAGTTTCTTTAAGAATTAAATTTCATAAATTCATTGTTAAGAAATCTAGAAAGATAAACAAAAAAAAAGACTTTGAAGCTCTAACTTTTCCTTCCTTCTTTCTAGCCTTCCCAATTGTGTAGCAGATTGTGGTTGGGTGTTTAGTTGGTGATTTAAAGCTATTGGAGTTGAGAATTGGTGTTGGTGCGGAGCTTCGAATGTTGCTTGGAGTTCATCTATTTTTTATTCTTTTCCCTTGGTTCACTTTGATTTTGAGATAAGGGAAGCTAAAATCGATTCATTGTTGATTTGTTAAGTGGTATGTGTCTTGAATTCTTTAGATTCATGGCTATTTCGATGAATTCGAAGGTGGAGATTTTGTATGGTACATTTTTTAGGCTTTGGTGTGCTTAATGGTATGTTTATATGAAATGCATGATTTGATCGTATTTGTTGTTGCATGTTATTCAAAGTGGATCCAAGTTGTTGATGATGTATATGATTGGGTTGTTGCAATACATGATGGATTTCCTTATTTATAGGTGAAGGGAGAGTCAATTCGTGAATCTGTTATGTGCAAATTTCATTATCACAATGGGCACGTCTTCATGGCATTGGATGTGGCTCAAATCAAGGTTTCTCTATCTCACTTGTGTCGAGTACATGATTGGAGGCATTGATCATGAGGAGAGAGAAAAGCCAATGACATGGTCATGTTAGTTGTGGTTTGAATGACACTGGATGTAAGATGAGAGAATCACCTTTGACTTGGTGATAATGGGCCTTGGGTTATTAGGTGCCCATTGACCCAAGACAAAACTCTCTAAGTTGGGGGTTGTTGAAAACCCTTCGTGGATAGTTAACTCTTGGAAATGGATAGTTGATTTTTTTCTAGGATTTTAGTTGATGCAGTATATGGGTTAGGTCGAGGCATATCGATTATAAATGATTACAATATAGGGGTCAGGTTGAGCTATAATAATTACAAGTAAACAATGTTGATTCGTATATGGGTAAAGTTGAGGTATACATGTACAAAATGACCAACCAAGTAAGGTACAAGGTTGGGGACTTAGTTCCTAATTAAGTATTGGAAGGGTGTAATATTTGAAAGGTAGTTGATGGGTTAATTTCATGGAGAGCTTAGTGTTACAAGCTAATGTCGTGATAGACTTATACCTAAGTTGTTCTACCCTGATAGTAATACTATATTTCCGAGTTTAAGTGAAAATATTCGAGAAACCATCTTGTTAGGGGTTGACATTTTAATTGATCTAACAAACACATTGGATATGAAAATGACCGGTTTGATTCGGTAGGGTCAACCCACTTAGACTATTAAGATGTGATAGGATATCTTCTTAGGTGAATGTGTGTCGATGAATTAGTTGTGATGTATGAATATAATGTGGTGTGAGTTGATATTGTTCATATGCATGGTATGAATATCTTGTATGGTATGATTGTGGTTGATGTTTGAATTGCTTTGGTGTTTAGCTTTCAAATATGTTGGTGTGTTTGTTGATTGTAGGCATGACAACGGGGCGAGGCAGGGCATGTTTTATGTTCCCCGCCCCCGCCCCCAATACTTGTTGGAGATAAAATATGGGTATCCATCCTCACCTCTGACGGGGTTTGGTTTCCCCGCCCCACCCCCGTTCCTGGACCTTTTTACTCTATTTCTAATAAATATGAAAAAAAAATTAAAAAATAAAAGAAAAGCAAGATGGAGACTAAAGAGATGAAGAGGAGAGAGTTATGGTTGCGTGAGGTGAGGTTCATGACTCTAAGAAAAATGAGACTAGGGTTTCTAATTTTGGTTTATATATGTAAGGGTAGTTTTGTAATTATATTATTAAGCTGGACGGGTATAGGGGCAGGTATTAACATCCCCGTCCTCGCCCCCAATTTTGCCAACTGGAAAACCCAAACCCAAACCCGGTCAACACAGGTTTTTCCTGTCCAAATTGGGGCGAGTACCCATAAGGTCAAGTTAAAATATCATGCCTAGTTGATTGTTGTATGATGTGGGTCATGAGTTGTTGATTGGACATTTGTTTTCTTTGTGATTGAAACTACAGTGGTCATGATTTTCATGGAAGTAGGGTAGGACTAGCTAGAAGTGAGCTATTGGAGCTTCTGTTGGGCCATATGTTGTTGGCGGTGTAGTCCTTGACTACTTTTGATGATCTATATAGACGTTGCTTGACCAATAATATATGATTCTATTTTCATTATTTTGGATTAGTATACACATACATATATTTATGTGTCTCCGCATGTAAAGAGAGAGTTGTACATATATATAGGTGATGGTAATATATTAATCATAAGTATTTATAATAGCTTTTGCTATAGATGATTTGTAAGTGTAATGGTCATAACAAATCGTTAAATCTTATACCAAACAAATTTATTTTAATTAATCTAGCTTATAAACTAATAAAAAGAACTGATAAATTTCTCATATATTTTTTCAAACACAAGACAATATTCAAAACTTTGAAATATAAATAATTGACAATGAATTATGTCTTTTAAACATGTTACTTAAGTTTGATTTATGAATTACGATCACATATTGAAAGTTATGTTTAGGTAAGATTTAAAATTTAATTTTAGTAGTCTTTAGACTTAAAAAATCAATCTTCGAACACTGATCGAATAAAATTCCCAGTACACACGGAAATTAAACTAAAAACTTTGACACTATACTATATCCAAATTAATTCTTTATTAAAAAATACTTGTCTATTTTAGTCTTGAAAAAAAATGACGATAATATCAAAGAAAGAAAATAAAAAAAGACAAGATGATAAGTAAGGTGAACAAGGAGAAACATCTTATTGATCAACGACCTAGCTTTAATAATTTAGAGGTAGATAATAAGTCAAGATAGCAGATACTCTCCATTTTTTTTTATTTCCTTCCATTATTAAGATTTTATAGTAAATGAAAGAGAGATAATTCACACATAATATATTAAGAATATACGTATTATTTGTATTTATTAGAATTAGAGGTTGGGTGAAGTGTATGGAATGTAACCAATCCAGCGCAACTGGGTGAGTCACATACAACGCCAAAGGACATGGATACTACCATTGATGGAATTAATTGGAACCACAATTACCATTAGTCCTCTAATCCTTTCCCCATCGATTGGAATCCCTGTTATCATGTCTTTTACTCTTTCTTTCCTTTCTGGTCACAATCATACGTTAAACATAAAGATGGGGAAAATATCCATGTCGTGTCACTCCATCAATGATGGATTTAATTTGAATAAAGTTTCAAAAGCAGAGCCGACCCCATATATTTTAACGTTTAAAACGAGTTTTTAAGTTGAGTCTTCTAAAAAAAAAATGAGAGAATGACAAAAAAATTAATAATTACGCATAAAAAAATAAATTTTTAACAAAAAAATTACAATACGGATCCAATCCTAGTCCTTACAATATTAAACCGTCTTATTTGTTTATTTATCTTTTACAATCATAAATCACAATAAGAAGGAGACTTTTTATTCAATTAATTTCAAACATTTATTTTCTTTTGTCTCAAAGAACTGTTATTTAAATAAAGATATTTTAAAGGGAAATGTTAATATACTCCCACCTATTTTTTAGTGGGAGTGTGTTAGCAATCTACACCAAAATTTTAGGACAAAAAAACCACTCATTTCTTTTGATTTGGTTAATTCGTACAAAAGATATTATAGTAATTTAATTTAATTTAAAATGAAAATAAAATATTTTCTCTCTCTTATTAATTTCATTCTCCAATTCATTTATTTTTTCTATTAATTAATTTTTATTAGTTCAGAGAGAGGGGCAGATGAGAGAGAAATGAGTTAAAAAATAAATTTAACAGGAGAAAGATAAATAAGTTAGAGAAAGAATTTAATAGGAAAAAGAAATGAGTTGGAGAAGAAATTTAATAAGAGAGAGAAATAACTTGGAGAATGAAGTTAATAAGAGGGAGAAAATATTTTATTTTTATTTAAAATTAAATTAAATTACTATAATATCCTTTATACAAATTAACCAAATCAAAAGAAATGAATAGTTTTTTTGTCTAAAATTTTGGTGTAGGCGGTTAACATACTCCCACTAAAAAATAGGTGGGATTATATTAGTATTCTCCTATTTTAAAATATATAATTAATACAACTAGGAATTAGGAGAGTCTTATATAAAGAGACAAACAAAAAAGTGAAAAAAATCTTATATATAGAAACAACACGAAGGTAGTATTAACTAACAATTAGGAGAGTCTTATATATAGTATTTCCAATTTAAATATAAAATGACCTTTAAGGAAATATTTAACAACAAGTATCAACTACAACACAAGTTTTAACAAATCACAAACTCCCCTTACCTCTAGTCAATCATCCAACAAGAGAAAAAGACAATGAAAACTCTACACAACTGCGACTCAAAAAGCCCTACTCTAAGAAGCTCAACTACCTTATAGGCAACTTAACTCTTAGAGTTTGTTGACCCTCAAAACTCTAAAACAACAACCATAAACAATAAAGCAACAATTAAATCACATATCACACATAATTAAATTAAAACACCTAAAAATACAATGTTACAATAACCTCCATTCTTTATTGCATTGTTGATTTTTTAAGTATAATTTTGCTTCTATTTATTTATTATTTTCAGAGTTCAAGACTACATTAATTAAATTTTTTTTTTTGTCAATTATACTATTTCTTGCATAACTTTTAATTAAATTACATATTAACAATACTTTAATTGCATTTCTTAGTTTGTGCATAATAATCTTAAACAAATATTAAAAAAGATTGAAGGAGGTATTTTTGAAGTTCAAGTTAACATTAATTTTTTTTTTGCTATTTATATCTCTATTTCTGACATAACTTTTGATTAATTTACATATTAACAACTCTTGAATTGAATTTCTTAGTTTGTGCATAATAATCTTAAACAAATATTAAAAAAGATTGGAAGGGGATATTTTTGAAGTCCAAGTTAACATTTTTTTTTTGCTATTTATATTTTTATTTCTCACATAACTTTTAATTAATTTACTTATTTACAACTAATTTATTTATTAACATTAGTTCATATGATTGGTATTGACACGTGTCTTTTAATTAGATTATCTAAAATTTAAATTCTAATTTTGAGTATGAAATAAACTAGATGTGAATATCCACATTGTGTATATTCACATTCTCAACATAGATTTGTGACTGATTTCTACGTGATATTTTGTATGAAAATCATGATTACCAAAAAATTTGCATTTATTGTGAAATATAAATTCAAAATAAAAAAAATCCACAACTACTGTATTTTATATAAAAAAAATTAATATATATTTACTTATTTATGTACCAATACCTTAAATGATAATTAAATAAAACGGATGCAGTACCTAAAAGAGTCATAATGAAATATATTTGAGTCATGTCTCCATTCTTCCATTCTTCGTTCAGTTTATGATAATGGGTAATACGCTATCCCTCACATCGTCTAGCGCTTTTGCGGGCTTATACATATAACGGATACAGTAATTAAATGAGTCTTAATGAATATAATTATATTTTAGGTATTTTTCTCACATCTCATATAGTTCAAACTAAATTATATTTTTTTTTAGTTCTCTATTTATTTTTAAAATTTAATTTAATTTTATTATTTTAAATGGTTCAATTAGCCTATTATTTTTCTTAATAAAATATTTAATATTATCCTTTCATTTAAATAGACACTAATAACATTGAAAGAATAATATTGAACATCTTTTAAAAATCATAAGACTAAATTAAATTATTTAAAAATAATGAGATCAAATTGAATATTTTAAAAATAGAGAGGCTAAATTAAATAAAAATTTATTTTTATCATATAATTCCTTCATTTTGGATTATCTTATTTTTAATTTCAAGTACTCAATTTGTTATCATTCATAATTTTGTTAAAATAAATATAAAAAAAACTTAAATTTATCTAAACAAAAACATGTTAGATAAATTTTTATTCAATTTTGTCTCACTATTTTTAAAATATTTAATTAAGTCATTTAATTTACAAGCAATATTAATTATTACCTTTTTATGTAAATGTCAATTTAGATACAAAGACAATAAAGGATCAAATTAAATTTTTTAAACATAACGGAACTACATTGAATTAAAAAAATTAAAGGAACTAAAAATTAATGTAAGTTTTTATGATATAAGCAGTACAAGAATGGTTTTAGAAATCAATTTTTTTTTATATTTTTTTATTTCTTATATAATTTAATTTCATATTTATTTATAATTTAAATTTTAATATTTTTAAATAAATTATTATAATTTATATGTTATATATATATAGTACCGTCCCGGTCAGAATCCGATCTGACTCCTAAATAGGTATTTTTTCAATTCCATGGCTAGTTGAGCCCCTATGCCTTACAGGCTCGGGGTTGGAAGGCAATTGTATCTTCCTGGTCAGAATTCGATTTGACCCCTCTACATGGGTGCACTCGGTCAGAATCTGACCTGTCTGCTCTACAGGGGTAACTCGGCCAAAATCCGATCTGACCCTCCCACATAGACACTGATCCGATATTAGGGATAAAATCCCATCTTTAATGACAAAATATTTTCCAAATATTAACGGCTATGAAAATCTCTACGCTCACGGGGCCCATGGGACCCATGAACAAGAAAGTATAAGACCTAAAATCCTAGAGTTAAGTAGATAGATTACACTCTTGAATGCTCTGGCTTGGGAGGTTTGACCTAGGAGAAAAATCTTAAACGCCCCCTTGACCAGAATATATATATATATAATTTATTATAAATTTCAATTATATAATAAAATTTTAACTTATAAAATCCACATATTAATTTTCTTTAATGCTTTTTATGTTTCAAATTGATTATTGTCAAATTTTTGAGTGTTACACAAAATAAAAAAGAAAGTAATAAATAAACAGAAATTTTTATTACAAAATAATTTTATTTAATTTTATAAAATTAATAAATAGATAAGAGAATTTTATTATTTAGAGTATAAATAAAAAATAATTAATTTTATTTTAAAAATTTAAAATAAAAATATTTTAGAACAAATTTTTCACCAGTTAAAACTACAATAACTCTAATTTCCCATCTTAACTTTAGTAGTGACTTTATACAATTATTTTAAGACGAAGGAAGTATTCTCCCACATTTCATCTAAAAAGTTTCTTTCCATTTCAAATTAATTGCAGTGTTAACCTTTAAAAAAATTATTGAAATAATTTATGTTCTCACTTTTAGTAGTAAAATATTAATAATTACTTTTAAGTTGCCATTCCATAAACCATTCCACTACTAAAATTAAAAGAATATATTTGTAAAAAAAATGGAATTATATAAAAATTACACATTATTTTGAATTTGTATAAAAATAAAAAAACATAGAAAGCACGAAAGATGTGTGAGAAGTGAGAAAACGCATAGAAGGAAGAAAATTGAAAATGGTTGGTGGAAAGGAAAACACGGCACCGCAGGTGAAGCTAGAAAGAAAAAAAAAAAGAAAAAAAGAAAGAAAAAAAAGCAGATCTAGTCTTAGTGAGTAGTGAGGAATTCACCAACTCCCCCACCCCAGCCCTTATTTATAGGTACACCCCCTCCTTCAACTATCCACACTCTCTCACTCTCTGATTCATTCTCATACTCACTCGGCGCTTGAAACCATGGCTCTGTTGGTAGAGAAAACGACGAGCGGCCGCGAGTACAAGGTCAAGGACATCTCCCAGGCCGACTTCGGGCGCCTGGAGCTGGATCTGGCCGAGGTCGAGATGCCGGGCCTCATGGCCTGCCGGGCGGAGTTCGGCCCATCGCAGCCCTTCAAGGGGGCCCGCATCACCGGCTCCCTCCACATGACCATCCAGACCGCCGTCCTCATCGAGACCCTCACCGCGCTCGGCGCCGAGGTCCGCTGGTGCTCCTGCAACATCTTCTCCACGCAGGACCACGCCGCCGCCGCCATCGCCCGCGACAGCGCCGCCGTCTTCGCCTGGAAGGGGGAGACCCTCCAGGAGTACTGGTGGTGCACCGAGCGCGCCCTCGACTGGGGCCCCGGCGGCGGCCCCGACCTCATCGTGGACGACGGCGGCGACGCCACGCTCCTCATCCACGAGGGCGTCAAGGCCGAGGAGCTCTACGAGAAAACCGGGCAGTTGCCTGACCCTGCTTCCACCGACAACGCTGAGTTCCAGATCGTCCTCACCATCATCAGGGACGGCTTGAAGACCGACCCCTCCCGCTACCGCAAGATGAAGAACCGTCTCGTCGGGGTTTCCGAGGAAACCACCACCGGCGTTAAGAGGCTCTACCAGATGCAGGCCAATGGCACTCTTCTCTTCCCCGCTATTAACGTCAACGACTCTGTCACCAAGAGCAAGGTTTTTCCTTTTCTCCAGATCTGTTGCTTTTTACTCCCTTAAATCATGCCTCCGCTTCAGATCTCTCTTCTTTTTGAATCTGCTAACTGTTTGACCAATGTCCTCAAAGAATGTTCGACTGCTATTGGATATTTTTAGTACCTGCCTATGCATGTCCAAACGTGATTGTAGCTGAATGTTGGCATTGAGTCCAACGTTGGTTTTTTCAGTTGTTGTTTTTAAAAAATATATATACTGAATTTTACTACTAGCTTGCGTTTAGAATGGAAACAGTCACTTAAAACTAGGTTTTGTGATGAGTTGTTATTGATTTGCTTGTTGAGAGTAAGAAATGGGTCACTGTTGCTGGTGGATCTAGTTGATTATTATTGGATTTTGCTTCTTTTGTGTTTTTTTGCATTGGATTAAGAAAACTAATCCTAATATTACTACTCGCTTGCTTTTAGGATGAAAATGTTCACTCAAAGTAGGTTTTGTGATGACTTGGTCGTTGATTTGGTTACCGGGTTTTGTGGATCTAGTTGATTGTAATTGGATTTTGCTTATTTTTTTTGGTGTTTTGGTCGTTTAACCTTTTGATCTGTGGTTTGTGGCAGTTTGACAACTTGTATGGGTGCCGTCACTCTCTCCCTGATGGGTTGATGAGGGCTACGGATGTGATGATTGCCGGGAAGGTGGCTGTTGTGTGTGGTTATGGTGATGTTGGCAAGGGTTGTGCTGCTGCAATGAAGCAGGCTGGTGCTCGTGTCATCGTGACTGAGATTGATCCCATTTGTGCCCTTCAGGCACTCATGGAGGGCCTTCAGGTTTTGACCTTGGAGGATGTTGTGTCTGAGGCTGATATCTTCGTCACCACCACCGGTAACAAGGACATCATCATGGTTGACCACATGAGGAAGATGAAGAACAATGCCATTGTCTGCAACATTGGTCACTTTGACAATGAGATTGACATGCTTGGGCTGGAGAACTACCCTGGTGTGAAGCGCATCACCATCAAGCCCCAGACTGACAGATGGGTCTTCCCTGAGACCAACACCGGCATCATTATCTTGGCCGAGGGTCGTTTGATGAACTTGGGTTGTGCCACTGGACACCCCAGTTTTGTGATGTCATGCTCCTTCACCAACCAGGTCATTGCTCAGCTTGAGTTGTGGAAAGAGAAGGATAGTGGCAAGTATGAGAAGAAGGTTTATGTTTTGCCCAAGCACCTTGATGAGAAGGTGGCTGCACTTCACCTTGGCAAGCTTGGAGCCAAGCTCACCAAGCTTAGCCAATCCCAAGCTGATTACATCAGTGTGCCTGTTGAGGGTCCATACAAGCCTGCTCACTACAGGTACTAAGATTGAGATCAAGATCACCGATGGAGAGTTGGGGGGGGGGGGGGAGGAGAAATGGTTTTATGAAACGGCTTGATTGTTTGATTTTACTTTTTGGGAATTTTGGTGTTAGACATGTGGTAGAAGAAATGTAGTTTTCTGATTTTCGTAGAACTTGTGTTTGAGTCGATGGGAAGGGTAAAGAGCAAGGCAGCCTGTTGGTTTCTTTGAAATGAAACCAATTTGGTTTGAATAAGGCGTGTTTTGTTTGGGGGCTGTGTGCATTTTACTTTGACTATTAAAATTTGTGTTTCTTGTCCACCTTTTCAATATATCAAAGCAAAATAAGAAAAAAGTTTTTTCTTATCCATGCTTCTAGTGTCAAATTTACTTTTTTGTATTTTATTTTGTGCGTGTGCAACATTAAAAAGGTGCTACGAAGGGTATTATCAGGGGAATTAAGTTAAAAAAAATATTAAAAAGGAGCTACTAAGGGTATTGATCAAGGGAATTAAGTAAATTTATTACGTTAACTTATTTTTCTTATGGAAGTTCAATTTTAAGTTTGTTTGTTTTGGAGTTTTAATGCAACACCCATTATAATGAGCCATCTGATTCTGAGTAGATAATTTAAGGGAAATTATGTTCTATTTTGATTGTATTTACGCACATTGGTCGATTATATTGCTAGTTGTCATACTTGCGAACAATATTTGAGTTAGGATTGAATTTTTGTCCGTTAGCCGAACGTTTTCTAGTCAGGATGATTTAAAAATGTTTATTAGTCCCACTGATTTATTTTCGATTTTTTTTATAGACAAGCTCAAATCAATAGTGTTTAGTTTTTTTTATATACTAAACAATTTAAAATATTTTTCCATTAATTATGATTTGCAAAATATGAGTTATTTATCTTAATTCAAGAAATAATAAATAGGGCAAGAGTCTTGTTAGAGATAGTTTTAGAAAAAAATAATCATGGGGAATTACGTAATTGAGTTTTATAAAAAAAAAAATTCAAGACAATAATATTTAAACAAATAGTGTCTTAGTTGAGCTTGGAGATGATTGTAGCTTAAATTAAAAATTAAATGTCTGATTTTTGTAAGGAGAGAAAAGGATGTGTTCATTGTATAAAGTTAGTAATGGATAAAATATTAGAAAATATATAAAAAATAAAACAAACATTATTCTATTCCCTTTTCAAAATCATTATCATCCTCGTATTTTTTTTAATTCTTTGCTTCGAATTCAAACAATTTTTTCATGTCTCTTCATAGCAGATAAAGGATTTTAAAGATGCCCGTGAAAAATGAGTATAAAAGTTCCTCACTCGCGCATCGAAGAATTTGAATATCCTTATGTAACATCTTGGTGGTTGTTGGTAAAGAGTTGTCAAAAATATACGATTAATATATTCTTTGATACAATTTTTATCGTTGACGTTAAACGTAACGTTGTGTTTTAGATGTTGTAATTTAATTATATATATTATATAATTAAATATTACTTGATTGTTTCAAAACTTTGAAAATTAAGAGAAGTTGAATAGTCAACTTGTTTATGATGTAGTTGAGTTAGTGTTAGGGTAATTTAGTTTAATAAATTATATATAAAATTTCCCTTAATAGGTGAATCTCGTAAATTTAAGTTTTAAGAAAAATTAAAGAGAAATTAAAAAAAGCTATCTGAGAACAAAATATTTCTTTTCTTTTTTCTAGTAAAAATCTTCCTTTTACCCTTCTTCATAGCTGATTTAAAGTGACTAAATTGAAGATTCAAGGTTTGAAATTAAGAATTTGAGTTGGTGAAAGTCGTACAACAATCCATAGTTCTTCCTTTTTTTCCTCTTTATCTTGTCCTTAGAGTTGAGGTACAAGAAGCTTTGTGACTTGATTTTCTATGTTAAATGCTTATTGTTATTGTTGAAATTCGTCACTTGCATAACTAAATTAGTGAAGATTGTGAATTTAAGTGTTGTTAAGAGGTGCTATTAAAAATGGAGTTTCTTGAGTAGATTGGTGAATTTAGTATTTGATAGTTGCATGTTGCATTTTGAGTTGGTTTGGTGTCATTTATAGCGTATATATGTTGTATGTTGTATTGCATGTTGTTTTGGCTAGTTGGATTGCAGGTTTTGAGCCATTTGGTGACTTTGTTGTGTGCAAAATGAGCATCATGCTGAGTGTGCCTTCATTGTGTTGAGCGTGACTCAAGTTAGGGGGCTCTCTGCCTTGATCACACCATGTGTGGGATTGGTAGCATTGGCATTGATCAATTAGGAGCACTTTGACTTAGTCATGCTAGGCGTCAAATGAGTGGTGTCAGGCGTGAGAATTTGAGAATTCTCTGACTTGGTGATGCTGAGCCCTAGAGGTGTGATGCCTAATATGATCAAGTTAGTGGATCACTACTTAAATGACGTTAGACGCACGTTGAGTGGTGTTAGACATGAGTTATATAAAAACTCTACCTAATTGAGGTTGGACATGGGTCTTGTCACGTTAAGCGCAAGAGACTTAGAGGTTATTTGCCTCAATCACATCAAATATAGGAGGATTGACATCGGGTCTGGGCGAGACAAAAACCTTCCTATCTTAATAGAATTGGGCACACTTAGAATGGCATCGGGCGTGATATGTTGAAATGAAGTATGATGTTACAAGTTGTTTACATGTTGAAGTGTGATGAATTGTTTATTTGAATGATAATGTATGATGATGTTTAAAGTTGTCTATGATGAAGTTGATTAAGTTGTAAGATGTATGATGTTTTAAGTTGCATGTTGATGGATGATAAAGTTATAAAGTTGTATTGATGCTATAGTTTAGTAAGTTGTTACACTATAGGCATGTGGTGTATGTCTTTGTTAAGATATATAAAAACTAGAGGAGAGTGAAAAATGCTTTAAAAATTAAAATAACCCATTGTGTGAATATAAGTTGTGGTACTCTGCAAACCTAATTGATAACTCTTTAGTAAATAAGTTGACTTCTGAATGTGCAGTTGTTTTAAGTTGTCTTCTCTAGATTTTATGTATAATCCATATGTGGGAAAGGTTGAGACATACGTGTGTAAAATGGTCATCTGAGTAAATTACAAGGTTGGGGGCTTAGTCTGTAACTAAGTATTGGAAGGGCATAAGAGGTTTAGTGTTGCAAACTAATGTTGTGGTAGACTCATACTTAAATTGTTCTATCATAACAGTAGTACTAGATTTCCTAGTTTAAGTAGTGAAACATGATAAATCAAATTAAGTTGTTAAACAAGATCTTTATAGAACTTGAAGTTGTTTATATTTGACTTGGTTGTGGTAGGTCAAATATTGTGGTTTGATAGATTTAACCACTTAAAATGTTTATCTCTATTGTACGAGATCTCTATAGTTGATATGTGTGACGATACATTAATTACTTATTGTTGTCTATGTTGATATGTTGTTAAGTTGAAGTTGTTAAGATGTGTTGTGATGTTGTTTATAAGTTGAAAGTTGATATGTAGAGTTGCATGAGATGTTAATCAAGTTGTTTATGTTGTATTGTTGTAAGTTGATGTTGTATATATATGTTATTTCGGTTTCACAAGCTTATCATTTATTTTTCCTGTGATTGAAACTATAGTATTATACTTTGTATGAGAGTAAAGCAGGATTAAGAAGTTTGCTTAGATGGTGGTTGGTGAGTCATACTAGTGATGACTCTTTTATCAATGCTAGTCTAATATAGTATGATTGATGTAGAGATGCTTGACCGGTGATTAGAGTTATTTTATGTGCAACAATGTAGTTCATGTATATAGTTTATATGTATAAGGTATGCATGTAACCCTTAAGGGGTTGTTTTTTGTTTAAATCTTTATACCTTTTACTTATAATTGTTGCATGGATATCTAAGTGGCTTTTGTATGGTAACCCTAGGTTAGTTGTATGATGTTTAAATATTTTTGTTTTAAATATATTATATTAAGTATATTGGTCTACTAGGTTGTTACAATTTAAAATTGATTTTTAAACTTGATTAACTATACTAAATTCTCAATTACATTTAAGTGAATTGAATTGTGTCAGTCAGTTGGGTTAAATATATTTTAGTTCGCCTATTATAATGAATGAAGTCAAATTATAAATTATATATTTATCTTGATTAATCAAATCTAAAATTAATATTAAAAATAAAAAACAATTATATATTTGATTCAAACATGCATTGACAAAGACAATTAAAATTGCATTAGTGATCAAAATTAAAATTTAAGTTCTTTCAGTAAATATATATAAGTATAAAATTTCATATAAAATACTTATAATCGAGTTTTTTTAAAAATAATTTAAGAATATAAAATAGAAAACATATTTCTACACACATTAAATTTAAAAAAAAAAAAATTAAAGATTCTAAATTACAGCTCTTTATTATCAATTATTTTATCTATAGACATGGTTTATATAATTTTTAAAATTGATAATTAAAACTTAATCTGTGTTCATAGAATTTGATTTTTGTTAGTCAAAACACTAATAAGAATTAATTTTAGAAATATCAAATCAATTCCAATATTTTAAACATACCTTACAACGCATCAATTTACGCAGCCTCCCAAGTCCATTAGTCAAAAGTAAGAGGCATGAAAACAACAACAACAAAAAAAAAACGGAATTACGAAGATGGTAGTAGCAAAGATTGATTAAGTGACTATTGAGATGTTTCCAAAAATTAAGCGATTCATTTGCCAATTCTCTAAATTAGATAAAAGTTTCATGATAAGCTAATGTGAGGTGTAAATAAGCCAGAGAAAAACGTGGATATTTATTAATGTTTGACTATACAATAAAAGACAAAAACAAAAAAACAAAAAAACAAAACAGAAAAGGATGAGAAGTGGATCTAGAAAAGTAAAAGGGTGGTATCGTATCATCATAATTTATATTTATTCTCCAATAGATAATAGGAAGAAAAAATGAGAGTAGGCTATCTATCCTATTACCATTCATACAAGTCCAAGAGGTTGGTGAGTTGCATATGGTTGGTGTGTTAAACATTTTACACAAATCTCAATTCTCTAGTGCCCTAACTGTGGAGTATTAATTAACAAAAAATAAATTTAGGCCAAAGTGATGGTGTTAAGGAATTATTTTATGTGAAGACAGAAAAAATAAAATATGGAATATCTGGTAATTCACTATGGAGAAGCACTGACCAAGTTGTTTGAGTCATAGTGTCATACCATATCATATAATACGGCAACTATATTATGCATTAAAATTTGACCATTTTTCTATATCATGTCACGGATAAGAGTTACAAATACTGGATCATCTAATGGTAGGTTTGGTTGGGTAATAAAACTTTAGGATAAACATTATTCTTATGTAAAATTCATTTTGTAATTGTATTTCTCCAGTTTTAATTTACAATTTTGGTTCATAGTTAAATGTTCATTTATTGACTATTAAAATTCAAATATTGAATATGATTTAATATTAAATAAATAGTACAATAATTGAAATTTAATAATATTTATGTTAAATTTTACTCTTAATTCTTATTTTTATTACATGAAAATGATAAAAGGGAAAAAAATAGAATAAAATGAAAATAAAAAAGTAATTTAACCTAAATATTATAAAATATTAATTAATTTTCACATCATTTTTTTAGTCTCATGCTTACAATTTTAACTGCTAAAAGATAGATATGTAATTATTTAACCAAAATTATGGATTAAATATTATAGGAGAACTAAAAGTACAACTTAACGTAATAGTTTCCTATATTTGATATATTTTATTTTTTTATAAATATTAAAAGATATTTTTGGGAATTTAGTATTCAATAAGAAAAAATATCTTAAGATTCAATTAATCTAACATTAGAAGAAATTTATATCTTTATACACTTACAAAGGATATAATATGTACATGTTTATAAAATAAAAATGAATGATGAGTTAAAAATAGATTAAAAATTTAGTATTTTTTATTATTTTGATTATTTAAGATTTTGGTAGGTCAATTTGCTAACTCATCATTTCACAACTTACCAACTTACCTTTATATTTTTTTGTGGGCCATATTGTGGTCTTACATCTAAATGGGGTGAAATATCTTTTTCAATTCACCTTTCATCAACGTTAACTCACCCTACTTTGTTTTTGGTCGGTCGAGATAATTAATCTATTTTTTTTAATGTTTATTTCTTACAACTTGTATGAGATGTTAGTTAATGCTATGTTTGATATAGCGAAAAAGAAATAGAGTGAACAATAGTAGATGAGAGAAATATAGAAGACAAAAATCGATAAAAAATAAGGTAAAATTTTGAACTAATTGACTTAAAAAAAAATTTAAAAGAGAGAAAATAAATGATATTGTGAAGTCGTTTGGTTTGAATAAAAAAGATAAGCATAAATTATAAGATATAAGATATTTCATTTGCCTCTCAAAAAAAAAAAAGAAGATATTTCATTTATGTGCTTAAAAAATAACCAACTTTCAATAAGAAAAAACAATATCGATGACGCTTTAACTTTTTTACAGTTACATTTAACATAGCTGAAAAACGATATCAATGTTGTTTTAGCTTTTTTATATTGGAAAGTAGAAAAAGCCTATATAATAGATGTTGAACGAATTTTCAAACACAACCTTACTCGTGTCACTAAGTTTGAAAAACAGTTATATTTTTTTCTATTTAATAAATATATACTAACAATATAAAATAATCTTACATTATCAATAAATTAAATTCATATAATTTTTTAAAATTCAAATTGTTTCAGGAGGCTCTACAAAAGTCACATGGCCCAATAAAGATGTTTTTTTTTTCTTTTCAAAACATCCGTTTTTTTTAAAGATTGGGGCCTAGGCCCTAGAGTTAGACGTCCAAATAGAAACTAAACTATGTTCAGTTGAAGATATTTTTTAGGTTCATGATATATACACCTCCTTTTTTCTATAAGTACACCTCCTTTTAAAAAAAATAATTAAAATTTTATAATATTTTTAACTTTTTTATTTTAAATTTTTTAATTTTACATTCACAACATTTAATTTAGTACTTTTTTTTTATTACATATCTTTTTTTTTTTTTTTTTTTTTTTCAATTTTTACATGTACCCCCTTATTTTTTCTTTTACCTCACCTATTTTGGTAGCATGTGAAAATTGAAAGAGAAAAAAAAAGTTTGTGAATAAGAAGAAGAAAATAGTAAATTGAAAGTTGAAAGTGTAAAATTAAATTTTTTTAAAAAAATTATAATATTTTATAATTTTTTTTTAAAAGAAGGAGGTGTATTTATAAAAAAAAAAGGAGGTGTATATATCATGAGCCTATTTTTTATAAAATAAAAATCTATACTATTAAGTGTTAAGAAAGAAGGTTCGTACTTTTTTTATTTAGTTTTTATTATTTTTTCCTTTTTTTGTAAATTTATTTTTAAAACTTCTCACACTCGCTAATAATTATTTAAAATCGTTCATACCTTCTAATTGTTAATTATTTACAAATGTTTAATTTTAATTATTTTTATTGTTTATTTTTTATTTTTAAAAAAATACACGAAGGTGCATAATATGTTTTTTTACGCCAGTATAAATAGAGTGGACTGTTTGAATATATTAGCACGAACCGGATGTCTTTGGCAAATGTTGGAAGAGATTGGCATGCTATTCTACATGTGTCATGTTCTTAATTTATGTTTCTTTTTTTTTTTTTTACCATAAATTTTAGTTGTAGAGGATAGCTTATCCTAGTCCTTTTGCATTTATTCTCTCTCAATAATTTTTCATCAAAAAAAATCATTTATAAAAATAATTTAATAGAAGAAATTTGTTAAAGTGAATATTCTCTCTTTAAAGTAGACATTTTTTTTATATATCATTTTATCTTCTAATTAGGATGTATTCTATTTATATCCTTAATAGACAATTTAAATATTATTAGTCTTAATTAAAAAATATTTTTATTATTAAACATTTTAAATAATTAACTCCAGAAATCTATTAAGTTTTTTTTTTTTTTTTAGCATTGTAAATGTTGCTAAATTCTAAACAAGATAATAGCATAGCGAGTTTTGCCTATCAACATTTTATTTTCCATTTTCAATACCACAATAATGTTGTATCTAACAAGTGAGAACTATTTTTATTATGGAAAATTGCTGAGACCCTTTAGACATATTTATAAGCAAAATTTTTTAAAAAAATGACTAAAATATAAACAAATTACATTAAAGTCAACTTTATTTATTACTCTTAATTCAAAAGTACCAGAATGCTTATAAATGGAAGCATTATCTATCATGTGATTAAAGATATTTTAAGAAATATAATGTATATTTTATATGAAATTATGAAAATTAAATGCATTTAATGAACTTTCTTAATCTGTGTAAAATTAGTTTTATTTGCTTATACATAGATCTAAAAGGAGTACCAACTTCAAGGAATCATTTCAAAAATCGTTGAGAAATTATTTTAAAAATTGAAGAACAAAAAAAAATTTCATAAAAAAGATAGGAGATTATAATTGTACATAATTCAGAAACAAAAGATAGAAACATATATAATTTACAAACTATGAATTAATTGTTGGTTTTTCTATTTCTCTCACTTGAACTAATATCATTATTCTAAGAGAAGTGCATAATTTTTAAAAATTAGAGGGATTGTGTGGATCATTTAAATAGACTTTAGAGAGGAAGTGGGTGTAATTTTCCCTTATTATTAAACATTTTAAATATACTCCAGCAATTATGGACCTAGCAATAAAACAGAGAATAAATTTTAGACTAAAAAGCCTCACAATAGACCCTTGTGCCTGCCAACACATTTGCTAGAGCTGAAAATGACAAGTAAAATATAAAAAGTAGTTGTTCACCTCATTATCAATAAAAGGAGCATAGGTATACATTTACATCAAATTAACATAAACTTTTTCAAATATCACAAATTTTACTAAGGGGTTTATATAATATGAACAAAATAAAAATGATTATGTGCCTTTCATTCAACTACTTAAAATGCTTTGTCATGGAAAGTGAACTGTGTTTCATGTACGCAAGTATCAAAGGTAACACTTATAATAGGGAGAAAAAAAAAAACTGGTGACTTAAATATATTAATAATCATCTAAATTCAGACAGGGAAAGTGAATTAGTTGATTTTCGCAGATGAGATCATTTTTCCAATAAAACGATATAAAAGTAAAACCCTCATTCAATTAAATAAAAACGACAAATAATGAATAGAGAGGAAAAAAACTATTTCTCCACTATTTCTTGATTGTTGCTTTGCTTGGGATTACATTTTTTGTTTGTTTGCAATAGTCATAACTTTATGCATACTATTTCAATCTTCCACCATCATCGAATAGATCCCAGTAAAAAAGTGACTCTATTAAAGGTGAGGGCCACAAGTAGGTATTGAGTATGGAGTCTATGGAGTGTGGATCCCCTGAGTGAACCAATGCATAAAAGCTAACTTGCATAGAAGTTGTTGAAACTTGAAAGTGGCCTACCATTACATATAGCATGCTTGGATATGTCTAGTGTTCAACAAACATCAATATTTGTATCACATCAATGGCCATTTCGTCAAAGCTTCACAGATCTACAATCTAGCTCATTTTTTTAAGTTTGCAATATGAAAGCTCTGCCAAGAGAAACAAAACTGAAACTATGTGGTCTAATTAGTGCTAGTCATCTCTTGTTAATTATTGTTTTTACATAGACGTGGATCATGGAAGTTGATCCAAACATGCTATTAGTCCCATATGAACATCATAGAAACTTATCATGAGAATAACAAACCAAACATAAGGCAATGAAGAGAGTTGATAAAAAAAAAAAAAACAAAAAAAAAAGTGAATAATTCCTGGGACAAACAATAATTTCTGGAAACTTTTACCAAAGTGGAAACGATGGTCTCCTTTTCATAACCAACCTAAGATCCACATCTATGGAGCAGATCAGAAAATCACTAAATTTATATTCAAGTGCCAACAACTCAAAACAAGACACTAGAGAATGGATAGAGAAGATAAGCAAAAAGTGCAAAATCTGAAGAAATAACACAACATTGATGATGAAAAAAAATAAATGAAAACTGAAGTAATGTATGAAATACATGAATGAAACAAAGTGTTTGATGAACACATACAAAAAAAAAAAAGAGAGAGAGAGAGAGAGAGAGGCAACCTGAGATTCCCACGAAGTGTGCCAAAGCTCACTTTCACACACAAAAACATTAAAAATAAAAAAGGAAAGGAAAAAAAGGACAAGTTCATTAATAGTCATACATCTTTGCCTCGTTCCAATTACTTACCACCAATTCTGAATTGGATATCTTTCTAAAACAATCCCAGTCTTAAGACTAGTTTGACGATTTATTGTGACTGTTTCTAACAGCAATTTCAACCACTTTTATGGAATATACAAAAAGAATCTGCCAAATTAGTTAGATGGAAATAGCTATTGAATTGAACCCTTTTTTACTAGACACCACCACATTAAAGTGATGCAATTAAATAAGCTTAAAAGGGGAAAGGAGGTTTGCCATTTTGTCCCCTAGGTTTCAATGAAAGTAATATGAAAATAGAAACTATATAGAAGAATAATGAAACAAAGCATACAGTTGAACATCTAATGTATGTGTTACAAACAAGTTTTAACAATTAAGAAAGGAGAAATTAATCAAAATGTAAAGAGGAAGTGTAGCAAATGATTCTTCATTTACACATGTCATGAACTAACTATTCCAAAAGCTTAAGCTCTTTGGTGAAGACACATGAATAGTTTTATGTTTCTAACATGTTCTCTCACGCAAGAGCTCCTTTGGCTTGAAGTGTGGACAATGCACAAGCTCACCTCCCTTGTGCCAAAATTGAACTTTTCTTTAAGAAGAATGGAGGGTGCAAGGATCAAACTCTAGTCTAGACCACTTGGTTTCAAGCATCTCAAAAGGTTAAGTTGTTGGGCAAATACACATGAATGATCATATTTTATATTACATTTTAAATAAAAGTAACAACCAAGCAACTCACCTAGTATGCAGCATCTTAACAAGCGTTAAAATGAGAAAATAGGAGTCAGACAGAGTAACAGTTACGTTTTCAGCACAAAGGAACTTTTTAAAAACATTGATTTCATATTAGATTAATATTATTTAAAATCTCTTTATTACTAGAAGTCATGTTTTATTGTTCATTAATTTGACTTTAGTAAAATCTTATTATTTGCTGCTTCTGAAAAGCAACATTTGCCCTTATCTACTAAATAGGTTTACACCTAAGGCAAGCTAAGATACAAATAAAATTCCAAGGATAGAATAAGTGGAAAGAGAGATTAAATGATAAAATCTTCTGCATATCTTCTTTAATTCTTATTATATAATCTAAACCCAACACACAAAATATGTGGTATTTTCATCTCTCACAACTTACAACTTCATGATCGATTTTGTGCTTTTCAATACGATTCCCATTCCTACCAGGTTTTGAGCTTACAAATTTAAGGAATGTATGGAAAACGTGTTTAAAACAAATAAGATGGGATTGGTTTTATACACATGTTTTGCATTTGGTATTTGCTTATTCTTATTTCCCATTTTCTCCAAACCAGCTGTGAAGAAATCAGCTTCTTCCCCATAAATCTCAATCTAGCCATTAAGGAGCAGAAGGGAATTGGACTCAATGTGAAGAGCCTCGTTTTAAATAAAATTTTAACCCAATACTTAATAGATAAGATGTGAATGCTCATTGTTAGTTAGAGATATAAAAGGTTTACAGGTTAGCTATATCAGTTTTTGATAACCATGGAGATCATCCGCATAAGAGGAAAGGGTAGAGAACTATGAGAGCATAAACATGCGAATCCCCCATAAAAAATCCATGCACTGCAGAAGAGTTTTTCTTCTTTTTTTTTTTTCCATGGCAGATGCCATGGCTTTGATACCATATTAGAAAACATGCTTATAATAAAGAATTGAGAGAAAAGTGAAATTATATTGAGTAGAATGGATAAAAGATTATTTACAAGAATTACAATGGGACTAGTATAACCAATTTTCTAACAGATGTAGCTAATTTGTAACTAACATTTTATATCACTAACACTTGGTGCTATGTGTGAAACATTTCCTGTGAAGTCAGACTGAAATCAAAAGAGAGCCAACAAAATATAAGCAATTGATTCTAATGCCTCATATAGTTGAATATGCCTTCTAAAACATTTTCTTCTAGGCAAAATTCTTGCAGAAAATATAATATAAATTAGGAAATAAACATGGGTTTTGGTAAAACATCTCTCATTCTTAAACTCTTCCGATCAAAACAGTAAAACATCAACAGGATTTCAAAGCAGTAAAATTTTATAAATAAACTCTATAATAAACAGATTTTGTAACAAACAGGCATCAAAATCCCAAGGAAAATGTCAATTTGCAAGGGCATGTTCTCAAAAACAAAAGGTCAGACATTTTCATCATTAAGCTAGTCATGCCAGATATGTTACAAAGAAAGTATAAAAATAATGACCATAGCTACAGAAGGAAACCTCATAAATGAAACAAAACAGGATTAGATGGAAAAAAGGAAAGAAGAATAACATACTTTCCTAGCTTCCTTCCCTCATTCCATGGACAGCATCAAGTTTTAATGCCTTGAATACCCCTTGCACATCCAGTAATGACCTCACAGCCCCTATTGTAATGATTTGCTGGTCTTGCATGACAATTGTAGTAAGAAGCTCCTGGTCTATCACATGGAACCATGTCCCTCTTCAGTGACTCATAGCTAATGTACCTGTGCCGCACACCTTCCAGAACTCTCCTATTGGTTTCTGAGTCCATTTCTGGCTCTGCCAAACACTCTCCAATGCTTTTGGTGCAAACCCTTTTGGTCATCACATCAGTTTCACTCAATTTGAGGTCCACAACTGCTATGCCATTACAGATTGGGAGAAGGGTGTGAAGCAGAAGAACAAATGCCAGACATGGGAAAGTCATGACAATGAATCTGGGTTTTGACATTGTTCTGTGTTGTGTTCGGAGCTTACTTGGTTTTAGTTTGTTTTTATTTTTAAGGTTGTGAAAGTGAATGTGAACAGAATGTGTGAGGCTTAGTGGGTGGATAGTCATAAATTAGATACCGTTTACATATCTAACTTATGTTATGAAATGAATAAACAAAAAATTAATTAATTTTTTTTATCTTTTAATTTTTATAATTTAAAATAAATATTTTTAATCTTTATATTTATCTTTTTAATCTATATATTTACAGTTTTATAATGATTTTAGTCCTTTTCATTAAATTTTTTTTATAAGGTTATCTGTTTTATGTTGACATAGTAAAGATTTTCAATTTGTAAAGATAAAAAAATGTCTCAACAATTAAATTATTAGGATTTGTGAGGATATAAAAGAAGTATGAACATCTAAAGATCTAAAAGAGACAAGTTAAAAAGAATTAATTATAAAGACTAAAAGAATTATAAAATTACAAATATAAAAATTAAAAAATGTCTTAAATATAAGGATTAAAAATGATTGAAAAGGATAAATATAGATAAAAAAATTTATTTTAAAATATATAGACTAAAAAGTAAAGTAAATAAAATTATAAAAATCAAAACAAATATTTTAATCATAAAATTATATCTAGGATTTAGGCCACGGATAATTTTTTTATTAAAATTTATCGCTTTTACATATTTAAAAGTAGGTACAAATACTTTAAAATAAATATTTTGATACTTATTTTTCTTGATTAAAGATTGAATTTTGATTCATATCTTAAATAAATAGTTATAACTAGATTTTATATTTTACTCGTAAATAAAAGAGAGTTATACATCCTAATTATATATATATATATATATATATATATATATATATATATATATATATATAGAAGAAGGTTCAAACAACACCGGTGTAACTTTTACTAAGTGTTACACCGCTTAATAACTTTCAATTAAATGTGAATTTTGTAAATTCAACCATTAGATTGAAATTTCATATCACTTTATATGTGTATATCAAATTTTGTTAAAATTGAACAACAACTTGAGGGTAATCAAAGTGTTCATATTTTAGTATATTTTGAAATAAATATATTACGTCAATTTTATTTTATATGAATAAAGTATCAAATCATCTTGGATTAATATAAAATTTTGTATATATGATCTAAGAGTAAAGAACTTTCAATCTAACGGTTGGATTTACAAAATTCACATTTAATTTAAAGTTATTAAGCGGTGTAACACTTAGTAAAAGTTATACCGGTGTCGTTTGAACTCTCCTCATATATATATAAATAAGAGTAACCTTAAAAATTAATCTTAACATTTTTTTAAATAAAAGTTGTGACATATCATACATGCAACAAATTTTAGTTAAGACCAAGTTTAATTATGGAACAAACGATAACGATTAATAGAAAAAAGGAAAAGTGTTTTCTTATGTTATGAAAATTAACATAAAAAATATAAGAATTCAAAAATAGAGAAGATATAAAATAGAAATAATTCAAAGATTAAGATAATGAAAACAATGAAAATTTTCCTTGTATTAGTTCCAGAAATGTTAAGATAAAAAAATAGCTTATTTATAAGTATAAATTTTGACTAAACGTTTACAAATGATTTAATAGTGTCAACAAAAAAATATAAATAATCTTAGTAAACAACCACTATTAATTATTTGTATTACTCTCCCATGTTTGCTGCTTGATAATGTATCTCATCAATACCTTACTAGAATAAACCTATGGGACTAAAACCTAACAAGGAAAAAGATTACATCCTTAAAAACCACAAGTGGGACAGGAAAACCTTCATTAAAATCTCTTCCAATGTTTTCATATCCTTTATTTGATCATATTGCCTTTTAGTTCCTTTTTTAGAACCAATGAATCTATCATGCCATATTTGGTCTTTAGAATATTAAATTATCCAACAGGAATATTAATTTTTATCGAAACATTAGCCGTTGGTACATGATTTAACCTCTTTGGATTATAAGTATCAATCACGTCAGTCTTTGATTTTTCAAAATCTTCACTTTAGAAAAAGAGCCTTAGAATTACTGTGGCCGGAGGTATCATGGTTATTGGGATCAACAGTCTAAAGTTACCGAACAGTTGGTAAGCAAGTAAGATTATGCAAGTGCATCTGATCATTCACTGAACAAGTGTTTCCATGTTGTATTATTGGAATTGCTTCACGTAATGTAAAGTCGGTCTACTCAGCAATTATTTACTAGCTGCACAGCTCTCAACGCAAACATACTCCACAATCAAAAGACCTTTTAAGTTTACGGTACTACGTTGAAAGCCAAACAGAACTTGAAAACAAAGCCAAGCAGTTAACTAACATTGTATCCATCAGTCCCCAAAGCAGGTAAGTATTTCAGATTTTTCAGAAGAGATATCAAGTAGTAAGTCAGAATACTTTCAGCCCCTTGCTAGTTGCGACACAATTTAGCGTCAATTGTGAAATTTCAAATCATAATGTATATTAATCATGAAAAAATCATATAACATCAGTGCGAATGTTCCCCAAGACAGCATGCTCAAAGTGTGAGTTGGTCCATGTTCTTAATGTTTTTAGAGATTCCATGAACCGACCGACCTTCATCTTGTTCATCATATGGGTTTGCTCGATAGTTGGATATTGCCTCTTCATTGTCAGAACAACCTGGCCTTTCAGTAAGAAACTGTTCCCAGAAAACATCATTCACTCTACCTGGAGGAGCAGGGTTAACTTGGTTGTTGCTTGGAGCCTCCTGTGATGAGGCTAAATTCGTAGCTTCAGCAGTTGCATTTCGGTTTGAGGAAACCCCACTATCAGATTCTTTACCATTGGCAAAAAAATTTGATTCTGCCAATTTGCTAATTTCTTGACAGTCAATTTGGGGTGATCTGGCTGAGTATGAATTTCTGTTGACTTGCAGTGGACAAGATGCCAGAGTTAAATTTAGTTGGCAGGATATATGACTATCACCTTCTTCACTACTTGGCTCCAAAGAATGCAGTTTTGAGCTCTCAGCAGTTGTTTCTCTTCGTGACAAACATGAATCCATCTTAAAGGTAAAAGAAGCCCCTGTATCTGCAAGCTCTAATGTTTCAGGTGCAAATGTAAGAGCTGTTCTTGTCTGCACTCCTTTTGGATCTACTTCAGACATCTTTTTCTGTGGGCTTTCCCCATCTTCATTGGAACTTTGTGTGCTACGTGATACTAAATTCATATCTGAAACAGCTGGTGACAATTCCAGTCTGAGTTTACTTGAGAAATCTTGATGGAAAACATTTCCAAATACCATTCTAAAATTGCTATGACTATCCACAAAACTACTTTCAGCAACTGGTTGCACGGGATCAACCTGAGGCAATCTCCTTTTTTTATTATATGCCGATAAATCCATGGACTCAATTTTGCGTGAAAGATGTTCAATAAAGGCAGGATTCTGAAGAGCCTTCTCAAAGAAGTTCAGTAAATGTTTCTGCCTCTTCTCAACACCATCTAATCGCTGCAGAAAATCTTCTAGTTGATGCTTTGCTGTTGAGTGATGTTGTTTGAAGCTATAAATATTGGATTCAAGAGAAGTTTTCTCACGGGAAAGTTTCTCTATTTCTTCCTCAAATGCTGCCCTTTCTGGATCTACAAGAGAACCTGGAGGATGACTATGACTGTGAATAGGTTTCCTACGATGTATATTCTTGAGAAGATGCTTTTGATCTTTCACAAACTCATCATTAGCAAATTCCCATCGCTCTGGATGTATTTTTCGAAATCCCTGATAACAAAGCAATGTCAATAAACCAAAACAAATAAAATCAAATAATGGTTTTAGTAAATGCTTGAAAAATATCAACATTGAGAAGAATAAATGCTTTTAAACAATTATTTATCTTTCAAGAAATAAGATCTACAAATTTCTTTCAATAATTTATCATTAAATCCTTAAAAGTATGATCTTTACAAAAAAGAAAAGCTCTAGAAACCAAAAGCAGGCAGCTTTCAAGTTAGAATGTGGAATGAAAGTAGCAAGTATTAATGAACTGAAATTATGGTTAGGGTTTATAATAAATGGAAAAAGTTTTAGTCCAAGGCAACCCTTGGATAAAAAGTACTATTAGCCTCACACAAATAAGGATCTGGGAAATATGAAGCAATAGTAAAGGGGGTCCAAGGGATCTAGGGTTTAACAAAATATTTCCAAAGTTTGTAAAATGATAATGGCAAGGTGGCCTAACCTTTAACTACTTTGACTAAGAAATATGGTTTACAATGGGGAGATGACACCCAAAGTTCGCTCATGCAGTTGAAAGATGTGACAAAAACAGCCACCGTATTATGGAGATAGGATTCTTCAATGGAAATTGTCGTTGAGTGTAATGCCTTAGGGAGGGGCTTGGGGGATGTGTTGACACAGGAAGGGTGCTGCTTTGCATTTTTCATTAAGTTCCTAAGAGAATAGTGACCAAAACCAGTCCAAACTCGCTAATGAGAAGCAACTAAAAGGTTTGGCTTCAGCTATCCAACATTGGCAACCTTACCTTTTGGGGAGTCACTTTTTGGTCTATTATAACCAAGAAGTCTAAAAGAATTGTTACAGTAGTGAGTAACAACCCCAGATCATCAGTGTTGTTGGTTGGTCAAAATGTTAAGGTATCAGTTTGTGATGAGATACAAGCCTGCTCATGAGGATACAAAGAATAATGATTACAAAGTAACCACGTCTACTGGAGCTCTTTTCCTTTGCTTTGCTAGTAAATTATGTCTTTGTTTTCGAATTCAAATCATTTTTAATATCAGATCAGCACGAAAAACACATTATAATACTTACTGCAACTAATAATTTAAGGAAATGCTATTATTAAATAAAGCATTTCCACCACTTGATCAAATAAAATGCCAGGGAATATGCTCTTTGAACTGGAAAGAAAAAAATAAAATAAACATGAGTGCAAAACATCTAGTGCATAAGCAGTCAAAAGTTTAAAAGCACAGCCCTAAATTTAATGATGGGAAGGTGAGTATTTAAGTATTATTAGGCATCTAGTTTTTGTTAAGACCTACCAATAGACATACATGAACTAATATGCATCTCCGTCAGCCATATTTTTTCTGGATAAAGAAGAACAAGTATGATGGAGGAAGAATATAATAAAGACAGAGTAGCAAATTCTCTTTATGTGAATAACCGAAAATGGTCTAGCATGAATTTTCCATCAAGTTAAGTTATTTAATGATAAGTAATTCAACTAAAATAAACATATCTTTATAACACAATATTCTCCACTGCTCTTCAAATTTCCAATAGTTTCCGAATATAAGAAAGCTGTAGAACTATTGTGCTAAAAAAACTTGAAATTTAGGTCTGTTAAATCCATCATTGGAGAACTATTACAAATCCTAATAATGTCATTACCAGAAACATCAACACACATCCCTTGTCAATAATACAATAACAGAATCCAGGATTAAGAACTTTTGAACACATTTGGTGACATGATAATTTAAATGTACGTGACGTATCGCAGAGTTGCAGAAGACTGATCAACCTTCTTTGATACAATATGATTCCTATACTACCAGATTCCTATTACCTTCTGCTGACTGCCAAAGTTCCCCAGCACTTTATTTGAGCAAGGGATACCCCAAGGTACATCAGAAGAATGTTTCTATCACCTTCCTCAATTAACTCTTGAGTCCTACATGGCTACACCCCAGTTCACGCTAAAAAACAAACCTATCTTACACCTCGCCCTATCTTTCAACCTTTGTCAATCTCTTAACCCTAAATAACTTATATCTTCAGATAGACTCTAGTCAGATCCAAATTGAAACTCTACCTACCTCCCCATACACTTTCTCAATTTCATGGCTCATCATTCACCATCCTCGAGCAACATTTCAATTCAGCTCAATGCGAATATCCAATAACAACGATTAAAAAAATAGTCAAACCCTATATATATGCCGTGACACAATCAAATCATGCAAACATTAAATAGAATAAACAATTAAACTAGAGCGAGCAATCAGAACGGATTAGAATAAAATAAAAAGAAGCGCGTGAATCCGAAGAAACTGACGTAGGTATTGAGCTGGCGGATGAAGCTGGAGAAGTTGTTGTGCTTGAAATAGGTCGGGAGGAGAAGGCGAGCGAACTCAGGCGGGTTCCAAACGACGAAGCTGTTGTTGGTAGAGCTCCACGAAACGATGTCGTTGGTGGAGGAATCGTCCACCATGTCGTAGGTCTTCAGAAGGAACGGCGCCGGACCTCCGGCGGCGGCGGAGGGAGGTGCTCCGTCCATGTTCGGAAGGGAATGGATCTTTCTAGAAGCTCTCGTTAAGACAAGCGAAGGGAGAAAAAAAAATGGGTAAAGAGAGAGAAAGCGGTTTGACTTCAACAACGGCGTCTCTGCTGAAGGTTGTTGGTGATTGGGACCCAACTTTGGAAAATCTTTCTTATTTTTAACTCTTTTTAGTGGATTATAGGCAATTTTAAGAATGGGAGATTGGGAGTGGAAATTCATCACTAATAATTAAGAGAAACTAATTTGGTAGCATTGCATTTAATTGCTTTAAATGATGTTTAGTTTGTTTTTCTATGGGGCAATATTTGGTATAGGTGGCATTGAATTTTTACTTTTGAGGATTTTGTACAAGGGTGATTGTTTTAATAAGTAAGTACTTACTGAGACAAATTTTTTGCATCATGTAAATAATTTTTAATTTTCCTATAATGGTTAGTTCTTTTTAAAATTTAAAATACTATTTAAAAAAATTAAAAAATAATTCTTTAAAATATAGATAAACTCTTTTCCAAAAATATTAAGAAACGACAATTTTCTTAAAATAAAAAATTAGGCAAATACATTAAAAGAAAAAATATATTTGTTTTATTTAAACAACTTTTTTTAAGAAAAAAATATTAAATAAATGAGTCTAATATCTTTCTGTTTGTTTTATATTTTTTTCTAATGGTAAGTATTTTTTAAATATTAAATGCATTATTTATTAATTATTTTTTTAGTGAGAGGATTAGTAAGAAGATATAATTACTTTATATAAATTGGTGTATAAAAGGTTTGTTTTAAAAATTAAATGATAAAAAGTAATTAAAATTAAATACAAGAGACCGGATAACAATGGGTGTGTTTGGGCAAGTAGTTTTGGATAATTAATTAAAGAATGTAATAAAAATTAAATAAAAATAAGTGTTTTGAAAGTTATAGGAGTAAAATGATCAACGAAAAAATGTAGGTTAAATTGTATTTTTGATTTCTATTTTTATCAATTTATAATTTTGGTCCCTCAAAATAGAAACGTTTAGTCCATCATTTATAAAAGTACGAAATTTTGGTCATATTATCAATTTAATGTTTTTTTATCATTAAATTTTAGTGCTATTCAGTGACTTAATACTACAAGTGATGTAATGTTTAGTGACATGAAAAGAAGAGATAAGAAAAATAAAAAAATAATATACAAAAAAACTTTGCTTGTGTATATTTTAACGAGTAATTTATGTTTATTTTATTAATAACTTTCATTTACAGGTTTTTTAATTTGTAAATGTCATATTATTAAATGTTACATTACTTAAGTATGTAAGTGTTAAAAAATTTGTATTTTTAAATTAGAGGGAGTAAATATCTCTGTTTTAAAATACAGAAACCAAAATTACATATCAATGAAAATAAAAATACTAAAAACATAATTTAGCAAAAAATACGCATAAAAAAGACATATCACTTTTTATTAATGGTGTAGATACCATATTGAATAAGTCTTTAGTTCTAAAAAAAATGCATATTTAATTATTTTATAAATACTAAATATTATCAATTAAATATTGCAATTTTTTTAGATTAAAAGTTATAATAAAATACATTAATTTCACAAAAATGTTGGTCCATGCAAATTTTAATTTGTGATTTGGGGAAATTTGCATGTGACATGTGGTTAAGTGTTGTTGGTATTGGTGAATGGTGAGTTTTCATTTCATCCTACATTTGATTAATTTTTAAAAAAGCTATATAGGATACAATAAAATAAATATTTTCTATTCAAATCATTTCAATACTATAACAAGTTAATTTATCACCTGGCTTTTTCGTATATATGTTTTTTATTCTTACCAAAATTTGTAAGTATTTCAATGATGAGAATAATGTCCTAGTTGCTTTAATATTGGTAGATATTTGTAAAGATACTTCGACATTTAAGTTAAAGGAAAATCTAAGTTGAGAATGAAAGTAAGGTAGAATGATACCTAGTACTGTATATATAGGTAATTAAACTTACTCTAGGTTTATAGATAATGTTGATGATAACTTTGAGATAAATTTTGATGATTGCATGGAGATATTATTATTGATTAGTGAAGATATTATTCATGATAAGTGAAAATATTATGTTAAGTGAATATAATATACTTGATTATAATATTCTATAAGATATTTGTACCAAGATATCATGCTAGTTGTTAGAAGTTAATCACCTAGAGTTTCCCTTTATGATAATGGGATGGAGGCTAGTGTGGGCAAACTAGCTTAGCCTGGTCAAGTTGGATTGTACATAAGCCGTCCAAGATTTAAGCTCTTTAGAGGGAAAGAGTTAGGAGTTATGCTTAAGTCACTTTGTTTCTTGCCCATGTCAAGGCAGGTTATCCAGCTTGAAGTTTTGAGAGAGTTGTGTTGTAGATTGAAGTTAGGGATGGTAAGTAAACTTGTACTCATAGATAATATTCGAACTTGCCTTGACTTTGACAGGAAATAATTGATTTGACTAGATATGGGCACGGGTATGAGTAATACCCAATTTATTAAATCAGGTACATAGACAAGGATGAATATATACATACCTATCTCATACTTATACCCATTTTAAATTTTTAGAAACTTATTTTTTTTAAGAATTTAATTGACATTTACATAAATTTTATTCTATTTTAAATTCAGTTCAAATGAAACTTAATGTAATTTTGTTATTGTTACTCAATGTTAACAAATTTATTTTTTTAATATTTTCTTGAAAAAATATTTCATTAAGTTTTGAGTGGTACTAGTATATCCGATACTTGTCAAAGACAGAAATGGAGATGAAAATTTCATACCCACTAGGTATGAGGATAAGGATGGGGATAGGGATACCAACTCGCCCCGCCCTATTCCCATCTCTAATTGAAGCATGTCACGCATGCATAAATGGTTTGCATGTCTTATTGATAATCATTTGTTTTATGTTTGCTAAAGATATTAAGCTTGTATGTTGTGAAAACGATTGTCTAACTTGTACATGCTTAGCTTGCTAGAAGTGATAAGTTTGTAGTAGTGACTAATATATAATCTTTTAAGATGATAAGCTTGAAGGCTTGTAAGTTGTAATCATAATGGTGAAATAATCAAGCTTATATTTGTAATTGTGAAGATTTTGAAAGCTCATAGTTGATTAGCTTGTGATTGTAACAAAGAGATCAATATGTGATTATTATAGTTAAAGTGTTTAAAAGCTTGTATTTGATTAACTTGTGATCAAATGTGGTAAATATATAAGTTTGTGATCATTTTAGTTCAAGAGTTCAAAAGCTTGAAGTGAACAATTTGTGATTGTAATAGTAAAAAAAATCAACATGTGATCGTTTTAGTTAAAGAGCTTAAAAACTTTAAGTTATTAGTTTGTGATCATAATGGTAAAAAGACCAACTTGTAATCATTTTAGCTGAAGAGCACAGAAGCTTGAAGTGATCAACTTGTGATCGTTTTGTTTTTGTTGAACTTTATTTGTTGTAAGAGATTTTGTTGTCGACATTGTGTTGTGTTGTTGCATGTTTCCAAGGTAGGGAACCTATAGTTATGAGGGCATGGGAGAATTCTTTGTTTGTTGTTAAGTTGTAAGAGCTCATAAACTTAACATCAAACATACTTGTCAACCTGTTATTGTGTAATGTAGGAGTTATATTTAATAAAATTTAGTTAATAATAAAGAAAATATTAAAAATAGAGATAATATGACTAAAATTTCTCAAAAATTAATAAAGGTTGATATATCATTTGACAATTTGATTTAAAAAAATGTTTTCTTTTATAAATTTGCTTCTAATTATAAAAATGTTACGTTATATACTTTTTCCCCTTTTTTCTACTTAGTCTTATATTATATTTATGTACTTACTCCTTTATTATAAAAGTGATTTATACATAACTTAAGTGAGAATGATGTTATAAGATTTTGTTAAATTTTTAAATTTGAATAATTATTATTGTTATTATAAATTTGAAATAATATTATTTTGCATTTAAATTATATTAATCATTATTTTCAAGTTTAAATTATATTAATAATATTATAAAAAATATAATATAGTAATTTTAAAAATATTTATTCTGTATTATTTATAGGAGTTAAAATGGTAGTTTTCATTTTTTATTTTTCAAAATAAAAAATATATTTTTAAAACGAAAAACAGCACTGCACAGAGAAGAGAGACACGAGTTTTTAAATTGAATAATCCATACCATACTTTCTCTTCTTACATTATTTATCACGCAGGAGGGTTCATTTGGGTAGTGAGACTTTCAGAAAAACTCAAAATCACCACTCTTCTGCTTCTGCCTGCAATCTTTCTCGAGGTTTCTTCTTTCTTCATTTTGAAAATTTTTAACTATTGCTTTGATTCTCGCTCTATCTTACATTTGTTTTCTCTCTACCTATCTTCAGAATCGAGTCGCAGAGTACCGCGAAATAGGCGAAGAGGTATGCGTCGTTCTTTTTACTCCTGGTGTGTGTTGGATAGTGGTGTGTGTTATTACGGAGTGTTTAAGAATTCTAATCAGAATTTTAATTAAATAAAAACAGGGGAGTTGCTTAGGCGCGGTAGCTCTCTCGCTCGTTCGAGCTCTCTTTCTAACAATTCGCTTGCTCAAGTTCTCTCTCTGGTTTGTTTCGTTCTGATTTGTTTCTGCATTTTTTTGTCATCTTTGGTTTCTTTCATAATCTAGGGTTTTCTCTCTGTGTGTTTTGTTTTTGGTTTTTCTCTGATTGTCTATGCATTTCTTCTCTATCTAGGGTTTTAGTGTGTGTGTTTTTTGTTCACCTGTTTGGTAATTTGATTTCCATTTTAATGGATTTGGTGCCTTTACAACTTTAAGCTGTTGTGAAGAAGTAGCATTTGCTAGGATGATTTGTTGTTCCGGAAAATTGTGTGCGGTGAACATGGTTGTGGTTTATAGAGGTGAAAATTTATGCCTAGGAAAATGATTTTCTATTGTATGATATGTATAGTCTCAAATTGCCAGCATGTATCTGCAGAACAAGAGAAATAAAAAACCATAAGGTTGTAGCCTTTAGAATCCATGTATGCATTGTAAGTTCAACAAGAATAAGTACTGGTGGAATATATCTGAGTTATGAATTATGATTATATCTATTTTTTTCCTCTCGCTTAATTGTTTGGTATCTATCATCTGATGGTTCGTAGAAAACTGTTAATTTTTGAAGCAGAGTAATGTGATTAACTAAATGGGAAGTGGGCAATTTGAGTCTTGGAAATGCTTTCACGATCTTGATTGTATATATATATATTTACCCGCGCGCACACACACACACACACAAACAAATACATTACATAACACACTGCAAATTAATGAAGTCTTTTGGATGCTTCTTGAAGGTTTTTCTAAGTAGTCTCTCTTGCCCCTTGAAGGTTTGATGGTATTTGGTCATAGACATCATTAAACAAGTCCTCAAGTGGAGGCTTTTGTGCTTTCTCTTCCATCTAAATTGCATGCACTAACTGTAGCAAAGTAACATAAAATTAAGTAAGCAACCTGCTTCCTAAACCCTAAACTTGTCACTTTCACCCACCATTTCCTTTCTACCAATCTTTGAACCTATTAACAGGATTCCTTGCCATCTTCCAATATTTAATCTCATCAATTGCCTGACACTTAGTTGAATCATCAGATGTAGAGTGATGTCTCACCCTATAAGTGAGAGCCTGAAGGTTATATGGCAATTAGCATAAGATTGGTGAAACACTAAAATGTTGTGGTATCATAATCAAACAATGATCATCTTAGCATGAAGGGAGCTCAATGCATCTCAATCAAAACTGGCCTTTATTCTGAAATTATATACTATGCTCTCGGACTCTTTGTAAGAGCCTAGATTTGTGATGAAAGGATATTCTACTTTGCTCTGATTTCATGATAGACTTGCTGTATTTGACACAAGAATCAGGCAAATATCTGTTTGATGACTTCCCAGCATGGTATGTTGAGGTGACAAAAATTCCATTAGCCAACTCATGAAGAAATCCCTTCATTTTATCATCTTTCAGGAGTTTTCCTTCTATCCCTTGACTTGGAGGATCTTCTTGAAGTTTGTGAATAGTATTCAAGAGCACTTAGCACTTTGGTTGATGAATACTTGTGTTCTACAAGGGTATAAGTATAGCCAAAAGAAAACAAGTTGACTCCTGACTTTTGATGGTTGAGTCAGATATGTATCATCATGAAGACTAAACAAAAAAAAAAAAACTTATTTTCTATTTCCCACCACCCCTTCCCTTTTTTCTATTACCAGGTATTCAAGAGACCTGAATTCTCCCCTCCTATTTCCTGACTACTCCTAATCTGCTCCACAACTCTACCTACCATCTCCCTTTTTATACAGTCACATCCCAATATACCATACCATATCATCAATTACTTGGTATGCTACTTACATTCTCCCTACCAACAGATTCTCATCAGTCACTAACTCTTAATTATATTTTAGCTATCAGGTGTGGACCTAGTGGCCTACTATTCCCAACTTTCTCTCTTCTAGCACATACCTGGGGTGTAACACATTTACACCAATGAATGGGTTTCTGTGCCTGCCAACCATATACCATGGCAACCATAGCATAGATAACACCACTTAAGCTGGTAAACTTTAAATCCTGAGTACATTGTGGTATTTAACTATTTCTAAATTTCTAATACCTAAGATATTTCGTAACTCTGGATTTATGTACCTCCATTTTTTGATTCCTACCACCTTTAATTCCACAGTTCCCCATTTACTTGATAATATAATTTACATAGGAAATATGCTTGTGGGTATTGACAATTAAGTAATGCCAGAATATTTTTAGCAACATTCACCTTCCATACTTTTCTCTACTTTGAGCTCTCAATCATCTCTGTTCTGAACCCCTAACTTCCTCTGTTCTTTTCTCTGGGTAACAGGCCACCCTCACTTTTCATTGAATGTTTAAGAAGCTTTGTATTTGAAATATGAATGTGCCATTGAATCTTGTTTGTTTCTTTGACTTTTATTGTTATTTACTCGTATGTTTTGCTTAAAACCTATCACCTTTTATTTTTAATGAATGTCATGAATGTTGAGTTTGTTTTTTTTACACACACACATATTTGAGCATTTAAATGTGTATGGTGTAAATAAATTATTCAATCTATATCTATATAAAAAAAATCAGAATAGTCCATCCCACTATGCGCCATACTGCCATAGCATTTTTGGGGTCAGCTGCTATGCAATGCTATGTGAAATTGATAATTATGCCTACTTGATAACTTGTACTGTACCTATGAAATAATATGTACCATTTATATTGCTCTGTAGAATGTATGGAAAATGACCCTTTAATGCCATGTTTTCCTTAAACAGATACAAAAAATGCCAAAAGTGAAGACAAATCGTGTTAAATACCCAGAGGGCTGGGAATTAATTGAGCCTACACTCCGTGAACTTCAAGGAAAGATGAGGGAAGGTTGGAATTTTACATTATGTGCATGCCACACTAAATTTTATAATGTTCTTTCTGAATTCAATGAAATTAATAGTCTTGTATACTCTATGTGGCAGCTGAGAATGATCCACATGATGGTAAAAGAAAATGTGAGACATTATGGCCTATATTTAAGATTGCACACCAGAAGAGTCGCTACATATTTGATCTCTACCATCGGAGGAAGGAAATTTCTAAAGAACTGTATGAATTCTGTTTAGATCAAGGATATGCTGACCGCAATCTAATTGCAAAATGGAAGAAGGTACCTTAAATAAGCAATTTTATTGTATTTTTGAAACTGCTTTTGTTTTTCTATTTCTTTTTTCATAGAAGATAGTATTATAGATAAAAAGAGCAGAAGTACAACTAGGAGGAGTATAAGAAGCCCTCTAGAAGCCAAAAAAAAAAAACAAAATTCTTCAAAACAAATAAGATTAAATGCAATAATAAAAAGTCAAAATCAGGTTGGAAGGTCTATGAATTTGAAACAAATTAATAATATTGATCATGTCGATGTCAAGTACCACTGTCCTAACAAGGGACTTGGCCTTTGAGAGAGGTTTAGATTTTAAATGGATTTATCAAGTAGAAACTTTGAAGGTTAGGCGTGCAAGTATGCAGTTGAAAGAAAACTTTGCAAGAGAAAATACTGGAAGAATCCATGATCCAAACTCTTCTATTTAACTTGGTTGAAGGAGAATTAGATTCGCATAGAAGTGTAAAACACTAAAGCCAAAACGGATTGTAGTTCACTTCACTATAGTATCCATATTCAAATCTCCAAGCAAATTGAAGTTCCTATGTAAATAATGGTCTAACATTCTTAGTTTTAGGTTAGAAATGGATAAAATTTGCAAAGTAGGGGTGGATCATATGGGAAAAGCCTCTGAAAAAGGAGCACTCCCCATCTCAAAACTTGACAAGGATGCCATCACCCAAACAATAGAAATATATTATCGGAAAATTTCCAATTCCAAAAGCTATGGTCTGTGTTGCTCAATTGGTTTGCTTACCACTCGTTCTAATAAGTTGTACTTGCTTTGATAAGCTTGGTGCCTTATAGCATTGGTTTCCAGAGGAAAGTGCCAAAGTCATTTAACCTCTGAGGCAATGTTTTTCTGTTAAGATGCCAAATTACCAAGCCCTATTCCCCCTTCATTTTAGGCCTACAACAAACCTCTTGTCCTGTCCCTCTGTTGTGCTCAAGGTTTTCACAGGTCTGTGCAGCGTGCTCTTTAAGACTTCCTCTGTTATTTTTCCCCTGCTCTGTATGTTGTGTACACACTTTGTACCCTTGTATCATCCCTCTGTTTGTACTTTCATTGCCATTCTCGTTGTTTATTGCAGACTTATGATCCTTCACTTTTGTTTGTTACAAACTTGTTAATCATGCCTTGGACTTGTATCCCTGGCATTTGATTATTAAAGAAGCATGTCTTCAATTTTGGGTTTCTTTAGCAGTTATATGTGTATAATATACAATAATTTATCTTGTAAGCATAACCTTCGGTACATCACCCATCTGGCTATAGAGTTTTGGGCTGCCTGCTTGAATTGCTCTCTAGGATTTGCAACCATGATATATGCTCAGTCAATACAACTAGATTATCATATTTAGTTGTGGTTTTTCATTTGCAACACACCTAAAATCATGGCTCAAACTTTTTACTATGATTGTCATTTTGCAAAGCTTGTTTTGAAAAACATTTGGTTTCTGTTTCAAACAGAAACTTGTGATTAAATATGTTTCTAATGAAAGAACTTGTGGCTTGACTTCAGATGGGTGAAATTTAAACATAAATCGCATAGTGATAGGGAAAATCCTATCAGAAGTAGAAGAAAATTTAATTAATGGAAACTGTGTGGAGTTTAGAGTAAAAGAACAGCAATAAGCTCCCAGCTATGGAGGATCTCTCCAAGCCCAGCCATAACAGCTAAAAGGAAAAAGCCCGAAATGAATCCCTACCCCCATTGTAAAACCACCGCTGCACTATTTACACAGATTCCTTATTCTCTCCAACTAACTTCCACTCCCACGCCCCATTAATTAATTTCCATGTTTTGCCCCCATCATGTCTAAACCTTTAGGACCTTAGTGTTGGTCTTAGCTGATTGCAGTCTGGTTGCAAGTCTCCCATATTATCACATTGGTTCAAATTCACTTATATTCAAAATCAACTTTACAAAGTCAAGATCATCCAAAAATAAGTTTGAACTCACATTCCAAGTCTGATGTTGAGGACTTGTGAAATGAAAAAATATGATGCTGTACTCATTTGTGCCTTCTCCAAGATGTTAATTGTTGTAAGGTTATTTTTTGCTGGTAGCAAAAAATGATATTATCGTATTACTCTTACTAAGATTTTATTTCATTTGTGCATTCTATGTGCTTTCTTGGATTTTGAGTAATTATGGTTTTTGTCTGGTTTGCAGCCTGGTTATGAACGTCTATGTTGCCTGAGGTGCATGCAGCCACGTGATCACAATTTTGCCACCACTTGTGTTTGCAGAGTTCCCAAGCAACTTAGGGAAGAGAAGGTCATAGAGTGTGTTCATTGTGGATGCAAGGGTTGTGCAAGTGGGGACTGATTGGACATCAATTCTAGTATTTGTTGCCAATGGAGGGTTTCTTTGAATTGCTTTTAGCTTTCTGTTGTCTGAAACCCTCGCCATGGGACACCACTAGTTGTATTATTGTCTACTAACTTCAAGAGTGCTATATGTTGGGAATATTGGTTAAATATTAGTTATCTGCCTAGTTCAAAATCTGACTGGAGTTTTGTACCTTTACATTGATTAGCCTAACATGGTCTACTTTTGCTTGATCGCAGTCTAATCATCGGGTTGAGAATAATCGAACAATGGTTAGTGTAAACAACTTCTAATGTTGCTTTAATTCCATGTAATATTTGGTAAAGATTGGTGTCAAGCTGCAGAATGCAAACTTCAAATAGTTTTTTTAAAATAAACCAATGTTGTGAGGATTGTTTTAAAGTTAAAAGCATTATTCCAAGATAAAATATATTTTTGCGTCATCCATAGTCCATTTGACAGTAAGTCTTTAAATACAATAAATGAAAATAACTGATAATATATACTCCTAAAGTTGGGTAAATACTATAGATGGTGAAGTATTGTGTTGAATAATTTAAGTACTATTTGAGTACAAGTTACAGGCAATTATGACTGAATGAAATACGTAATACAATAGAGTAACATCCTATACTCTAATAAGTAATGGTATAAGTTGTTAAACCTTTGTTTTGTTTAACAAATTTTTTTAGGTGTGTAAACTTAAGATTGAGAATTTGTGTATTTCGTAGTCGATACATTTTAAGTCGTTGAAATCAATTTCACAATAAATCTTTCAAAATCTGTCTTTAAAGGAGATATTTGTTTTAAAGCGTACAATTATATTTCTAAAGAATAATATTCTTGAAAACATCCCGATGAAAAAATTGATTACGGAGTAAACTAAAAAGTGTAATTAGTTAAGTTTTCTCATAAAAGCTTTCGCATTTTGTCTCTTGTTAAAAAAAATCAAATGAAAACAAAGTATGTGATGAAAAGAAGCGAAAGTGAAAATTAAGTGTTTCAAAATAGGTTTTTCATGAAATAAAAGTAACACATCCTTTCTTGTCTTGAAAATAAAAAATAAAAAAAGTAAAAAAAAATAGTTGACTAACCGTTTCTAGAAATTAATAAAGTACATAAATATTTTCCATAACTCGGTAAGCACATTGATAAATTTACAAAGATAGCTAATTTGTAAGAATTTACATTATTTTTTGCATAAATTCCTAGAATTCTCATTCAACGTCCAGTGCCAAGATCTCAGTGCTAAGCATTGCATTGCTTCAAAATCTAGCGCTAGTTGTTTCATGATAACACCATGTTTATATTACATCCTAAAAAAAAATTATATTTAAAGTTAAACTAATAAAATAATATAGTTTATAGTTTATATATATACATTTTTTTTATCTGTTCATCGAGCGAGTGAGTTTATGTCTAGTTTAGAAAGAAATATCAAATCGTATCGATGAAAAGTGTGTATTGCTTTTTATCAAGTGGGCCTAGAGAAGAAATTTTATTACAATATAAAGAGAATTTTTTTTTTTACAACTTTACACCACTTCAAATATCATATGAAAAGACATTATAAACTATTGGGATTAACCAATTTGCCAATTATTTTTATTTTAGTTAGATAAACTTATAGGCGAATCAAATATAAGTTAACTAAAACATAAATCTGCTTTGAGCCCCCAGAAATTAAAGGCTATTTTCTTGATCAGAAAATCTTAAATTGAAACAAGTTTAGCATACGCTTCGACAAACAAAACTACATTGATGTGGGAGCAGCATCCCTTAGACCAGCAGTATACAAAATGAGGTATATTTTGTCCTAAAGGGTCTCTCTATTGCCGTGTAAAAAAAAAAACCATATAAGCAAATAGACATTTTTATGTAGTTTTTCTGTTCCACCGTGACTACTAAACATTAATGTCCCACCTAAAGGCAGAAGCAAGCATTAGGGTCCTTCAGCCTATACATTATTCCTCTGCCATTATGTCCACAGTAAATAAATGGATGATCATCTTAATTTAAACACGGTTCCGTCATATAATACTACTAAAACCCCACAAGGTTTTGCTACTAAGAGAAAAAAGTAGCAAAAAAAAATTGCAAAAATGAACCATAATTACTGTTAATGGAACAGCATTATTTTAATGATGATGAATTCAAACAATCTGCTCCTGGACTTCAAGCAGACAAACAAATGCTGAAATTGCTCTTATGAGCAAAGGGATTTCATTTTACAAATAATTAGAAATAAATTACAAAAACATTTTCACTACTTACATACTGCACACCGCAGCAAGCGCTTCTAAGTTAAAGGAAAAACAAAGTGAACATGGTTGTTGCAAGAAACAAGACCACAGTCCTGGATACATACAAATCAGAGAAATGAGAAAAATCTCACTGAGAATTTTACTGGCTGCCAATCTCCAAGTCTGCTTGTCCAGTTACTTCAGTCACATTAATTTCTTCAATATGCTTGGTCTTGCTCTTGAGGTCACATAAGGCATTCACATCACTCTTGTCATCATAGTTCTCAGTCTTCAGTATGTGATGCTTTCTCCTGACACCAGCTCCTTTCACCATGTCCCCTTTGGAGATTTTGCACGCGAGGCTGGTAGTTGGCCCAGACATGATACTCAACCTTTTTCATGCACATAAGTTGATAAAATATGTCTACATGTCCAACTGGATCTTTTACAATTATAATAAGCAGTTTTTCAGTTACTGTAAATGAAATTTGGTTTGAGAGCTTAACATAACAAGAACTCTTCATTGTTTTTTATGATAAAACTGAACACCATGCATGATATTATTAAAAGTACAAACCTTCTTCAATTCAACCATAGGAGGTAGCCCCTCATGGTAAAAGCTCGGCATAGGGTTTGCTTTAAAACTTAAACTCTTCTTTAGCTGCTTGATAGCTTCCTCTATCTCTTCCTTAAATGTTTAGAAATTGATGAAGGAATCGGAGTGAGATAACTAACTTATGAGCTTATAAAAGAAAGTAACTTTACGGCAATGTATTTTTAGTCTTGAAGATAATTGAGAAAGTGTTGTACCTTGGTCCCCACTTCAGTTTGATTCTTCTCAGCTTCCATTGATTGGTATTTTTCCTCTAATTTTGAATAAAACTATGGAAGGGACTATGCAACAATCAATTTGAGATAAGAAAACCTATCCAGACAAAGTTAAGTAATATACAGTTTGTTACCTCCTTCCTTTTTTCTGGAAGTTCAGTGGACCGAAACACAGGAGCAGAAACAACAGTAGCCCTGGACTTGATTGACCGCACAGAAGCTACAGTTTTATTCATGGTCAAGGAATAATAGCAATTTCAAATTCTAAAAGGAAGTAGAACCATTGCCAAAATAAGAAAAATATGGCGTGAGAATTTGAGAGGCTGAATTTGAATAAACGTCTAGTGAAAGTCTTGAAACGTGCTATCTTTCTGGAAACAAAAATTCTCGAATTCTGGTGTCTCCTTCATTAGTAGATAAGTAGTTGATAATCATTTCTGTGGTGGCAGCATCTACTGAAAAACCTTTGTCTCCCATTATTGTAAGGTATTTTATTGACCTTACAATTTCCTTTTTTGTCAGCAAGCCTTGAACAAAGACGTTGTAGGTGCAATTATTTGGCAGGCAGCCATTCTGTTCCATACTCATCAGTAAGTTTTCAGCTTTATCCAACAGCCCTAGTTTACAGAGACCTTTAATCATAATGGTATAAGTATAAACATTAATTTGTAAACCTTTAGCAGGCAAACTTGAAAAGAGTTCCCATGCAGCATTCAGTTTTCCAGCACTGCACATTCCGTCAAGCAAAATACTATAAATCACAATATTAAGATCCAAATTACTCTTCTCCAGTGCCTCAACCAATGACACCGCCTCGGCAAGAAGATTTCCTTTACAAAGGCCATCCAATATAACGGCACAAGTCTGGAGATTGGGAACTTGACCATATTTGTGCATACTAAAAAACAGTTCTTTTGCAGCTATTGGTCTACCTGCTTGACAAAACCCACCTATAAGAGTGGTCCAAGTTGCAACATCAGGAACAAATCCCATCTTACCCATTTCATCCAACAGATGCATAGCCTTATTAATGTTTTTGTCCTTACACCATCCATGGATGAGTGATGTAAAAACCACAATGTCCGGTAAACAGCCCCTGCCAACCATTAAATTAAATACTCTCATGGCCTCATTCATTTTATTTTGCAAACAATATATATGAATCAATGAATTATAGGTAAACACATCTGGCTCCTCCCCCATCAGAATCATAAAACCAATCACACTTTTGGCCTGCATCAGTTTTCCTTCTTTGCAGAAAGCATCCACTAAAATATTGAGAGTTTGCAAATCCAGCATCATCCCCGTTTTCACCATCTCATCCAGGAGAGAACCAGCCTCTTTCCATCTTCCAAAATTGCAAAGACCTTGAATCAAGCAAGTGTAAGTGACAAGATTAGGACGAACACCTTTGCCACCCATTTCCGAGAACAAATTTAACGCCTCAGAAACCAATCCATCCTTGCACAAACTATCAATAATTGTGCTGTAAACTACCACATTAGCTTTCCAATTTCTTTCCTCAATCTTCCTTAGCCACCCAACTGCCGCCGAAGTGTCTCCCATCTTACACAACCCATTGATCACCACCCCATATGAGTAAACATCTAAGGGATACCCCATTTTTTCCATATGATCAGCCAGCCTCACTGCCTGAGCCACATCGCCTTGCACACAAAGCCCATTAATGAGAGTGGTAAGAGTCATCACAGTGGGCTCCAAACCACGTTTGAACATAGTACCCAAGACAGAGAACCCAAAAGCTATCAACTTCAAATGGCAAAGACAATTGATGACAATATTAAGAGTAATGGTGTCAGCTTCTATGCCTAGAGAAGAAAACATGTGTTTAACTAAAGATATGGCAGTGGTGTAATGCTTCAACCTCACAATAACCCCTAATAACAAAGTGAAGTCCTTCACAGAAGGCAAAGGCTTCATTTTGGTCATGCCATTAAACAAGTCCAAAGCTTTATCAACGTTTTTGACTTTACCTGACCTGCATAGGTTTCTCATGGAAATCAATAAGTGGGTGTGCTTCTCAGTTTCGTCGGAGTTTGCGGTAGGGACTGGGGAGCAATGACAGAACTTGAAAAGGGAATGAGAGAAAGTATCATTGTGACGAAGAAGACGAAACCGAGAGAGAAAGGGTATTCTTCGATGCATTCAAAATCACTCTTTTGTTTTAAAACACCATCGATGTCAGAAACAACTTGCTCCTTCGTTGCATAATCTGGTGAGGGTTTTGGATTGTTATTTTTGCAACGAGGGTTTAGGATTTTGAACCACAAGGTAGTATCTTTAGCTTATGTTAATGCTAGTGTTATCACTCTTTATGAGAATAAAAAATGGAATAGATATTTAAAATATATTCATTTAACAAATTTTCTGAATATTTATGTTATTAATATGTACTATTAATATTATTAATTAAAAATAATATTTTCTTTTGATATACACAAATTTTAGATTAATTTATTTATTAATTATTTCTAAATCATTTTCTCTTTTATTATTTATTTATTTTTTGTTTGTTTATTTATTTTCTCTTTTTTTGTTTTAATGATATTCAATTTTCAAATCTCTCATTTTTTAAATAATCATTCATTATCTTTTTTTTGGGTAGATAAATAGTCACTCGTTTCTTCTTGTTTTTATTAATTTCTATATTTTTATTAATTTCTATATGTTAAATTTTAACATTTTTTGAGAGTCTTTATTCAATAAAAGTTTTTGAATTTTTTTTTAAATTTCTTATTTAATTTACTTTTTTTATTTATTCAATTATTTTAATGCAAATTTTTTTATCTAAGAATATTTTTAGAGATTAATTTTCGACTGAAGTGTTTTTCAGGACAAAATTTAATTATAATTACTTAAGTACGATTGGTGTTGTCACCCAATTTGTAATACTATGCTTTCTTAATCGTGTTTATTGAAATAAATGTAATTAAATATTTTATTTTGTATTGTTTTGTTGTTATAGCTTAAGTACATGAAAATTGCCTTGGGAAGGACTGAGCTATATAAGTTGAATTTTGATGAATGAACTTCATAAATTCATAACTTTAGAATTGTAGAGAGAAGTTAGAAAGAGGAGTTATGGAGCTTGAGAGAATCTCTTCAAGGCTCAGAAGGTTGAGAATCAAATGGTGGTGGTTCTGTTTGGAGTTTCCCTAGAGCTTGGTTTCTTCTCCCCTCCTCTTTATTCTCTTCAAATCCGAGGTAAGGGGAGTTAAGATTGATTGTGAATGAGATGGTTGAATTACATGTTGTTAATTTTGATCAAGTATGAGTATATAGTTGAAAATTTCAAATTGTATGATGTAAGGGTGAGTTTTGGGTGTTCTTGAGATGGCTCATATGAGTTTTGATGATCTTGATTGAAATTGTTATTGCATGCTGTAATTCTAGTGCACAATGAACTGTTGAGGATGTTTATGTATGAATGGTGGTTTTGCATGTATGTATTGTGGTATGGGTTGAGTGGATTTTCAATGGTTAAGGTGAATGTTTAGGTCATTGTTCTCGAGCTTTGAATATGCAGATTTTTGGATAGACTCGCTCAAAACGCAAACTTACTTATTCCAAGTGAGCTTATGCAACCAATTTTGGTGTGCTCTCTAACTTGGCTCGATCAAAGCATATTATAATCGCTCATAGCGAATTTCAGTGGCTTAGAGCAAGCACTCATTCACTTAGAGCGAGGAGATACAGAGGTTTGTGGGTGGTCCCTAACATTGCTCGCTTAGAGCAAATTTATGAGCCCTTTGAGCGAATTTTGTCTCTCAGGGCGAGAATGTCATCGCTTAAGCGACCAGATCGAGACTCCCACGGGTACTATCTATTTGAGCTTGCTCCAAGCAAATTTCTTAATGCTCAAAGCGAATTTACGTTGCTTAGGGCGAGGTCTGGGGTGCTTCAAGTGCTTGGTTCCTTTTTATTTTATAAGTTGGATGCTTGTATGAAGTATAATGAATGTTTGATGTAATACCTTTTATGTTGAATGTACATTGATCTGGAATAATGTATGATGATGATTTAATTATTGACAATTTAAATGTTGTATGGTGAACATGAATAAAATGCTTGAGTCTATTGCTTGTTGTATGAAGGAGGATAATGATAATAAGCGTTTGTGTGATATACTTGTGTGGTTGAAATGGTGATGACTAATGAGCATTGATATGCTATGCATGATTGATATGCCACAGTTGCATGGTTCCTCGAGGATAACTAGTAAATAATTCCATAAATGACTTGGTAATGTATGTGAAGACTATGGTGCACCTATACGTAACTATATTAGTCTTGATTGTGGAATTGGACTTTTCCAGTGTAAGTGACGATATCTGAGAAATTAGATGAGGGATTGGTTGATATTCCAATATAGTTATGGATCTAGTAGGCGTATTGGGTGTCAAAATGATCAGAGTTGGTCTGGTAGGGTCAAACCATTTATACTACTCAGGTGTGTAGGAGATTTTTATAGGTAAATGTATGATGACACATTAGTTGAGATGTATGTATATGATGTGGTGCTGTTTAATGTTATCCATATTTTTGGTTGAGAATGTTGTTGAATGTCATTGTTGTAGTGAAATATGATTTTTCATATGTAAATGAGTTGCTTACTCTTGTAAGGCGTTGAATGCCATGTCGGAGTGCTTTTGTCGTGTTGATATGTTATAGACTATGAAGTATTTGTTGTGGTGCTTACATATTGGTGTTGGTCAGACAATTGTATTTTTTTTGTACATGGTATGTTGATCTATATTGCTATAATGCGATATTGTTTAAGTTGAGATACTATGTTAAGCATTATGGAAAAGTTGGAGATTTTGTAGTGTGACTTATGTGTCCTAATGAGATGGTGGTGAATGTATGATTACATTGAAAGTTGTGTTGTGTAATTAAGTTTGTAATATAGTTAGTTAATTCTTCTGTACCTTGTTGAGTCTTTGTATTTCTAGCTTACTCTTGCATGTTTTCTTAATGGTTGGACCACAATGATTAATTTTTGTAGGGGAGCAGAACAAGGTTGGATTGGAGGTTGGATTGGAGGTTGAAGTTCGCGTGGTCATTTTGTTGGCATGTAGTTTGATGCTATTTTTGGCGAGAGTTTTACTTATTTTTAGTTACTTGACCAACAATTTAGAACTTTTATTTTTAGTATTGAATGATTGTACATATTTTATATGATTATACTTTTGAGATTTTACTCGTGTGATGCACCCAAGTATTGTTATATATTAATCGTTGGTAATTAGATGTTTTTTCGTTGTTAGTAGGTGATTCCATTAAAGTGTAGAAATTACGACGAGTCGTTACATAATTAGAGTCAAAGTTTTATTTATGTACTTGCATTTAATACATGTCTCATTAATATAGATTTACACTTGTTAACGAGATAAAGTTCTAATTCTGATCGAAAAATAACATCAACCACACATAAAATATTGTACTCAAATTTTATCCTTATTTTAATTCCTTATCTAATTCAATTTTCTATTTATAATATTTGTGTATGAATTATATTTTAATATTTTTATAAAAAGGTATCAATAATTAAGAATAATTTTATGTCATTAAAATATAATTTATATATTTTAAAAAATATATTTATACAAAAATAATATAATTTATGTATTTAATATAATACTTTTTTGTCTACGTAATATATTATAATTTTTGTTATAAATAATAAATATTTAATCTATAAAATGTAAGATATAAAATATTATTTTTTTAAACAGAAAGACACAAAATATATATTTTTTTCTTAATTTAATCATAAAATATTAATTTTATATAATTAAATTTTAATATAAAAAATTAAAATTATATTTATTATTTTTAGAAAAAGTTGTTCATTAAGGAAATTTTTTTTATATATACAAACTATTATTTTTATTTCCAATAAATATGAATCCTTAAAAAAATCAGCTATAGTCCGTATATATTTGATTTTTAAAATTATTATTATTATTTATACATCCATGTTTAAAATTTATAAAACAATTATAAATAAATCCCCTAACAACAAACCACCAAAAAAATAAATTAAATCATAATATTCTATTGTGAAGCTCGTCGTCTATCAACTTGGGGAAAGCCCAATGTGACATTATAAATACTCGAGTCGAGTGGATGAACTTGTTGGAAGAGAAAAAGCAGAGAATCTTCCCATAGTGCGCGCTCACGACGCAGATTCCATTCCAGAAAGTGAGAAAGGTAAGAAGTAAGACTCATTCTCTTCTGAGTATTTCATCTGAAATTGTCTGTCGCTGTGTAAACGTTTTACCTAACATTAACAACTATGCATCTTTGCGAAATAGGGTTTGGTGAATAAGGGAATCGAAACTAGTTTTTGTGTTTTTTCCCAGTGGCGTTTAATTGAGGAGGAACAATGTCAGTGACTGCGGGTGTTAGTGATACTGTAATAGCGATTAGGGATAAGCTGAGAGGTAAAATTGGGCAAACGAAAGTTAAGCGTTATTGGCCTGGTAAAGTTCCTGAGTGGGCTGATGATGAGATAGAAGATGGAGCCCCCGTTGATATTAGACCCTCTAGGGAAGCTGCCTTGGAGAAAGCGTTTCCTCGGCACGAGGAAGACGCTGCCATTGTTAGAAAGGATGACCGTAGGCTCCGCCGTTTGGCTGAGAGCCGGATTGATAACCGTGAGGAGGTCCGGGCTGATCATCGCCGCATTCGGCAGGCTGAGATTGTTTCCACCATTGAGGAGGAGGCCAGGAGGCAGGAAGGCTTGGAGTTGGAAGAAGAAGATGAGAACGCTTTGGCGGAGAGAAGGAGGCTGATTAAAGAGAAGTTGCTTCAAAGGGAGCAGGAGGAGGCTCTTCCTCAGGAAGAGGAGGAGGAAGAGGAAGAAGAAGAGGAGGAGGAGGAGTCTGAGTATGAGACTGACTCGGATGAGGAATATACGGGTGTGGCTATGGTGAAGCCTGTGTTTGTTCCCAAGTCTGAGAGGGATACTATTGCTGAGCGTGAGCGTCTTGAGGCTGAGGAGCAGGCCCTTGAGGAAGCAAGGAAGAGGAGATTGGAGGAAAGGAGGATTGAGACGAAGCAGATTGTTGTTGAGGAGATCCGGAAGGATGAAGAAATCCAGAAAAACGTGGAAATGGAGGCCAACATTGCTGATGTGGATACTGACGATGAAATCAATGAGGCAGAGGAATATGAAGCTTGGAAAGTGAGAGAGATTGGTAGGATCAAGAGGGATAGGGAGGATCGTGAGGCAATGTTGAAGGAAAAAGAAGAGATTGAGAGGGTGAGAAACATGACTGAGGAAGAGAGGAGAGAGTGGGAAAGGAAGAATCCCAAACCTGCTCCACCACCAAAGCAGAAATGGAGATTTATGCAGAAATACTATCACAAAGGTGCTTTCTTCCAGTCTGATTCTGATGATCGAGCTGCCACTGTTGGATCTGATGGGATTTTCACACGTGATTTCTCTGCCCCAACTGGGGAGGATAAAATGGACAAGACAATACTACCAAAGGTTATGCAAGTCAAGCACTTTGGTCGTAGTGGAAGAACTAAGTGGACCCATCTTGTCAACGAGGACACTACTGATTGGAACAACCCGTAAGTTCTATTTCTTCTATGTTCTTTATCTTTCAAGAGTTGCAATAGCTTGTTCGATCTATTATTTGACATTAATTTTTTTTTTTGTTTTATCCCAAGAAAAAATATATATTGCATATCTGTTAACATTTACTTTTGAAGTTCACCTGCTATGGCATTGGTCCAAAATGGTCTTAGACATTACTTTTACAACACACTTGGAATAAAATCGAGAAGCTCAAGTCTAAAGTGAAATGTTCATTTATGATTTCTTATTCTTTTCCTCTTGTGATCTAGAAAATTCTGCTTTATATTAGTATTGTAATTGATGATGATCATGATGGTAACTGTATTCTTAAGCATCATTATTATCATCATTTGTCTTCTATGATAGGTGATTAACATTACATGAATAGGGATTTAAAGAAATCAAAATAGCTAGTGTCTATAACTCTTCATAGCGCTTTTTGTTTGAAAGATATGTGGCTCTCTTAGTACAGGTGAACACCTACGCTTGTTTTCCTTTCACCTGGAACCGAGTGTCTTTGGCTGTTTTTGGATAAGATAATTTAAGTAGGAATATGATTTTTAGAGTATTTAAAATGCTAAATTAAGATACTGAATTTCAGTATTCAATTTTTTTTTTATAGAAATTCCTAGTATTTTGATTGGCCACTCATTTTCTCATGGTGAAATTTCTGAAATCCCTCTATGCTCTTCTATGTGTAGTCCCTGGCATTGTATTTTTTGTTGGCCATGGCAATGGCATAACATAGTCCTTCAAACACCTTTCTTTAGAAGATATTTTTGTGTGTTCTGAACTGAAGGTATTATTAATCAAGTCCAATAAAAATAACAGACATGGCAAAACAGAATGATACATTCCTTTGGATTTAAATTTTACGTTATAAAATTCAGGTCTTGTCTAGACTCCTGATAATATTTCTCTTAGAGTTTGGTGGTACTTTCCTTCCAATCCTTGCATCCACACTTTTGAGTGACTTCCTTCACACCTTTTGAATGTATACCTCCCCAAAGTAATATTGTGTACTGTGTAGCTGAAAGGGGGCAAAGATAGCAGATCCTTAGATCGCCTAAGTGGGGCAATTGTGCTAGTCCACTCTTTACCCAGAATGTCTAAGTGGATCTCACTTTGATTTCTGAATAAAAAAAATACATGAAGGATTTTTGTGCTTACTCCTTGTTCTAAATATCAAGTGGATCTCATATTAATGTTTCTCTTGGAAGGGAACTAGCTATTGCATTAGTTTATCTGAGGGCATGAGTGATTTTAATCTCATAGAATTTCTCAACAGAGAGTTGATGTCAATGTACTTTAGGATAATGTTTGTAGAAACAGTCAGAGTTAAGTTCTACTTGGATGATTGAACCCAGTACTTCCTGTTGCTCTAAGAAAGGAGTGGTGTGGGTATAAAAGTTGCATGTTTGGTTTTGATATGGTTTAGCGAGGTCTTGACACGAGTGCATGCTCCTGAGTTATGCTTATCTGTTTTCATTGTAGTTTTGGGTTTCACTTATGTCATTTGCTTGCTTGTAATGTGTGAAGTTAGGAGAGTATAACATAACATTTAAAAGTTTTGATTCTATATTAATTTCTAGATGAAGTTATATTCTCTGTCTTGAGACCATCTGAAATGCTACACTTTTATTATCTACAGAATGCTGACTCTGTATGTTATGGATGTTGATGTATCTTGTTAAACTGATTCTACCACACTTTGATTTTATAACAACAAAAGGATTGTAGAGAATTTTTTTTTTATCACATGAGAATTTTATCATGCATTGTCATTCTAGGGATCTAGGTTGATAGGCTTGCGGTCATGTCATCACATATTGATAATTGACAATCATCCGTGGAATAATTGGCTTTAGTATATTTAGGTAATATTTGCTGCATTGTCAAAGAAATTTCTGCATCGGGTTTCTGGATCTTACCTGTGTCTGATGTATCTCCCTTAACAAGAATTTGGGATTTGTTAATGCATTGATGATAGGAATTTATTTTTCTTAACTTGCAACTAACCTCCAGACCTCCCCTTCTCCTGGAAAAAGGAGTTTCTTTAGTACTACTGCAAGGACCATTTTATACTTGTATATTCACTGCTGTAGTATTTTGCTCTGATGTTCTTGTTACTGTTGAATTGTAATACAGGTGGACCTACAATGATCCACTTCGTGCAAAGTATAATGAAAAAATGGCTGCAGTGAACGCACCTATAGCAAAACCTAAAGGAAGCAAAAAATTGAAGGACTGGGAATCTCGATGAACTTGGATGTTACAGAATTATGCATGAAGATCTCGTCCTTTCAGTTATTAGACTTCGGTGAAATACCAGACTATATTTCCTTATCCTATGCATGTTCGTGTTCTGTCAAACAGAACGTAAAGGAGTTCATCACAGCTGGAGCATGTTTGTTATGGATCATGAAAGGCAGTTCGTGCAGATTGTGATAGGAATTCATCACTAATTTATCTGGTTATTCTCCCCAATTAATGAATCATAGCTGATTTAGTGTCCTGCCAGGGCCAGCCTAGCCTTATGACTATGACTTCCTTTATTTGTTGTCATAATTTTGGCTGGCTATGAGGATTTTGTTGAGTTTGCTGCCTATAGTGTTGCTTTAGGAGCCACTTTTTCAATTTAAGATCATTAATGTGTGCAACTTCGATACCGACTGGAACATCCCGGGGTGACACCAAATCCACGGTGTCGATAGTAAATGTAGCATAAACTTCCGTGTTTGGATAGTCTTTTAGCTGAACAAAAGGGGCGTATTGAAAAATTATTTATATTTAACTCGCTGCTTGTTTGTTTATAGAAGTTATTTGACTAGTCAATTTATATTTTATATTAATCCCAAAGTTTTAGAGTAATTTTTTTTTATCTAAGTTCACCTAAGTAAAAACAATTTGGGCTATTTATAGTAAGTTAAATATGGCCCGTCGAAAATAAATCTTGAAAAGAGCAAGTTACAAGAGATGAAGCAATTTTATAGGAAACCATTGTAAATCAAAGAGAGAGGATAAATGACAAATATCAGCGAATCTGGCTTAAAGACTATTTGGATAAGTTTAGAAATATTTTTGAGAATTCTATTGAAAAATATTCATTATTTAAATTTTTTGTTTAAAAGTGTTTTTAACTTGTATAAGTTTTTGGTTGATTGAGTAGAGTATATAAATTGAAAATATTTTTGGTATCAAGTTTGTAACTCCGGCTTCTGTTGAAAACATTTTTGCCGGAACAGTAATAACTAAATTGTGTTGGGATGGATGATTGTAAGCGAGGGGAAAGGAGAACAAAGTTTGCCTATTTATCATATCTTCCACTCACTTGGAACAATTTTTATTTATTTAGTGGATTAAGCAAAAAAAAAAAAAGATATTATCTTCAATTTTTATATAAAAAAGAAGTTCCTAATTTATCAAGACAAATGAAAATAATTTTAATTAATAAAATCTAAATTTTATTCCAAAATATCTGGAGTTAAATGATTCGAAGCAATAATTTAGCTTTATAGTTATTTCAAAATATCTCTAGAGTTAAATTTTATTTCAAAATATCTAGAGTTAAATGATTTTAGTTTTTAACTTATACTACCTTATAAGTTTTCCAACGAGCTTGTAAGTTAGTTTTACAAGCAAAATATAGTATGTAATGGATTTGATGTAGTATGTAAGCAAAATATATCACATTATTGAACATCTCTAGAAATACTCTTTATTATTAGTTAAAATTTATTAAAAATAACAGATTTTGGTAAGTCTTACCTCTCCAAATTAGAAGAGAAGCTCATTAAATGAGACACAAGCAACCAGAATTCGTAAGTTTTAATAAGTTTCAAGTAATAATAGATTAAATATTGGAAAGAGTGTTTGAGAGTATCCTTAACATCTACTTTTTAATCCTCAGTTTTTTCGTATCAAATTTGCTCAAGAGAGTGCGTTGAATGCTGTTGTTGCTGCGAGTTCGTTCATGTGACTTTCTGGAAAAGGTGAGTTGCTGAATCACTCATATATATCTTTAGATTCATTATATTCGAGTACCACTTATCATATACGTATTTCATATTTGCCTTTCTCACATAAAGATACATTTGGTCTGATATTGCCAAGCCAAATTGATCAATAGCTTTCTTTTTAATGCAATTTATTTATCATTATGATACATACTGCATATAGCTGCTGTAACATGCTTTCATGTTCTGTGTTCCTTATCAAATTCTTGATAATTCCTGAATCATTTTCGCATTTTATTTGTAATTAAAAGCTTCATACTATATTCATTTTATTTGTTAGCCGTGTACATTGCAATTGATAATGATAGCTGATGTCTACACTTACAACATTGCAAAGTCCGTTTCATATTGGCAATTATACCTTATAGTTGCATTACAAAAGCATTCTAGCAAAAAAAAAGGAAGAAAAATTAAATGCCATCTAGCATAATGAAACAAAGAAAAATTGGAGATGAAAAGAAACAGATAATTGATACAATCATAGTAGCAATTGATCATTCCTTTAGTGCACTTAATCTGCGAGCAGTAGTGTGATGTTCACTTATTCAGTATTAATTACCTACCCCCATAGGATAAGAACTCTTCCTTCAGACTATCAGTTTTTAGAGAAACTTTTGGAAATTTTCATATAATTTCAAATTCAAAAGTTCCCATCAAATTTAATGGACAAGATAAAGATTATGTGACAATGCATGATTCATGAACACAAGATGTTTGCATGAAGATGCAGTCAAGAGTCAGACCTACAACGATAATATTTAGAGCAGCCTCTATTTTGAGGATTTGAGGGAGGAGGAAGACACCCTCCAGTTTTACTATAAGCCTCACCAGAGCCACCACCATTACAAACTGGCTTGTCTCTCTGTAAAGCTCCATTAGAAATGTATCTCTTCTGCTCCAGAAACCTTCTGCTTATTTCGGACTCCATCAATAGCTCATCTTCTTGATTGCATTCAGATATGGAGCCATTGCATGTGCTTGCATGACTTGTCAATGATATCACAGTGCAGCTGCTGAAATGCATAAAGCTGAAGAGCAAGAAGTAGCAGAAACTCAGAAGTCTAATGGTGGATAATTTTGAGGTCATTCTTCTGTTTCTTCGTCTTGGATGTACCCTTCTTTCCACCCTCCACTAGGAAGCACTATATAGAGAATATTATATTATATGACACCACCTTTTAGAAAAGGTGCAAGTTGCATTAGTGATAAATTGATGGTGCGCACTTCACCAAACCTTTTGGACAACATGGAAATTATGTTATTTTCCATGTGCTACAGATGGGTTTTCTCTCTTTCTTTTCTGTGAAGACTATTGATTTACTCTTGCTAGTAAGTGATTGGATATTTATGTGAACTGAGATTAGGTGGCTCCCGGATGATAAAATTGTGATATGTCCGAAGTATATTCTGATATAAATATAGAGTAATTCAAAAATTTCATACCAAATAATACCTTCTAATTTGTACCCAAAAGAAAAATATTTATAGAAAACATGTGGTTGGTTTTGTGGCATCTGAATAAGATGGTATTTTCTTGGTTCTTATTTTTGTCCCTCCTTTCCTATCTAAGCCTAAATATTTGTGCAAAGCGAAGCAGAAAATGATGGGAGTAAATAGTTACCAAACTGTTTTAGCTAACTTTGACATTTGAAGCCCTTAAACACATTTAAGAAAGTGTTCTTGAACAAAAGTGGTGTTAGGTGAATGGGATTATAGGAAGGGGATTATCGTGACAAAAGGAAAAGGAGGTAACGAAAGAAAAGGTGCGACCGTGTGAGTATTTTGATATAATCATAAATCTAAAATATTTGGTACATATTCCACGAAATTGACCCACCTAATCTCTAAGTCTTTGTCAGACAATGGACCTGACCTCAACATATACTTGATTGGCGGGGTCCCTATGGATTTCCTTTGACTCTAATAAAACGAGGACATAACTTGAGTTCTTTTCACACCAATCTCAAATTATTGCACTCATGGAACTAGTAAACCCAAGAATGGAACTGTGATTTGAGTGTGTTAATTAGGATTGGTTCCAAACATTTTCTTCCTCTATTATTTTAGTTCAATTACACAGTGACACGCACTGCACAGGCTTGAAACTGCACACCTTGCATAGCATTCTTCGAAGCATTTCTCAATTACAATAATATGAACCAGTTTGTTCCAAACTGAGACTGTATGGTGTGACTCCATTGAGGGCAATTCATAAACCATAAACCTACAATTATACAAGTAGTACCATTTAACATCAAGACAAATACAGGCTTTAATAGTAGCAAGCAATTGGGACTAGTCAATATTTTTTTTCTTCATATATTTTACATTATAAAAACAAAATGGGTATGAAGTAGCTCATCTTTGCACGTAGGACACAGCAAATTTTTGTATGGACCTAGTTTATATTTATTGTGTATGTTCAAATGTTCAAAGTTGTTTTGTACAGTGGGACAAAGGGGTTTGATGTGGGGTTAACTGCACTGCACAATAAAGATGTTGACTGCTGTGTCCACAAAATAAATGCTTTGAACATAAGCAAAAACTTCTCCATGCCACGCACAACTGTGGGACAAAAAGAGTGACTATATGCTATAACAATTTCACTTAGCTTCAAAGCAAGATATTGGACTCCATGTCATTATGCAGTTTATTATTTGTGCCTTCATTATTGTCTGTGTTCACACAGCAGAAGCCAAAACAACACACATGGCCAGCAAAGCACTCATCAATTCATCATAGTATAAATGCATAAATATAAAAGATGAAATTAGATATATGATGATTTCCTTATTCTTCCCATTGAACGAACTGAAGACTTCATTTTCTGCATTTGCATATCCTGGAGCATCCTCTGTTGTAAGAGTTTGATGGCGGCGGCAGGCAGATTCTGCTACAGGGTGCTATGTTGCGTTTGGTAACTTCCATGGTAATGTACTTGTTTGCTTTAGCATGATTTTGAGATTTTTGAGACTCCATTTCCAGCCTTCATAAAAGCTTACTGCTTCATTCCTCACAAATCATTGCATTTTCTGCTTTAATTTTGGGTTATGTCTGTCCATTTATAGTACTAATACTTGAAAAGTGATAAATGAGAACCATTGGAGGAGGCCACCGAATAAGGCACAAGGAATAGGTTCCCCTTCAGCTACTTATTTATTTTTATACAGAACTTTTCTCGATTCTATAATAATGTTATTTAATCTCTCATTTATTTACTTGTTTTCAGGTAAGGCTTGTGTTGGCATAATTGGTATAGACTTATAGCATAACTAGAAAATGTATAATAAATAATATATACAAATATATAAACCATATTTAAAATTTGTATAAATAGATATTTTTAAATATATAAATTATATTTTAGATTTATAATAAATAATTTATATTATAATATAATATTATTTTTATTAATAATTTATTTAAAAAATATTAAAATTTTAAATCATAAATAATTATGATAAATAAAAAGTGAATTAGTTAAAAAATTTAAAAAAAATTTAAAAAACTTCCTCGTCAAATAAAATCTTCTAAAATTACTCTCATATAATACAGACAAAAGATTTGTGTTTAATATTTTTGACCTGCAATTTGACTATAATAATAATTATAATAACAACAACAACGTAGCTTTATTAGAGGTTCTTTTCAAAAGCCGATTCAAATGAGTCAAAGTCATTTCTAAAGTAGGTAGAGTCCTTATGAGAATGAATCATTATAGTCTTCAAAATAACGTAGATACCCAAAGCTCCCTTCAGGTTACCAACTGTCAATCACAAACCACACTTAAAATCATACATTTTTATTGATGCTCAAAAGAGAATATTCACTTCAAAAATTCTGAACTTATGATTAACATTATTGATATATTGAAATGATTTGGTTGGGTTATGTCAAGAGCATTCAAATGGTAACAAGCAATGTAGAAGGTGCAGCACATTCATGATGCGAATGAAATCATAGAAATCTCAGTCCCAAGTAAGGCCATTAATCTAGTACTTACTCAAATAGGTTTACTTGATCAAGAGACCGGAGTTTTGGAGGTGAGCAAGATTTATTTCATAGAGAACTGTATTTAGGTAAATGTAGGTAAGAAAGTACAGAAAACTACATGAAAATATAACTTTATTACAATGCAACAACCATACATTTGCAACTATTTATATATAACATTAGCCCACCTCTCTATTCACACTAGGACTAAGAGATTCATGCAAATGGATATCTCTTGTAACCTTGCCCCAAGTGGCATAGCTATTAAATCCATATATCTGAAGTGCAGTCACCACCAGGGTATCTCATCTCATGGGCAAGGGAGGGACCTCCAGGCTCAGCTCCAAAGTCAACAAAGAAGTCAGGGTTAATTTTCAGACCACCATTTTCAGTATCAATATCAATCTGTAGCATGTGGGATCCTTTCTCTACAAGCTCTGGATAAAATTGTTTATCCCATGCACTGAAGAGTGAGTTTGTAACATATAGCCGCTGGCCATCTAAACTCAACTGAATCATCTGAGGACCAGCTCTCAACTTATTTCCCTGAAGAACAAAATTTGATGTCTTCAACCACAGAAGGGTAACATTTATGCATCATACATAATTTTTTCACTACACACTATTCAGAAAACCTTAAGTGTCGTTTTAACAATTTCTTTTGAATTAAAAATTTAAGAGCTTAGCCAGTAATCACCATTACTATTATGATCCAAGAATTTGTAATTGCTCAAAAAAAAATTCTCATAAAAATTGTTTAGAGAATCTATTTATAATATATAGAAACTAAAGTGCAGGCTGTGGTGTTATCACTCAACTGCCAAATTAACTGTGTTGTCTGCCAACTCATCATTTTACTTGTGTTGTCATCTTGTAGATCAATCTCTTCATTTTCACCTATTTTAGTCTATTTTATTTTTCTTTGAGTAACATAAATGAGGAATTGAGAATCTGTACTTACTATCTCTACTTTTAAGTGCATTTGTATGCTACATTAAAAAACAAATTTCAAGTCACCAATGTAAGCACAAGTCTTTGTCTAAAACATCTAATAACCGATCAACTTCAAACATGTGAGATGCAAGAAGCATGACTCTAGAATTAATAATTTAAAAAGTTAAACTGCACTAACCTGGATGTCTGGAACATCAGATTGCCAAGTATTACCATCTTCTGTTATAGCTACTATAGGGCTTCCGTTCTGAAGTAGTCCCCCAACCCATACTTGGCCAGTCAGTACAGGATTTTTAGGGTCCTCAATGTTATATTGTCTTATATCACCATGGAGCCAATTCACAAAGTACAGAAACCGATCATCAAGAGATATCAGAAAATCAGTTACAAGCCCAGGCATTTCTGGAAGAATCCAGTTTTGCACTTTCAATGGTTTCACTGATATTGCAACCTGCAAAGTCAGTTTAGCCTTTTAGTATTATTGATCAGTATGCCTCAGTTGAAGCAGCTCAAACACTTACCTAGAAAGAAGAAAATGAAAAATGAAACAACAAATAAGTTACTCCCAGAACTAACTAGGAATAACAAAATTACAGAAATAAAATAACATAGAATAGCTGACTGTAAACCTTTCAATTAATAAGATACTGTAATTCTCCTAAAATTTAGGCATTGATTTTGACTATATCATTTTTATGTACCTCATGGCTCCATGACCCATCCTCAGTCTTGAAAAATCGTACCATGTTGCTTGACAATGCACACCCAACAAAACCTGTATCTTTAGAAGGATCATGCAGAAACCTTACCTGCAATTAGGACAAATTAGTTATAAATTATATCACCTGTCACATAATATTTCAAGAGTACAAGCTAGAGAGAAAAGGGGAATAAAGGACAAACATATTTATGATTAAATGACAAGTATATTAACATAATGGCTTCAAATACATAAAAAAGATAAAACATAAAGAAATGCATTATATCTTGTGGAAATAACTGTAGTCTCTAGATATATATACTAAACAACATACCTCTAAAGGTAGAAGCCCTGACTCTCCAAGGTCTAGTGTTTGTCTCAGTTCACCCCCAGGCCAGCTGTATACATATAAATGTCTCCCATAAAGGCCATCAGAGACATGTTGTAAGTTAAAACCTTTGGTGAAAGCAGCTGGAGCACCCCATGATGAGCTAATCATAGTGTCATGCTGTGGTTGGTACCAGAAGTCAAATCCAAATGATGGACTGTGCCCAGGTTTCTCCCACCTAACAAATGTGTGCCAAGATACAAACTAGTAACTAGAAAATAATCCACTGAAATGATAACTATTTCGTATTACTAGTTTCATAGAACTGCCAAGAAATATGCTGCCATAAAACAATTATTTAATGATTCTACACTAAATCTTTTGCAAAACTTTTTTCATTTCTATGGATAGTAATATACGGGCATGTGTATGCACCATTTCTCACAGAAAGTCAGAAACCAAATGCATGAAAAAATGAATAGGAATTGGTAATTTAAGTGCATTTTGACATCCCAATGTGCATTATTATTGTATTTCTCAATGTAACCTATAAAAGGGTACCTTCCCTTCACATTAAATTCTGGATCAAGAAGAAGAAATCCACTTCCTGCTGCATTTCCATCTTTATCTCCAAGAAATGAGATCATTACATCACCAGAAGCAAGGCAATGAGATGTGTGCCCATAAGCTAATCCAGTCTTACTAATGATTTCTTCAGGCTCAACAACTTTGTGCAAAGATGGAGACCTTGAATTTGTTTTTGTGTCAACCACATAAATGCGGCCTGATCTGAAATATGCTAAAGCTGACTTAATAAGGATTTTGTCTTAAAAAAACTAATGTCTTTCTTTGGAGTTCTTGAACCTTGACAGTGTGAATGTGTACTTATGTGCTAGCGTGTATACATGTGCAAATAAATCAAGACTGTTTATTTAGTCACTTACACCAGTGAAGGTAAAATTAGATATCGACGAACTGCTGATGGATCTCCATAGCAAGAGCTGCAAGAATTCCACCCAAAGTGGTGCAATTCATCACCTAAATAAGGTACAGGCAGCCTATGGATAATTTTCGAATATGTTGGAGAGCTTGGATCCACATCCACTGTGGCCAGAAAGTCAGGCTTCTCCCTTCCTGTTCCTGAATTGAATTGAATCTTTAACACCAATATATAAATAAAATCACTAAACTACATGTTTTCACTGAAATTTTTTAAACTGCATCAAGCCTTCATGCACAGCACTAGAAAGAGATAGGTATGCTACATGTCACTTTTACCTATCTATTATCATGTCATATCAAATCAAATGTTTGTATCAACAAAGTGAGAAACCCATTTTCAGACATATTGAGACACAAGAAGATTTTGGTACCTGAGTAGATAGCAGTGACATACAGGAGAGTTTCTCTAGGACCAGACATGGCTGCCAGTGGTGAAGCATAGCCAGGCCCTGATTTGGGACAACCTTGCATGTTGTTTTGGTTCATCACCTTGTCTCCCTTCTCACAATACTCCATCTCTCTCTATTAAAAAAGATCACTTCACAGATGTTTCCTTGAAAAGAAGATAATCTCTATTAAAAAAGATCACTTCACAGATGTTTCCTTGAAAAGAAGATAATAGTGATGATGAAGAAGAAAAATGAACTCAAGGAAGAGCAAGTCAAGTTAAAGGTTCTGTCAATGACTGTTACTAGTCTCACAAAAAAGGAAATTACATCTTTGGCTTTATCACAAAGTCACAATTCACACAGACATTATTCCAAAGCTTGAAAGAAACACAAGTTTGTTTCAATTCAAAAAGCCAAAATAAAATTCTTCCTTCTGAACCTTTCAGGAATATTATAAGGTTTTATGTTTTCTAGTTCTTTAGATAAATATCTTATTAGATTTCCTTTTCCTACAGTAATTTCTAGATAATTAATTATTGCTTATATAATGCTTATAAGCTACATTTTAATCCTAAACTGCTAATCAATATTATTAGTATGTAAGTTCTGAAAAAAATTGTCACAAAACAAACACAACGTTGTCAATTATATGAAATTAAAAATAAAATAAAAATCCTAAGGGATGAATAATTTGAAGCTGTCTGTGCTTTGAGACAATAAAGAAATAGGTAAGAAAAACAAAACGTAAAGCATTTTCCAAATTAAAAATCAAAGGAAAACTCTTACTTATTTTTTCTATTTTAGAAGTTAATACTCGAATAAAAGTCACAGTTTATTATTCATTTAATCATTGTCTTATTACATTTCTCAACATAATAAAATAACAAATCATTTTTATTACAGATTCCAATCTATGAAATATAGATTGATTATATAGTATGTCTGTTGCCTCGAAGAAAAAGGTTACCGACTACGTTAATTATACCAAGATTCTATTTCTAGTTGACTAACCCAATCAAATTTGTAGCTTTAGTAATTCACAGCTTTAGAAAAATATTTAAAATAAAATAAAATTACGTGTAAAAAGAAAATTACTAATGTACATAAAATTTAATAATTATAACTTATAAAATAGTACGTTGCACTAATAGTTTAATGTATTTTATCGGTAAATGCTACGTCCGAGATAAAAAGGTTACGATATAAATATTAAAAGTTTAATTTATAAATATTTTTAAAATAAAAACTTAAAAAAACATTTTAACAATAAAAACCTTTAAATTGTTAACAAGTTAAAAAATTATATTGTCTTTTAAACAGATCATTATAAAAGTATCTTATTTATCATATATGAATACGAGAATGTAATTAGGTAATAATGTAAAAAAAAAAAATTACATTATTAGTACATAACTTATTTTCTCTAATATTAATCTAAGATAATACTTACCGATAAATAATCTAAGATATTAAAAGAAGTCTTTGAATAGTCCTTAAAAATAAAAATAAAAAATATTTGCTAAAAACTAAGTATATATAAGTTTCTCAATAAATACAAAAGAAGAATTACAAAAGATAAACGAATATATTTTTCTGATAAATTAAAATCAAGCTATGTATTTGAACTCTTAAAGGAAGTTAAATTAAAATTTCTAAAAACAATGATCCTAGTTAACAACTTCACGTGAAAATGGGTCGAGTTTAGAATAAGTTTGGATCAATTCGACTCATATAATAATATTATATATAATTTTTTTTAATTTAATAATGATACATTGATAGTATAAAATAGTTTTATATTGTTAATTAATCAAATATATTTTTGGTAAAGACATTTGGACACCAGAATTTTTATATTTTTTTCAAATTACAAAACTAAAGATTAATGTTAAATTTGAGAAGTAAACAACAGATTTACATTATATTTAAGCTAAAAGTTATTATTAATATATATTTATTCAAAAGTTTAGACTTTTTAAAATAATATAAGACATTTAATCAAGTTAGAACAACCAGAAACATAATCTAAATATATCCTCAAAATATATTTGGTCCAATTTATAAAATTTGAACCGTTAAAATTAACAATGCTAATGTTAGATGGATGAGTTGGACATCCTTAGGTTTACCCAAAAACAACTATATTTCACTTTCATTAAAATTAGTTATAACACGCTTTTTTTTTTTGGAATAATTTTTCAGTCCATGAAAATAAGGTTTTCTTACTTTTTTTTTTTTTTTTAATTTTTGTCCGGGTAAAAAAATTGTTTCATTTTCATCTTTATTGTCAAATTAACCGTTAAATTTAGCAGAAAAAGTAAACAAAAAATTACGGGAGTAAAATAGAAAAATAAGAAAATGTAAAGGACTAAAATAAAAAAGAATGAAAATAAAAACAACATAAATTTGAGAGTACTAAAACGAAAACAACTGAACATTGAGCAGATCAAAATAAAACTAGCTAAAATTAAAAGGATTAAAATGAGATCAACTTTATTTTCTAGGGAATAAATATTTATTTGGGTCAAATTTATAAAATTTAAGCTTTTAAATAATAAAATTCACGTGAAGAATAAACAAAATTTCATTAATATATATATATATATATATATATATATTTTACATATCACACCAATATCTCTTATATATAACATTAAAAAAAACTTTTTATTATTTCATGCTCGCATGTTACTACTCATGTTAACATTTTTTTATCATATTTTATGTTCACTCTTGTTGTTCTCCATTTGATATATTTCCTTTATAACTTAAGTTAATTGCAACTTTATTAGAAAATATTTATGGAGTTTTATGTTTAATTTTGTTTAGATGGTCATTGAAAATTAAGATTTTTACTCTTGATAGGGGCAAATTAAAATTTAAACATTATAACTTTAGATTAAATACAAGTTTAGTCTCTTTAAAATGATTAAGATTATTTTAATTTTAATTTTCTTAATTCTAATTATTTTGTTTTAATCTTCCTAATTTTAGTTATTTTCGTCTTAATCATTCCAAATTTTAATGGTTCTCATTTTACTCTTTTTCCTATTTTGGTCTTTGAATTTATGTTTTTACCTTTTTTTCATTAGATTTGATGGTTAATTTGACAGCAAAAACGAAAAAAAAAAAATACAAAGACAAAAATAAAACAAAAAAATTTAAAGGAACTAAAATAAAAAATTCACTATTTTACTGGACTGAGAAATGATTTAAGCCTTTTATGAAAACGCGTTTTATCGCTTTGAAAATCTAAGACATTTTCAGTAACAAGCATTTTAACTTGAATTTTAGCGGACAATCATCTTTTAGTTCAAGTCAATAACTTAACACATCAACTTCAATGTATTATTGAGAACAGTATCTCTCATTCTGTATTGTTGATGATGGCATTGACACTCAGTTAAGTTACTTGTATAGATTGTCTATTTGTTCCCTGTATTGAGCCACAACTCTATCTCTTCGAATTTTCAAAGTAGGTGTCATTAGACCATTATCAATCTGTCATTGGAGAAAATCATGTCAGTTTTCTGATGTCAATAACATACAATATACTGCTACTTTGAATTCCAAATCTAACCGTGAAGGGTTCATTCACAAGAAGGATTGGTCCAATTTGAAATGAAGATTCTGACATCCTGCATGATGAATAGGATGATGAATAGGACAGTTAGTGAACAACACCATAAAAGGAACATGAGAACTTTTTCTTTCGTTTCCATTCTTTTTTGGTCATCCAGAAACATAAGTATATAATGTACCTTATATCAGCAATTAAATCCTTTAACTGCCAATCACTAACATACCACATAGATATTTGAACAAGCATAAACTTTTTCTTGCATTCATTACAAGAAAGATGTGAAACCAAGTCTTACCAGGTCTTTAATTCTTTATATATTAGGCTCTTCACTCTTTCCTCACTAACATCTGAACTCTTTGAATCTATAACTGATAACTTCCTTGCTACATTCAAGGCTTCTTCTCTGTTAGGAACAATTACAGCACCCAGACGTCGCTTATCCTATATGTTACAGATATTACCAAGAAGTTAAATCACTAGAGAGAAAAAAGACCATGCACTAACCGTGCAAATCAGATTTACATTATCGTTCGAACACCAACCACCATGTATGATAAATTTATTAATTTTTATAATAACTACCTTAAAAGTTGTATGGATAATGATTTTTTATTAGTTGAAGAGTGAAAATTTTACAATATATAGTACTTCAGCTATAAAAAAATTTGAAAGAAATCAAGAATTCACCTGGCCAACAACAATAATTTGTTGAATTATGCTACTCCTCATTGCAGCTGCTTCAAGTTCAGCCGGTTCAACATTTTCACCTTCGTTTATTATAACCAGTGGTTAATACTCAAAAAAGGAAAATTAAGACTGGTAATCATAAGGATTTTGTGCACAGGGAAAAGTTGCAATTGATGTTTAAAAAATGGTTTTTTTTTAAACATTATATGATTATGTTAAAAAAAAAACTAATTGAGTAATAGGAGCTTAAAAATATAAATTGAAAGAATTTTTATATGCTCAAAACTTCGTTCAGTCTCTTCTTCAAGTTCTATGTTTTTCAAGGGTGTGATCAAACCGGTGTAAAAACAAGGTTGAACAAAATTCAACAACTTAATAAACAAATTCAAGCACAGGATCTTGTCCTACTCATTTGTGTTTTTAAGAACAACTTAGCTTATAACTTATTTATAATATTGTTTATTATTCATTATTGTTTTTAACTCGTGTTGAACATCATAGAATTGTACTTTACATAGTACATGCAAATGCAATACAACATATGTATATAGTATATACAATGTAAGCATATATTCAAATGCAAAATTTGTGAAAATATTATGAAGTAGAACCAATTAACAACCTTTACAATGTGCTAAAAATCCCATTGAACACTTAAAAAAATTATAGGATATATAAAAAGAAAAACATGGCAAGCACAAGTGCACAAGGCTTTCACCACTGTAGTTTTGGGGAGTGTCATATGATTGAAGATAAAATAAAATTTTATCGGTATAATTAGAAAGAACTTCTCTTCCAGCAGCAGAAGTATAGGGAGCTTTTCAATTTAAACCTGTTTACTTGAACACAAGGTTCCTTTTATTGGCAGTGTCCTTTGTTTCACATTCTTACTGGATGAAAATTGTGGAAAACGTGCATACACAGACAGAGTAGAGACACAATCTTAAGATTCCATGCTAAATAGATTACATTGTTTTGAAACTTCTATTATACTTGTACCTGTTGAAAGCACAATAGTGTCTTTTGCACGACCTTCTACAACAACCACACCACCAGAGTTACGACTCCGCCCAGTTGAATGATGGGGAACAATCCATCCTATATCACCAGTATCCAGCCAGCCATCCTCATCTAAGGCCATTTTTGTAGCTAAAGGATTCTAATACAAGAACAAGACACATAACTATCACAATTTCATCCAGAAAACATCAATAAGACCGCATGATGTGCATAAAGCATGTTTTTGACTCCTCTATTTATGAAATAGGTTGATAGAATGCCATGGAAAAGGTGTTTGATGATGCATGATAAAACTGCAACTCCACTGCCAATGAGAGTTGGCTTAGTTATACAAATAATGAAATAAACAATAAAGAAGATCTAGAGTTCAATCCCTCAACTATTTTGTACACACACAAGAAGAAAAACCAAATGAACATGAATGCATTCTCACTCTCATAACTGTGGGGGAAAACATGTTCGCATTCTGACAAAGCAAATTACCTTGAAGTATCCTTTCATCACTTGTGGACCCCTGATTTTCAAAATGCCCTTTGAACCAGGAGGAAGAACTTCATCAGTTTCAGAATCCACTACTTTGAATTCTGCTTGATGAATCCGATGCCCAACAGATCCGAGAACCTTCAAAAGATTGTATCTGTAACATTCTCAGATAAATGCACCACTCTTTGCTGACTCAATTTACAACTAATCAAAAGAATGCAAAATGTGCAATTATTATGAATGTTATGATGATAGATACATCTAACAAAAGGTTGGACATTGTGCTCTTAACAGATTAAGTGAAGAATTTTATTAAAAATAAAAAATCAAACAGAAACTAAGGGAAAATAAAAGAAAGATATATATTGGTATATATGTCTTTCTTTTATTTTACTATAACCAATTGTTGCAGATGAAGGAAAAACTATCAACATATTATTTTAACTTAACACACTTTATAATGGGTGAATTTGTTCCAATGAATAGTAAGACCGGCATGACTTAGTGACACACATGTGATTTTCACCAATTGATAAAGAGACCATTGCTATCATTCTTCAATTTTCAATGCATTTGATACATTGCTTACATTACATCCAGGTCGTCGAGCAGCAATAACTGGTGAAGTTTCTGTTAAACCATATCCATTCTGCACTTTCACACCAATTGCCTGCATGTTATAAAAAAAAAATGTCAATGATAAATAGATTCCAAAAAAAAATGTCCACAAGTTACACATGTTTGAAATATCAGACCTCAAAAAATTTATCGACTTCCCAAGGCAAACTACCACCACCACTTATTCCAGCCTGTAGAAAACCAAGTAGTTTCTCTCATCAAACATCAATTTCCAAAATCATGAATAATAAAACAATATGGTGCATAGTTTAGATGAATAACATATATCTCAAAGCTCAGGACCAAGGCCGACCCTAAGAAAGGTAAAAGAAAGAATATACTCAACAAAACCACAATTCAACGAAAAATAAGGTAAAAGAGGAAATAAGACTAGTAGGACCACCCTTGACATTTATAATTTATTCCATCAGGATGTCTTAAAAAACCTGTTTGGATAGAAGATAGAAGCTTTTTTTTAGGGCTTCTACTGAAAATAAAGAGTATTTTCCTATAAAAAAGCTTTCTAAAGTGTTTCTAAATATATATATCCAAACAGACTCTTAATCATTTGCAGAAGTTAATGCACAATTGTATTCTTTCAAAAGGAACCATGCTTGGGGTCTTGAATTTCATAAACTCCTTGCTTGAGAACTCTCTTGTTTTCACATAATCAAAGGGGCCGTAGCAGACTTCCACACTGTACTTCTTACTTATATAGCTGATGCAACTTAGAAGGACCTCTACCACAGTGACTAGTATCATTGACAAGGCACCACAAGAAAGAGAAAGGGGGATGATCACTAGCCCTTAGCGAAAAGGCTGATAAAGATACATGTTTATGGAGCAATCTAAGGTAAGAATATTATGAATTAGTTAGTTAATACAAACTGATTAACCCCTTATCATTCTTTAAACATCACGATCTAGTTAAGAGATTTCAAAACTAAAAGTATTTACCCAGAATTCCTTTTTCATTATTTTCCTATAACTTTTTTCAAGAGAAAGACAGAGTATTGCACTTAACAAAACAAGGCAAGAATAAAACAAAGACAACCATACAATATAAGTATTATAAGATAATGGTGAAGAAGAAAACAAAACCTTGATATTCCAATAGCTGAATGGATTTTATTGTAGACAAGTTTCTTTGCCAGAAAATGAACGGGAAGTAATATTGTGGCAATAATTCTGGCCCAAAGCCACTCCAACATTGAATAGACGTAGGAAGCCTGCTCCTTATTCTTTGTTAGACATTTACCCTATAAACATATTTGAAATTTAGTAAGAGAAATATTTTTGGTGAGAATTAGTATTGCAATATTCGTATACTTGTTTAAACTTGTCATAAAACAAAAAAATAAAAAATAATTATACAATCAATTAGATAGAGTGCAAGTATAGGTAAGTTGCAGATGCAATCAACCAGGCACAAAGACACTTTAGAGTTTTGATTTGAGGAAACAAATGAGGAAGTTCCATAAATTCAAATTTCTATTCTTCTCATTGGACTTGATTCACAATGTTATCTAAGAGAAAGTTTTTGGAGTCCTAACTACCAGGGCTTAGCCTCCAAAGTGATGATCTATAAGGAAACTCCTGAGCTAGGACATTGTATGAAATGTAGACGAAGCAACAAAATCATTTAATAATAGATGATTCACAACAATAGACCTTTTACATTAGCATATTATATATTAAGTTGGAAGGAATTCTAGCAAACTATTCAAGCAATGATAGACTGTGTTAGAAAGAATTTTATTCAAGCAACCTATTCATCATTTTGTAATTTCCAAAGAATTTTTACCAATGATACCACTCCTCATTCAAGCAACTTGCTTCATAAGTCTTGGGTGACGATAAGGAAAAATAAACCAATGCAAACAACAAAAAAATGAAAATTTGCAATCTTAAAGATAACTCAATGGTAACTTTGCTAGATCATCATGTTGTTTACCTTTTTTACTTTTATTTTGGATAAAAATAAGAAGTTATTAGGAGAGAATTTCCAAAAGCAAGAAAAAAAACAGAATGGAAAGAAAACAGATAAATTAGATAATGGGTCATGAAGAGTTATTCTATCCAAAGAGGAACTCCATTGAGAATCACAATAGGCCTGATCAAACATGTTAAACACTTTAGAAATCACTGATAGTACCCTGACCCAGAAGACCCAGTAATTTACATGACTTTGTTTGAAGATGATAGATACTATGATGCATATATAGAAGGTTCTAAATGACACGTCAGAATGATATCTATAACTGCCATTAGCCTTTTATTTTACAATTTTGTTGCAATTTTTTTTTATCAGATTCTTTTTTTTGTTTCCAGGAAGTGCGGGTAGCCAATGATTGGCACCCTATTTTGTTTATAAATCAATTATTATCAATGAAAGAAAACAGTCAATGATCAATATTTGAATAATCTAGCGAGTATTTTTCCTCTTACTCTTTTCACAGTAAAACAGTAGCCTATCAATCACTAAATCAGACAAAAGGAACAGATGCCTAAACCTCATAGATACGTTTATACTCCATGTATGCTATGCTGATCCTTATGAATGTTAGTGCAACAAGCTTTCTAACAACTGAACTATTAGATATCTGCTTCATGATTCCACTGCAGAGGAAACAACCAACAAAATCAGTGAAAGTTATGCTCCAGAGAAACAATCTCCAAATAGAAAATCCCAAAATATCACTCATATCAGCAGCAGCATCAAAAACAAGAACATAGATTTCTTCATAATAAGTAAAATTTCCTTTAGCATTAAACTTTTCATTTGGAACTATTAGAATGTGTAGTGGCCTTGTCTAAGAGTGAGGGATAGAATGTGTCAGTCCTTAGCTGGAGTAGCCTGATTGTCCAAAAAATCGTGAAACTTTGTATTTGAGGCCATCTCGCTTATATAAACTTAAAAAAATTTCTAACCCACCAATGTCAATGTGGGACTTGTCCTCCAACAAGAACTAATTGATGTTTAACAAATGTATAGAGGATTGAGACCACTTTATAAAATGATGCCTGTAATTAGTTGATTTCCGAGGTGCAACTCACCATAAAGTGGGTTAATCTATTAGTTTTTTAAAATTTTTTTGTTAGTTAATTTAGTTCAAACATGCTTTCAAGCAACATATATTTCTACAGCACAATAACAAAACCTTGACTCATATTATAACACCCTACAGATTCCAGGAATTTTCCGGTCATCTCTACCAACCCTCGGTGTGTTTGGAAATGCATTGATATAATTAATTTAGAATCAACTTGAATTTGTAGACTTGATTTTGAGTGTATAATTATAAATATGGATAAATAAAATTTCAGAATTGATTGAAGCTACTAATAGTTGCTTCCAATTGGATGTGAATTTTCACTTCTTGAAATCAATTATGTTAATAGTCAAACATACTACAAACGTAATTCCAATCATTTTGGATACAACAGAAATGATTCTGGACATGTTTCATGTGAAACTAAACATACCCTCACTCACCTCATAACATCAATTATTCAAAAATACACTGAATGGTTTACAATTTTGACAAAATACACCATATTCCAATACCAAGGGGAAAAAGAAGCAAGCTTCTAGATATATGAAATATCATCAATTCAGTGTGCATTCACTCAACTACTAAGGATTTACCTGTACAATGTTTCAAAAACTAAAGGAGCAGAAATCAAGTAATGTGGTTGATAGCGTTCCAAATCGTCCTAGAAAGTAAGAAAGGAGAGGAGCATGTTATATACATGTGATGTGTATAAAAAGGGTTAAATTAATTTGTACGTCCTTAAAATATTTGGGAATTTTTAATGAAGTCTCCAAATTAAAGTAAGTTCTAATTGATCCTTAAACTAAAAAAATAAGTCCTTAAGGTTAGTTAGTGGTGGTTTGCAATCAACAGAAAAAGACGATTTGTGACGGTTTTAAAAACCTTATGGACTAGGTAATAAAAAATTTACAAGACAAATGACCCAATCATAATTTTTTTTAGTTTAGAAACTTCATTAAGTTTTTTTAAAATAATTTTAAGGACCTATCGATTAATTTAACCCATAAAAAAACAAAATAACCGATTTAGCATATGTAGTAATGCGTTGCCTTTTATCATCTAATATCTAATAATAATAATTATCATTTATTGTTGTTAACCTAAGACATAATTCATCGATTATTTGAAGAAAATTTAACGTTTAGAAGGTCTTTGTTTCACGGATTGATATTCATGAGAATAATATTCTTAAGAATATTATACCCAAAAATGTTATTTTTAAGAATACTTAAAAATGTGTTTGGTTAGATTTAGACATTCATAAGAATATTTTTAATTTAAAATAGTTAAAATAAAAAATAAAAGTTAGAATGAAAATTATAGTTTAATTACATAATAACTTCTCACATTCTCATAAAAATATAATTTTTCCATCTTCATTTCTATGAGAATAAAAATAACTTAAATTATGATATAACTACTTTTATGAAATAAATAATGATAAATATTTTTTTAAAACTTTTAAAACTCATAATAAATATGAGAATTGTTCATTTCCAAACTCTTGTAGCATATCCTCTAAATTTTTATTTTTCTTTTTCAGCCCCTGATATTGAAGCCACACTATAACTGTGTACGAAGCCACATTTCCACAATGTTTATGATCAAAGTAAAAAATAATAATATCTTGAGTTTCTTCACGGTTGTGTATACTTGCTCAATACCATGTGTGAAAATGAAATACTCACAAGCTCTTTCGTATGCATGCCAAGGTGGCAGCATGCTTAGAAACCTATCTCCTACTTTAGCTGGCACAATGTCCCATAAGTTTTGTATCTAGAAATTGATAATCAAAACAGCATCATCAAGGGTAACTATTGTAATTAGAGGAAAAATCTTCCTAATTAGAGAAAATATCTATAGAATCTTCTAGGATATTTTTCAGAATATTTTTCCTTATTTCCTTATTTTAGAAGATTAGATTGTTACAAATAGGTATAAGGAAAATGTAATATGCATGAATAATAATAATAAAAATTATTCTCCTTTTCAAGTTGGTATCAGAGCTCCTGATCTTGGGAGCTCCGTTTCCGCTGCAAACAGTAGCCACCGCCGACGCTGTCCGGCCACTACGGCTGCCGCCGTAGCCGTTGGGGTCGTTGATAGGGCAGAAAGGTGCGCCCAACTCCGGCGAACACAACGCCGAAATTCGCTCCGGGAAATACGCCTCCACGCGCCGCCACCGTCACCAGCACGTGTAGCCCACGCGCCTAGCTCTGGCGAGACTCACTCGTCGCCGCCGCCACAGAAAGAGTCGCCGAAGCCTCCTGAGTCCATTCCACGGGTCGGTGACGTCCCATTTGGCACAGATTTGAGTAGATCTGAGTTTTGAGTTTTGTTCCTTTTCCGGTGACTTCCCACGCTCCTAGCTCCGACGAGACCCACTCGCCGCTGCTGTCACAGAACTGGTCGCCGGAGCCTCCTAAGTCCGTTCCACGGCCCACTCATCGTTGTCGCCACAGACAGAGTTGTCGAATCAATCCATTAAGTTACCACCATCAGATTTTTTGAGATGAAAGCTTTTAAAGAGGAACTAGATCGTTTGAAAGGAATGATTGAATCAATAAGTAAGCCCTCTGGACCATGTACTCTATCCATGAAAGGTAAGAGTTCTCTCCATACTGTGGGTCCTGTGTCTCAAGGTATTTGGATTCTTGATTCAGGAGCAACTGATCATATGACACCTTTTCATATGATCTTCAAATCATATATTCAAAGGAATAGAGAACAACTTATTACAGTTGCGAATGGTCAAGGTGTACCCATATGCGGCTCTGGGAATATAATTTTGGAATCATCTATTGTATTAAAGGATGTTTTACATGTTCCACAATTAGCTAATAATCTTATCTATGTGCAAAAGCTCACAAAAGATTTAAATTGTTTAGTAACATTTTTCTCAACTCATTGTGTTTTTCAGAACCTTGCTACGGGGAAGACGATTTTAATTGTTAAAGAGCAGAGTGGGTTGTATTTGTTGGAATCTGATGACCAAAACAAAACAAAAATCATGAGTCAACAAGCTACATCTGAAACATGGGCAAATTCCCAAATATGGCTACATCATAAAAGGCTTGGGCATCCTTCATTCAACCTTCTTAAATCCTTATTTCCTCATTTGTTTACTAAGGAGTCTATTGAGTCTTTTAATTGTGATATTTGTCAATTGTCAAAACACCATCGTGCATCCTATCCTATTAGTAATAAAAAGAGTACTTCTCCATTTGATTTAATTCACTCTGATGTTTGGGGACCTGTCGTAGAATCTATTTCCGGAGCTAGATGGTTTGTTACCTTTATTGACGATTGTACCCGTGTCACATGGACATACCTTATGAAAAATAAATAAGAAGTTTTCCAAATCTTTGTTAATTTTTTCCGTCTGGTCCAAAATCAATTTGGAAAAAATATCAAAAGAATCAGGTCTGATAATGGTACTGAATATGTGAATCATGAATTTCTTAATTTTTTGTCTCATAATGGTATTGTTCATGAACTAACATGTGTAAATACCCCTCAACAAAACAGGGTTGCAGAAAGAAAGAATCGTCATCTTCTAGAAGTAACTAGAGCTCTTCTTTTTCAAATGTCTGTTCCAAAAAATTACTGGGGAGAAGCTGTGTTAACTGCCACATATCTCATCAACAGGTTACCCACACGTATCTTAAATGGCATTAGTCCTATAGAGTCTCTATTGTCTTTTGTTCCCTCTTGCCCTCTAATATCGAGTCTACCTAGTCGAGTCTTTGGATGTACTGTTTTTGTTCACTCTCATCATCCTAATCGTAGTAAATTAGATCCCAAAACTCTTAAATGTGTCTTTATTGGGTATCCTTCTAATAAAAAAGGGTACAAATGTTATCATCCTTAGAGTCGTTGCGTCTTTATCACCATGGATGTCACCTTTCAGGAAACACAATCCTTTTATGCTAGTCCACCACTTCAGGGGGAGAAAGCACTTGAAGTGGAGGAGCTCTCCTTTTTGTCATTACCATATTTGTCTTTGCAGGATGCCCAAGATCTAAGCAATGAAGCTACCATGGTCCACAATGAGGAAGAAGCGAAAGAAGAGGAAGACAAATTTTTTGGCAAAAAATATGAAAGAAGAAAACAACCCACTTCGACTCTCGAGCAAGAAAAATTGTCTAATCCAGAGGTGAGGATCCTTGAAGATAACAGTGAGGAGGTAAGTATTACTGAGGACTTACCCATTGCATTGAGAAAGGAAAGAAGATCATGTGCTAAATATCCTATTTCTCAGTATGTTTGCACTAACAATCTCTCTGATAAGCACATAAGCTTTATTGCTGCCATTGATGTCACAGAAATTCCTACCTCAATCCAGGAGGCCATGAAACTTGAACATTGGACTCAAGCCATGAAAGAAGAGATGAATGCATTAGAAATAAATTCAACTTGGGAGATTGTTGATAAGCCAAGAGACAAGAAGGCAGTAGGGTGTAGATGGATATTCACAGTGAAACATAAGGCAGATGGGACAATAGAAAGATATAAAGCTAGATTGGTGGCAAAAGGCTATACCCAAACTTATGGGATTGACTATGAGGAGACGTTTGCCCCAGTGGCAAAAATGAATACAGTTCGAGTTGTTCTCACTTTGGCTGCTCATTTTGGTTGGGACTTACACCAGTTGGATGTGAAGAATGCCTTTCTTCATGGAAATCTAGAAGAGGAAGTGTACATGGAGATTCCCCCAGGTTTTGAAGTGAAAAATGAAAGAAACAAGGTATGCCTCCTAAAGAAAGCATTGTATGGTCTTAAGCAATCCCCTAGAGCATGGTTTGGAAGATTTACAAAAGTAATGGTTTCCTTGGGATATAGACAAAGCCAAGGAGATCATACTCTATTCATAAAACACTCTTCTACAGGTAAACTCACTCTATTTCTTGTCTATGTGGATGATATGATTATTGCAGGAGATGATGAAACAGAAAAATTGGCATTAAAAGAAAAATTGGCAGCCCAATTTGAAATGAAAGACCTAGGAAAACTCAAGTATTTTCTTGGAATAGAGGTTGCTTATTCCAAAAATGGAATTTTCATCTCCCAAAGAAAATATGTACTTGATCTCCTCAAAGAAACAGGGAAGCTGGGATGTAGAACCTCAACAGTTCCTATAGAACAAAATCACAGAATTGGAAGTGAAGAAAGTGCTCCTGTAGAGAAGGCCCAATATCAGAGATTGGTAGGGAAATTGATTTATCTATCACACACAAGACCAGACATTGCTTATGCAGTTAGTGTAGTGAGCCAATTTATGCATGATCCAAGAGAGAGACACATGCAAGCAGTTGACAAAATTCTCCAGTACTTGAAGTCAAGTCCAGGAAAGGGGTTATTGTTCAAAAGGGAAGATACATTGACTATGAAAATATATACTGATGCTGACTATGCAGGTTCTATTACTGACAGAAAATCTACTTCTGGGTATTGTATGTTTCTTGGAGATAGTCTCGTAACGTGGAGGAGCAAAAAGCAAGATAGAGTATCTCGTTCTAGTACAGAAGCTGAATTCCGAGCCCTTGCTCAAGGAATGTGTGAAGGACTCTGGATGAAAATCATTTTGGATGACCTTAAAGTCAAGGTGGACAATCCCGTGCAACTATACTGTGACAATAAGTCTGCCATGAGCATTGCCCATAATCCAGTACAACATGATAGGACCAAACACATTGAGATTGACAGACATTTCATCAAAGATAATCTAGACAGAGGCTTTGTGATTACAACTCATGTTCCTACAGAACTTCAGATAGCAGATATTTTTACAAAAGGGCTCCCTCAGGGTAGATTTCAAGATCTTGTAGGCAAGTTGGGAATGATTGATATTCATTTACCAACTTGAGGGGGAGTGTTGTAATTAGAGGAAAAATCTTCCTAATTAGAGAAAATATCTATAGAATCTTCTAGGATATTTTTCAGAATATTTTTCCTTATTTCCTTATTTTAGAAGATTAGATTGTTATAAATAGGTATAAGGAAAATGTAATATGCATGAATAATAACAATAAAAATTATTCTCCTTTTCAAGTGTAACTTAAAGCCAAGAATCATCTTCAACCGGAACCAATTGGCTTGAAAAAGCTCTAACATTGTCACAATAATTTTCAGAGTAAATTACATAAACATCTATCGATGTTTCCTAAAATTGCGCACACCCTACTTTTTTAACTCCTACACTAAATAGTTATTGTTTAAAAAATATTGCCCTGTCACATTGTACACATGAAATTAACTCCTTTAATTATTTGAAAAATATTAGACGGTGATCCTTTCTAAGAGAATTTACTGGAAAAAAAAAGTGCTAAACTCACGAGTAATTAATTTATTGTGACTTTAATTACGGTAGGTTTGTAATGAAACCTGATGCAGAAGATTCCGATGGGTTAGCATAACACCTTTGGGATTGCCGGTAGTTCCACTTGTATACATGATAGTAGCAACGTTATCAGAGTTTATTGCTTCATAAGTATAACGCTGTTCTGCAATAAATATAGAAAGTAGATATGTAATAGCACTTGATTACTGCTTCTTTAGATAATTAAATAAATACAGACATATTTGTCTTCTCTCTTTTTTTTTCTAAAATGTGAACAATATCATACCATTGAAAAATTTAGAGTTGTCATCATGGAAGGAATAAAAATAATAATTGAAGATTGTTAGGTACAATAGTTGAATAAGTCCTTTCGCTGTTGCTGTCAGTTAAAACTTAGGATTTAATTTGATTTTCATTGTAATTTATATCCATGCGGACTTATATTAAAGATGATTGTGACTTACATTAAAGATGAAATAAACAATCCGTAATTTACTAAAAATTCAAAAATAAATTGGTGATTAACTTTATCTTTAAATAGAATTATGTTTTATCCTAATTTAAATTTTTTATTAAAAAAAATGATACATGACAACTTCATGCTTCATTGTCAAACTCTTGTGTAGCTGATTTGAGCTAATGCAAATATTTTCAAACAGACATTGATTATTGATGTCTTCTTAGTTAAAAAGGACGAAATTTTCTTCTGGCATTTTTCTATGGGTCATAGCTAATGGGTTTCTTAAATGGTATGTTTAACAGACAATTAGAGAAACCTGTTGGCTTGATAACCACTTTGTTGCCTTCAGTTCTGTGTTGCTGTGGTAATTGGTATCATCTGTTTCTATCTTTGTCTATTTTTTGTTTTATAGAAATTCTCCTTTTATCAAATAGAACAAAACAAGAAGATTGCATTTTTGAAACTAATAACATCAGTCTATGTTCACTTTTTATTGAACATTCATCTCACTGGAAAAAGAAGAAGAAGAAGAAACAGAAAGGGGCATGGGCTGGACATAATTCTTATCTTAATATGTTTTAATCGTTTAGGTCAAAATAAATTTAACAGTTTTGATTTTTGAAAATGGTCTTTAATTCCCATTTATTGATGGCATGGTGTACATGTCATGTTATCTTGTACTACTTAAAGTAACAATTGAAATAAAATATTTTTTTTATTAATAAGAAAGATTACGGTGACTTCCTAAGTTCTTGTATATCTACCCAATACTAGTTATTACTAGTTGATTTTAGTGGTTCACATACGTACTAAGCACTAAAAAATTAAGATTCATTTTTAAAATATTAAATCTATGAGCATTAAAAAAAGAATAAATAAATAAATAACTGAAACCAAAATTTATCATATTTATCTATACTTGAAACCTAATTCTTAGTAAGAGCCTGATACTTACCAGCATCATGAGTATTAGACAATGCCTGGCGACTCTCTCGTCCCAAATTTATGACTTCCATGAAAGTAAACACTGGCACGTGCTTGTTTTCTTGACCAACCAGGTCTGATTTTTCTCTCCAAAGCAAAACAACAAACCTCATGCTAGTCCTTGAATAAAATGTGTTTGCAACCCGGTTAAACATTTCAGGGTTATCCACCACTAGTGCAACACTGCAAAACAATAGCACAGATCAACAAATTCTCTTTTGAGTTCAACAGTTCGGATTGAGCACTTTAAAAAAATGTGACAATCAATTAAAACAAGCTTAATCACAATATGTGGATGTGCAAAGATCATCTTGAAGCAACATAATCAGACTATTCAAGATTCTTGAGGTGTTTATCAACAAACCTTTCAGAGTGGTTGTATATTTGTAATAGCTCTTCAACTGATGACCTTGAGCCTCTTACCACATTGATTGCTCCACTTGCCATCGTACCTAGACAAAAAAAATATTGCATTGATGTGATAAAATACAGCACTGTCCTAGACAAATAGTACAAGTGTGTTGTCCTTAGGATCAATGTGTATTTATCAAAACACACATGACAGTAAGCTCAACATCTATGAGCATATAATAAACTCTGTAAATCTGCCACTAAGCTCAACATCTATGATATATGCATGTATGAAAAATTAAAAATCCCTTTTCACATGATAATGGATCGAGGTAACTTTCACAAATCAAGCAATTTTTAAAACATGGGGGTCATTTTTAGGAAACATGACAGTAACAGTTCCTTCGCACATGTATTCATAAGCACTACATACATTTCTCAAAATTTACTATTGAGTTTTTGAAATGTTACAATCATATTTTATGGTTGTTATTTATGTTTGAAAAGTTTGTACACATAAGATTTGTGCCTAGACTCAATACACTGAAAGTGGAGAAAAATAATTTTGTGCACCTTGATCTGCTACAAGCCAACGACATGAATTATCCAAAAAAAGTGCAACCTTCTCTTCAGGTTTAATCCCAATAACTCTCAAGCCTTCTGCAAAATCCAAAATTGCCTGCTCCAACTGAATTTTTCATACAGAACAAAATATAAGAAAGATATAAGAATCATGAAAGTAGTTTATTTTCGAGTGAGCACTGAAAGTAGCAGATACCGATTACAACATAGGATTAGGAAGCTCCAACACTACGAGAAAGCCATCATGTTTCTCATTGAACAAAACGTCCCTAGTTTGCCACGGGTTGCTACATGCTAAATTCCTAAATAAAACTCGTGAAATGTTTTAAAAAGCATTTCAACAAACAAACCTTCCACATTTATAACATTTATTGGGTAAACTTTTCTAAAAGTACTTCTAGGAGAGAAAAATAAGAAAGAAGAATGAAATAAGTTTCTTCGTAAATTAAAATTAGTTCATGTATAAGTTAATTTGTAGAAATTTTCTCCTATTATTTTCTTTAAAAAAAAAAAATTAACTTGTGTATATGCTAGTTTTAAAATATGAAAAAGTTTATTTTGTTTTTCGTTCTTATTTTTCTCTCTTAAAAATACTTCTAAAGAAACTTATCCAAACAGGTCCTTAAATAGTTTTCCTTCGTTTATACCGAAACACCTTTTCTAGAGATATCCAAATGTGCCTTTTCTTGCTAGCCCCTCCCACGATACTTTTTATTTTTATTTTTAATTCAATTTACAAGTCTTTCATACTTTCCATGGTTTGCCATGGAGCACCAATTCGGATCGTGGAATTATAGCACTAAATAATAAATAAACTTTTTTCTGATGCACACAAAAGAAAGCTTTTAAATAGGCAGCACAATATATCTGTCATAAAACCATAAGTTGTCATGCCATCAACCTAGCAAACATATATATTTCTTTCTTATACATGAATTAAAAATAATAATAATTACATCTTAGTAAACGTGGTCACTATACTAGATATATATAGGGAGCCAAAAAAAGCTTCTAAAACATTTTCAGTATACATGATAAATAAAACAATTTGACAAAAAGGCACAGATAAACAGGGGAAAAAATGACCTGTTTATAAGTCATAGTTGTAGGAGGATCATGATATGGATCTATTAAGGCTACATTATCACCATACTTCTCAGCTGAAGATCTCCAAATATCAGGAACTGCTTTCCACTCATCTGAGACCACACCATTATTACCAGAAAGAAATGAACTTTCTAGAAAAGGGGAGCACCTTCTTCTCTCCAATGTCTCTGTCTACATGTGCACAAGGATATCATAACAAAATTATATTATGCTTAGCATTCTCTAAACACACTTGCTATGTGAATATTGCAGAAATTGTTTGTCTTAGTTGTTTTGCACACAGCAGAGATATCTTAGATAATGATCTTTTTCTAAGTTTAATGGTCATCTATTATCGGTATAAAGGAGGTATAAAGGAGTTTTAAGTTAACCATAAAAAAATATTGTTGATATGACTTTTAAGATAATTATTATAAAAACTAATAAATTTACCTTACATGATAGTTTATGATTGAATTATGTGACCGTGCATAACGAATGCTAAAACATGTGTGTAAATTAATGAAAATAAAATTAGATAAGAACAATTTCTGAATGAAAATTTCTCACCAAAATCTAGTTTTTATACCCCCAATAAATTACCATGGCATTTAAAGGGGGAAAAATGTGAATTTAGCTCCTCTAGAGGTGAACAAGAGTAAAGGAAGTAATATCAGTAGTTTGATTTTTTTGCTGAATTATATCAATAGTTTGATGATAACATGAACAGCTGATATTATAACGTATATTCATGATTTCTCATAAGCTTACATGATAATAACAATTGACTTTTTCATCAGATGTGAAAAAAGTTCGATCAAAATAATGTTTCTTAATAACTTTTCTCAGGGTCTTTGCTAATCATCTGACACTGAATCAAAATATAGAAATTTTTATTGAAAATCACATTAAAGTTGCATGGGGGAGTGTACTCTAGCACTTCATAATATGTAAAAAATTAGTTTTGATTCTTTAATTAGAGTTCTAGACACTGGCCAGCATTTTCCAATTCTCTTTTAACGAAAAGAGCATGTTGGCAGAAAAGGGTAGAGGAAAGAATTACCTTGGATTGGCAAAATATGCGAAACTGAGAGAGTAGAGAAGTAGAAGGGGGATATTTTGTGCGAGAAAATGTGATGGTAGTGGAATTGCAGCGTGTGAGGAAGCAGGGAAGTGCATGATGAGTATGGTTGCAGGTGATAGGAGTTGTCGCCATTAGAGATTAGCTGAAGAAGCAAATGAGAGAGAGACCTAAGACATGCACATTCTAGAGAGACAAGAGTAGGAATAGCTCCTCGTCTTCATTGTAGGTGTCGAAGACAACTAAATAGTAAATTCCTCTACTGTTAGTTACTAAGCGCCGCTTTGTTTGGTCATACGTGGGTCGTAACGATCATGAATTTGTTAAATTGGACCTATCATTGGTGGGAAGCACATTACGCAATAATAAAATTAATTAAATACTCACTTTCAATATACTTTTATGAACAAAATAATTACGAGAGTTTGAAAAAAAAAAAAGTAAATCTTAGCAGTTTTTGTAATGTATTTTTTCAGATTCTCGTAATTGTGAGACCCCCGTACGGATTTGTTTTTTTCCCCAACTCACTTTCTCTCTCAAGCACTCTCACTTGCACATTTCACTCTCTCAAATTCTCTTTTGTTCTTCTTCTCAAAATTCTGTCTCAAGGTGGGGGTGTGGAGTAGATTCGGGTTGCTAGCTGAGTAATTGGAGTTCTCTTTTTCCCTCCTTCGTCGTTCAAGCTTCTCATTCTTCTCCTTTTCTCTCCATTCAAGTTTGCTCTCTTCCCAGAAGCTCGGATTCTTCACCGAGGTAAGGGAAACTAGTTTATGTCTGTTCTTTGGTTGTAAAAGAGTATTAGTACTCATTTGATGTTTGTGGATGGCTGATTCTTGGCCGAGATTGAAGAAACTCATTTTTGGGGTTTCGGGGGTTTTGGGTGAAATTTGGGTTTTGATCGTTTAATGGTTGCATGTGTGAAAAGGTGGTGTTTTTGTGCTGCTGGTTGAAAATGTAGTGCTTTGGTTGGATTGCATGTGCTGGAAATGTGAATTTTTGCAGGGTTTGAAGAGATTTTCGGAAGTTTGAGGGTTGCTGCTGGGTATCACACCGGGCGCCGTTCTTCGCGCCGGTCGTGTGACCATCAGAGACTCCATTTGGGCAAGCACGCCGGGCGCAATGGTGAATGCCCCGGGCGAGCTTGAGGATGTGAGTCTCTGGATGGCCTACGCCGGACGTGGTGGGACAGCGCTGGGCGCGATATTAGTGGATGATTCAAGTTTTGGGGTTCTGGTGTGGCGCCGGGCGTGACCCTATCTCGCCGGGCGTGGAGGCTCCTTGGGAGTCTCTGCCAGAGGTGACGCCGGGCGCAATTTATATTGCGCTGGGCGTGAGACCTTGGGGAGGCCTCTGCTTTCTTGCGCCGAGCGCGGGATTAGCACGCCGGGCTTATGAGGCCTTGTGAGGTCTCTGCCTTCCCTCTCGCCAGGCGCAATGGGAATTGCGGCGGGCGCGCTGGTTCCCTGGTACTCTCTGGTCGTGCCACGCCGGGCACGATTATGAGAGCGCCGGGCGCGGATGATGATGTTGAATTATGCTGAAATTGCTGATAAATGTTGCTTTATGCTGAGTTGAGCTGTAATTGATGATATTGTTGTGGTGTGCTGAACTATGTACTATAGCCGCTATGCCGGTGCTATTATTAGCCACTATTGTGGTGCTGCTGTAGCCGCTATGTCGGTGCTGTTATTAGCCACTAGTGTGGTACTATTGTCGTTATGTCGGTGCTGTTATTAGCTACTATTGTGGTGCTGCTGTAGCCGCTATGTCGATGTTGTTATTAGCCACTAGTGTGGTACTATTGCCACTATGCCGGTGCTATTATTAGCCACTATTGTGGTGCTGTTATAGCTGCTAAGTCAGTGCTGTTATTGCTGAATGCTGTGATATTTTAAGTTGATGTTGTTTAGCTGACTGATGTGCTGATAGCTGTAGTTGTTTATCTTTCATATTTAGGCTAAAACACTAATTTGGTCCCTTATAATAATTGTTTGTTTCAATTTAGTCCCACTTTTATTTTTGGTTTCAATTTGGTCCCAAATTAATTATTTGGTTTCAATTTGGTCCCTTAAAAATTAATTGGTTTCAATTTGGGACTTCCGTCCAAATTATTTAAACGGAGTTAACTTTTGCCCACGTGGATGCCACGTAGATGCATACGTGGATACCACGTGGATGCAACGTGGATGACAATTTTTTTTAAAATACCTGGACCCAGAACGGCCCGTTCTGAAACCGGAACGGGCCGTTCTGGTTTCATTTTTGGTGTATTAATTTTGCAATCAGAACGGCCCGTTCCAAATGCAAAATTAACACACAAAAAGTGAAACCAGAACGGCCCGTTCCGGTTTCAGAACGGGCCGTTCCGGTTTTAACTTTTTTTTTAAAATATTAATAATTTTACAAAATATATATTATTAATTATATTTTAATTATGTTGTTATATCTAATAAAATAAATATTTTAATAAAAATAAGTAATTTTAAAATTTTTACTATAAAAAAATATTTTTCAAAATTATTATATTTTTTAATAAATTTAATAAAGAATATCATAACAATACGATTTTAGTTTCTCCCATTAAAAATTAATAATTTTAATATATATATATATATATATTGCAGAAAAATATAATGTATATTTCTCTGATTTGGGAAAAATACAAAAGTGGTATAAATAGAATACAAGGGAATAAATCTGCACACTAATCTATCCCTAAAAATCTGGGAAATAATTCTCCCTATAAATATTGTATCTTAATAATTAAAGGAGGGGAAATAAAATTGATCTTATTAACATTAAATCTTTACAAATCAGAATTGAATATTCTGATTGATATATGCTGATTTCCAACAGATTCTGATTGATATGTGCTGATATCCAACATATATATATAATGTTTTAAAACTAAACAATTATTTATCTATTCAAATTAACATATGTTATAATTTTTGATATTATATCAATAATATTATTAATATATTTATAGATAAACTAATATACTTTTATAAAAATATAAGTATATTAATTAGAAATATATATCTGATCTTATATATTTATATTTTTGTAAAAATATATTAATATATATTAATATATATTTATCAAATTATTAGTTTATTTATAAATATAGGAAAAATATTATTGATATTAATTTATTAATAATATTAAAATATTAATAATATATAAATTTTATTTATTTAGTAATAATAAATATATATCATTTGATACATTACAAAAAATTATAATATATGTTAATTTAAATAAGCAAACAATTATATAGTTTTAAAACATTATATATATATATATATTAAAATTTTAAAATTATTATATTTTTAATAAGAAAGACTAAAATTGCACAATCATGATATTTGAGAGATTAAAATTATTCAATTAAAAATGGTGAGACTAAAATTACACAACTATAATCTTTTAAAGACTGAAATTACTCAATTAAAACCTTAGGGATCAAAATTGCATAATTATCAAAAATACAATGAAGGCACTATTCTCAGTTTCAGAACGACCCGTTTTGATGCACTTTTGGTGTGTTAATTTTGCACCTGGAACGGGCCGTTCCGGATGCAAAACTAAAACACCAAAAGTGCAACCAGAACGGCCCGTTCCGGTTTCAGAACGGGCCGTTCTGGGTCCAGGTGTTTTAAAAAAAATTGGCATCCATGTGGCATCCACGTATGCATCTAAGTGGCATCCACGTGGCTAAAAGTTAACTCCGTTTAAATAATTTAGACGGAAGTCCCACATTGAAACCAATTAATTAATTTGGGACTAAATTGAAACCAATTAATTAGTTTAGGACCAAATTGAAACCAAAAATTAAAGTGGGACTAAATTGAAACAAACAATTAATATAAGGGACCAAATTAGTGTTTTAGCCTTCATATTTATCATATGTATGTTGATTCTTTTCACTAGCTTACCCTTTGTTGTTTCCATGTGGTTTGGACTGCAATGATCATACTATGTATGGGAGCAGGGCAGGGTTAGGTTGGTATTTGCTGAGGAGAGTCTGCAGCTAGCAGATGGAGTCTTAGTCCTTTGATGTACTCAGCTACTTACTTAGCACTGTGCTGGATGTATTTTGTTTTGTACACTCTAACTCTAGCCGGATTGAGACCTTGTATATACATATATTCTAGATCCTATATTTATATACTTGTTCTTTTCTGTCTGATGTTTCCGGTGTGCTGTATTGTGTACAGTGAACAGCTGGGTCATTACACTTTAGTGGTATCAGAGCCAAGTTGAGTCTAGTGGACACTCTGTGGGGGTGGTTCCTTTAGGCTTTTGTTGTGTTGGGCTCTGTGTTGTGCTGTCTTGCTGTGTTGTTTGTTGTGCTGATTGCTGTGTTGTTTTGCTATGATGTTGATTGTTATTTGGTTTAGTTATTGTATACTAAAGATGTTGTTGCTTTTGTAGACAATGACTAGAACTAATGAGCAGATAGCCCGTGCCATGGAGATGATGGCTATGGCTATGCAACAGCAAAATGCCTATTTTGCTCGGATGGATGCTGATAGAGCTGCAACTGGTACAGCAAGGCCCACGGGGTCACAGGAGAGCCGGGATCTTGCTAAGTTCCGGAAGTGCCATCCTCCACAGTTCAAGGGAGATGCAGATCCGGAGGTAGCTGACCACTAGATCTGTGAACTTGAGAAGATCTTCACTGTGCTGGGATGTTCTCAGGAGAGGAGGCTGGCATACGCTATTTACATGTTGGTTGGGGAGGCTGAGCATTGGTGGAGGGGTACTCACCATATGTTGACCGCTAGAGGAGTGGTTGTTGATTGGGAGTGCTTCAGGAGGGTGTTCTTGGAAAAGTACTTCCCGGAGAGCGTGAGACACGCCAAGGAGGCTGAGTTCATGCGGTTGCACCAGGGAGGGATGACTGTATCTGAGTATGCGATGAGATTCGAGCACCTGGCTCGTTTCTATTCGCAAGCTATATCTGAGGCCTGGAAATGTAGGAAGTTTGCTGAGGGTCTAAAACATGAGCTGAAGAGGGTGGTGGTTCCTATGGCCATCATTGAGTTTCCGGCCTTAGTTGAGAAGGCGAAAGTTGTTGAGAGGTTGGAAGGTGGCAACCGTGTGACTAGAGCTGCTGAGGGACCAGCTGGGTCCAAGAAGGGAGGAAATCAGAGGAAGCCATATGATAGGCCCCAACCTCAGCAAGGGAGTCCCGTCATTAGGCAACCTTCTAGTACTACTAGTGGAGGGAGACAGGGTGGAGGTGTCACTCTCAGATGTTACAGGTGTGCTGGACCCCACTTTATCAGGGATTGTCCTCACACGGAGAGCCGGTGTTTCAGGTGCCATTAGATGGGTCATGAGTCGTTCAACTGTCCTACCCGAAACGGACCAGAGAGGGGCGATGCTCAGAGGAGTGGTGCTCAGAGGGGTGATAGACCCACTACTGCTGGCAGAGTATTTGCCTTGACGGGTGCTGAGGGTTCGACTTCTTCTGATCTTGTGAAGGGGAAGGGCAAAGCTGCTGGTAAGGATGTGACATTTTTGTTTGATTCGGGAGCTTCTCACTCCTTTATCTCTTAATATTTTTGTTTGAAAATATTTGTGCAAAGCGAAGCAGAAAATGATGGGAGTAAATAGTTACCAAACTGTTTTAGCTAACTTTGACATTTGAAGCCCTTAAACACATTTAAGAAAGTGTTCTTGAACAAAAGTGGTGTTAGGTGAATGGGATTATAGGAAGGGGATTATCGTGACAAAAGGAAAAGGAGGTAACGAAAGCAAAGGTGCGACCGTGTGAGTGTTTTGATATAATCATAAATCTAAAATATTTGGTACATATTCCACGAAATTGACCCACCTAATCTCTAAGTCTTTGTCAGACAATGGACCTGACCTCAACATATACTTGATTGGCGGGGGTCCCTATGGATTTCCTTTGACTCTAATAAAACGAGGACATAACTTGAGTTTTTTTCACACCAATCTCAAATTATTGCACTCATGGAACTAGTAAACCCAAGAATGGAACTGTGATTTGAGTGTGTTAATTAGGATTGGTTCCAAACATTTTCTTCCTCTATTATTTTAGTTCAATTACACAGTGACACGCACTGCACAGGCTTGAAACTGCACACCTTGCATAGCATTCTTCGAAGCATTTCTCAATTACAATAATATGAACCAGTTTGTTCCAAACTGAGACTGTATGGTGTGACTCCATTGAGGGCAATTCATAAACCATAAACCTACAATTATACAAGTAGTACCATTTAACATCAAGACAAATACAGGCTTTAATAGTAGCAAGCAATTGGGACTAGTCAATATTTTTTTTCTTCATATATTTTACATTATAAAAACAAAATGGGTATGAAGTAGCTCATCTTTGCACGTAGGACACAGCAAATTTTTGTATGGACCTAGTTTATATTTATTGTGTATGTTCAAATGTTCAAAGTTGTTTTGTACAGTGGGACAAAGGGGTTTGATGTGGGGTTAACTGCACTGCACAATAAAGATGTTGACTGCTGTGTCCACAAAATAAATGCTTTGAACATAAGCAAAAACTTCTCCATGCCACGCACAACTGTGGGACAAAAAGAGTGACTATATGCTATAACAATTTCACTTAGCTTCAAAGCAAGATATTGGACTCCATGTCATTATGCAGTTTATTATTTGTGCCTTCATTATTGTCTGTGTTCACACAGCAGAAGCCAAAACAACACACATGGCCAGCAAAGCACTCATCAATTCATCATAGTATAAATGCATAAATATAAAAGATGAAATTAGATATATGATGATTTCCTTATTCTTCCCATTGAACGAACTGAAGACTTCATTTTCTGCATTTGCATATCCTGGAGCATCCTCTGTTGTAAGAGTTTGATGGCGGCGGCAGGCAGATTCTGCTACAGGGTGCTATGTTGCGTTTGGTAACTTCCATGGTAATGTACTTGTTTGCTTTAGCATGATTTTGAGATTTTTGAGACTCCATTTCCAGCCTTCATAAAAGCTTACTGCTTCATTCCTCACAAATCATTGCATTTTCTGCTTTAATTTTGGGTTATGTCTGTCCATTTATAGTACTAATACTTGAAAAGTGATAAATGAGAACCATTGGAGGAGGCCACCGAATAAGGCACAAGGAATAGGTTCCCCTTCAGCTACTTATTTATTTTTATACAGAACTTTTCTCGATTCTATAATAATGTTATTTAATCTCTCATTTATTTACTTGTTTTCAGGTAAGGCTTGTGTTGGCATAATTGGTATAGACTTATAGCATAACTAGAAAATGTATAATAAATAATATATACAAATATATAAACCATATTTAAAATTTGTATAAATAGATATTTTTAAATATATAAATTATATTTTAGATTTATAATAAATAATTTATATTATAATATAATATTATTTTTATTAATAATTTATTTAAAAAATATTAAAATTTTAAATCATAAATAATTATGATAAATAAAAAGTGAATTAGTTAAAAAATTTAAAAAAAATTTAAAAAACTTCCTCGTCAAATAAAATCTTCTAAAATTACTCTCATATAATACAGACAAAAGATTTGTGTTTAATATTTTTGACCTGCAATTTGACTATAATAATAATTATAATAACAACAACAACGTAGCTTTATTAGAGGTTCTTTTCAAAAGCCGATTCAAATGAGTCAAAGTCATTTCTAAAGTAGGTAGAGTCCTTATGAGAATGAATCATTATAGTCTTCAAAATAACGTAGATACCCAAAGCTCCCTTCAGGTTACCAACTGTCAATCACAAACCACACTTAAAATCATACATTTTTATTGATGCTCAAAAGAGAATATTCACTTCAAAAATTCTGAACTTATGATTAACATTATTGATATATTGAAATGATTTGGTTGGGTTATGTCAAGAGCATTCAAATGGTAACAAGCAATGTAGAAGGTGCAGCACATTCATGATGCGAATGAAATCATAGAAATCTCAGTCCCAAGTAAGGCCATTAATCTAGTACTTACTCAAATAGGTTTACTTGATCAAGAGACCGGAGTTTTGGAGGTGAGCAAGATTTATTTCATAGAGAACTGTATTTAGGTAAATGTAGGTAAGAAAGTACAGAAAACTACATGAAAATATAACTTTATTACAATGCAACAACCATACATTTGCAACTATTTATATATAACATTAGCCCACCTCTCTATTCACACTAGGACTAAGAGATTCATGCAAATGGATATCTCTTGTAACCTTGCCCCAAGTGGCATAGCTATTAAATCCATATATCTGAAGTGCAGTCACCACCAGGGTATCTCATCTCATGGGCAAGGGAGGGACCTCCAGGCTCAGCTCCAAAGTCAACAAAGAAGTCAGGGTTAATTTTCAGACCACCATTTTCAGTATCAATATCAATCTGTAGCATGTGGGATCCTTTCTCTACAAGCTCTGGATAAAATTGTTTATCCCATGCACTGAAGAGTGAGTTTGTAACATATAGCCGCTGGCCATCTAAACTCAACTGAATCATCTGAGGACCAGCTCTCAACTTATTTCCCTGAAGAACAAAATTTGATGTCTTCAACCACAGAAGGGTAACATTTATGCATCATACATAATTTTTTCACTACACACTATTCAGAAAACCTTAAGTGTCGTTTTAACAATTTCTTTTGAATTAAAAATTTAAGAGCTTAGCCAGTAATCACCATTACTATTATGATCCAAGAATTTGTAATTGCTCAAAAAAAAATTCTCATAAAAATTGTTTAGAGAATCTATTTATAATATATAGAAACTAAAGTGCAGGCTGTGGTGTTATCACTCAACTGCCAAATTAACTGTGTTGTCTGCCAACTCATCATTTTACTTGTGTTGTCATCTTGTAGATCAATCTCTTCATTTTCACCTATTTTAGTCTATTTTATTTTTCTTTGAGTAACATAAATGAGGAATTGAGAATCTGTACTTACTATCTCTACTTTTAAGTGCATTTGTATGCTACATTAAAAAACAAATTTCAAGTCACCAATGTAAGCACAAGTCTTTGTCTAAAACATCTAATAACCGATCAACTTCAAACATGTGAGATGCAAGAAGCATGACTCTAGAATTAATAATTTAAAAAGTTAAACTGCACTAACCTGGATGTCTGGAACATCAGATTGCCAAGTATTACCATCTTCTGTTATAGCTACTATAGGGCTTCCGTTCTGAAGTAGTCCCCCAACCCATACTTGGCCAGTCAGTACAGGATTTTTAGGGTCCTCAATGTTATATTGTCTTATATCACCATGGAGCCAATTCACAAAGTACAGAAACCGATCATCAAGAGATATCAGAAAATCAGTTACAAGCCCAGGCATTTCTGGAAGAATCCAGTTTTGCACTTTCAATGGTTTCACTGATATTGCAACCTGCAAAGTCAGTTTAGCCTTTTAGTATTATTGATCAGTATGCCTCAGTTGAAGCAGCTCAAACACTTACCTAGAAAGAAGAAAATGAAAAATGAAACAACAAATAAGTTACTCCCAGAACTAACTAGGAATAACAAAATTACAGAAATAAAATAACATAGAATAGCTGACTGTAAACCTTTCAATTAATAAGATACTGTAATTCTCCTAAAATTTAGGCATTGATTTTGACTATATCATTTTTATGTACCTCATGGCTCCATGACCCATCCTCAGTCTTGAAAAATCGTACCATGTTGCTTGACAATGCACACCCAACAAAACCTGTATCTTTAGAAGGATCATGCAGAAACCTTACCTGCAATTAGGACAAATTAGTTATAAATTATATCACCTGTCACATAATATTTCAAGAGTACAAGCTAGAGAGAAAAGGGGAATAAAGGACAAACATATTTATGATTAAATGACAAGTATATTAACATAATGGCTTCAAATACATAAAAAAGATAAAACATAAAGAAATGCATTATATCTTGTGGAAATAACTGTAGTCTCTAGATATATATACTAAACAACATACCTCTAAAGGTAGAAGCCCTGACTCTCCAAGGTCTAGTGTTTGTCTCAGTTCACCCCCAGGCCAGCTGTATACATATAAATGTCTCCCATAAAGGCCATCAGAGACATGTTGTAAGTTAAAACCTTTGGTGAAAGCAGCTGGAGCACCCCATGATGAGCTAATCATAGTGTCATGCTGTGGTTGGTACCAGAAGTCAAATCCAAATGATGGACTGTGCCCAGGTTTCTCCCACCTAACAAATGTGTGCCAAGATACAAACTAGTAACTAGAAAATAATCCACTGAAATGATAACTATTTCGTATTACTAGTTTCATAGAACTGCCAAGAAATATGCTGCCATAAAACAATTATTTAATGATTCTACACTAAATCTTTTGCAAAACTTTTTTCATTTCTATGGATAGTAATATACGGGCATGTGTATGCACCATTTCTCACAGAAAGTCAGAAACCAAATGCATGAAAAAATGAATAGGAATTGGTAATTTAAGTGCATTTTGACATCCCAATGTGCATTATTATTGTATTTCTCAATGTAACCTATAAAAGGGTACCTTCCCTTCACATTAAATTCTGGATCAAGAAGAAGAAATCCACTTCCTGCTGCATTTCCATCTTTATCTCCAAGAAATGAGATCATTACATCACCAGAAGCAAGGCAATGAGATGTGTGCCCATAAGCTAATCCAGTCTTACTAATGATTTCTTCAGGCTCAACAACTTTGTGCAAAGATGGAGACCTTGAATTTGTTTTTGTGTCAACCACATAAATGCGGCCTGATCTGAAATATGCTAAAGCTGACTTAATAAGGATTTTGTCTTAAAAAAACTAATGTCTTTCTTTGGAGTTCTTGAACCTTGACAGTGTGAATGTGTACTTATGTGCTAGCGTGTATACATGTGCAAATAAATCAAGACTGTTTATTTAGTCACTTACACCAGTGAAGGTAAAATTAGATATCGACGAACTGCTGATGGATCTCCATAGCAAGAGCTGCAAGAATTCCACCCAAAGTGGTGCAATTCATCACCTAAATAAGGTACAGGCAGCCTATGGATAATTTTCGAATATGTTGGAGAGCTTGGATCCACATCCACTGTGGCCAGAAAGTCAGGCTTCTCCCTTCCTGTTCCTGAATTGAATTGAATCTTTAACACCAATATATAAATAAAATCACTAAACTACATGTTTTCACTGAAATTTTTTAAACTGCATCAAGCCTTCATGCACAGCACTAGAAAGAGATAGGTATGCTACATGTCACTTTTACCTATCTATTATCATGTCATATCAAATCAAATGTTTGTATCAACAAAGTGAGAAACCCATTTTCAGACATATTGAGACACAAGAAGATTTTGGTACCTGAGTAGATAGCAGTGACATACAGGAGAGTTTCTCTAGGACCAGACATGGCTGCCAGTGGTGAAGCATAGCCAGGCCCTGATTTGGGACAACCTTGCATGTTGTTTTGGTTCATCACCTTGTCTCCCTTCTCACAATACTCCATCTCTCTCTATTAAAAAAGATCACTTCACAGATGTTTCCTTGAAAAGAAGATAATCTCTATTAAAAAAGATCACTTCACAGATGTTTCCTTGAAAAGAAGATAATAGTGATGATGAAGAAGAAAAATGAACTCAAGGAAGAGCAAGTCAAGTTAAAGGTTCTGTCAATGACTGTTACTAGTCTCACAAAAAAGGAAATTACATCTTTGGCTTTATCACAAAGTCACAATTCACACAGACATTATTCCAAAGCTTGAAAGAAACACAAGTTTGTTTCAATTCAAAAAGCCAAAATAAAATTCTTCCTTCTGAACCTTTCAGGAATATTATAAGGTTTTATGTTTTCTAGTTCTTTAGATAAATATCTTATTAGATTTCCTTTTCCTACAGTAATTTCTAGATAATTAATTATTGCTTATATAATGCTTATAAGCTACATTTTAATCCTAAACTGCTAATCAATATTATTAGTATGTAAGTTCTGAAAAAAATTGTCACAAAACAAACACAACGTTGTCAATTATATGAAATTAAAAATAAAATAAAAATCCTAAGGGATGAATAATTTGAAGCTGTCTGTGCTTTGAGACAATAAAGAAATAGGTAAGAAAAACAAAACGTAAAGCATTTTCCAAATTAAAAATCAAAGGAAAACTCTTACTTATTTTTTCTATTTTAGAAGTTAATACTCGAATAAAAGTCACAGTTTATTATTCATTTAATCATTGTCTTATTACATTTCTCAACATAATAAAATAACAAATCATTTTTATTACAGATTCCAATCTATGAAATATAGATTGATTATATAGTATGTCTGTTGCCTCGAAGAAAAAGGTTACCGACTACGTTAATTATACCAAGATTCTATTTCTAGTTGACTAACCCAATCAAATTTGTAGCTTTAGTAATTCACAGCTTTAGAAAAATATTTAAAATAAAATAAAATTACGTGTAAAAAGAAAATTACTAATGTACATAAAATTTAATAATTATAACTTATAAAATAGTACGTTGCACTAATAGTTTAATGTATTTTATCGGTAAATGCTACGTCCGAGATAAAAAGGTTACGATATAAATATTAAAAGTTTAATTTATAAATATTTTTAAAATAAAAACTTAAAAAAACATTTTAACAATAAAAACCTTTAAATTGTTAACAAGTTAAAAAATTATATTGTCTTTTAAACAGATCATTATAAAAGTATCTTATTTATCATATATGAATACGAGAATGTAATTAGGTAATAATGTAAAAAAAAAAAATTACATTATTAGTACATAACTTATTTTCTCTAATATTAATCTAAGATAATACTTACCGATAAATAATCTAAGATATTAAAAGAAGTCTTTGAATAGTCCTTAAAAATAAAAATAAAAAATATTTGCTAAAAACTAAGTATATATAAGTTTCTCAATAAATACAAAAGAAGAATTACAAAAGATAAACGAATATATTTTTCTGATAAATTAAAATCAAGCTATGTATTTGAACTCTTAAAGGAAGTTAAATTAAAATTTCTAAAAACAATGATCCTAGTTAACAACTTCACGTGAAAATGGGTCGAGTTTAGAATAAGTTTGGATCAATTCGACTCATATAATAATATTATATATAATTTTTTTTAATTTAATAATGATACATTGATAGTATAAAATAGTTTTATATTGTTAATTAATCAAATATATTTTTGGTAAAGACATTTGGACACCAGAATTTTTATATTTTTTTCAAATTACAAAACTAAAGATTAATGTTAAATTTGAGAAGTAAACAACAGATTTACATTATATTTAAGCTAAAAGTTATTATTAATATATATTTATTCAAAAGTTTAGACTTTTTAAAATAATATAAGACATTTAATCAAGTTAGAACAACCAGAAACATAATCTAAATATATCCTCAAAATATATTTGGTCCAATTTATAAAATTTGAACCGTTAAAATTAACAATGCTAATGTTAGATGGATGAGTTGGACATCCTTAGGTTTACCCAAAAACAACTATATTTCACTTTCATTAAAATTAGTTATAACACGCTTTTTTTTTTTGGAATAATTTTTCAGTCCATGAAAATAAGGTTTTCTTACTTTTTTTTTTTTTTTTAATTTTTGTCCGGGTAAAAAAATTGTTTCATTTTCATCTTTATTGTCAAATTAACCGTTAAATTTAGCAGAAAAAGTAAACAAAAAATTACGGGAGTAAAATAGAAAAATAAGAAAATGTAAAGGACTAAAATAAAAAAGAATGAAAATAAAAACAACATAAATTTGAGAGTACTAAAACGAAAACAACTGAACATTGAGCAGATCAAAATAAAACTAGCTAAAATTAAAAGGATTAAAATGAGATCAACTTTATTTTCTAGGGAATAAATATTTATTTGGGTCAAATTTATAAAATTTAAGCTTTTAAATAATAAAATTCACGTGAAGAATAAACAAAATTTCATTAATATATATATATATATATATATATATATTTTACATATCACACCAATATCTCTTATATATAACATTAAAAAAAACTTTTTATTATTTCATGCTCGCATGTTACTACTCATGTTAACATTTTTTTATCATATTTTATGTTCACTCTTGTTGTTCTCCATTTGATATATTTCCTTTATAACTTAAGTTAATTGCAACTTTATTAGAAAATATTTATGGAGTTTTATGTTTAATTTTGTTTAGATGGTCATTGAAAATTAAGATTTTTACTCTTGATAGGGGCAAATTAAAATTTAAACATTATAACTTTAGATTAAATACAAGTTTAGTCTCTTTAAAATGATTAAGATTATTTTAATTTTAATTTTCTTAATTCTAATTATTTTGTTTTAATCTTCCTAATTTTAGTTATTTTCGTCTTAATCATTCCAAATTTTAATGGTTCTCATTTTACTCTTTTTCCTATTTTGGTCTTTGAATTTATGTTTTTACCTTTTTTTCATTAGATTTGATGGTTAATTTGACAGCAAAAACGAAAAAAAAAAAATACAAAGACAAAAATAAAACAAAAAAATTTAAAGGAACTAAAATAAAAAATTCACTATTTTACTGGACTGAGAAATGATTTAAGCCTTTTATGAAAACGCGTTTTATCGCTTTGAAAATCTAAGACATTTTCAGTAACAAGCATTTTAACTTGAATTTTAGCGGACAATCATCTTTTAGTTCAAGTCAATAACTTAACACATCAACTTCAATGTATTATTGAGAACAGTATCTCTCATTCTGTATTGTTGATGATGGCATTGACACTCAGTTAAGTTACTTGTATAGATTGTCTATTTGTTCCCTGTATTGAGCCACAACTCTATCTCTTCGAATTTTCAAAGTAGGTGTCATTAGACCATTATCAATCTGTCATTGGAGAAAATCATGTCAGTTTTCTGATGTCAATAACATACAATATACTGCTACTTTGAATTCCAAATCTAACCGTGAAGGGTTCATTCACAAGAAGGATTGGTCCAATTTGAAATGAAGATTCTGACATCCTGCATGATGAATAGGATGATGAATAGGACAGTTAGTGAACAACACCATAAAAGGAACATGAGAACTTTTTCTTTCGTTTCCATTCTTTTTTGGTCATCCAGAAACATAAGTATATAATGTACCTTATATCAGCAATTAAATCCTTTAACTGCCAATCACTAACATACCACATAGATATTTGAACAAGCATAAACTTTTTCTTGCATTCATTACAAGAAAGATGTGAAACCAAGTCTTACCAGGTCTTTAATTCTTTATATATTAGGCTCTTCACTCTTTCCTCACTAACATCTGAACTCTTTGAATCTATAACTGATAACTTCCTTGCTACATTCAAGGCTTCTTCTCTGTTAGGAACAATTACAGCACCCAGACGTCGCTTATCCTATATGTTACAGATATTACCAAGAAGTTAAATCACTAGAGAGAAAAAAGACCATGCACTAACCGTGCAAATCAGATTTACATTATCGTTCGAACACCAACCACCATGTATGATAAATTTATTAATTTTTATAATAACTACCTTAAAAGTTGTATGGATAATGATTTTTTATTAGTTGAAGAGTGAAAATTTTACAATATATAGTACTTCAGCTATAAAAAAATTTGAAAGAAATCAAGAATTCACCTGGCCAACAACAATAATTTGTTGAATTATGCTACTCCTCATTGCAGCTGCTTCAAGTTCAGCCGGTTCAACATTTTCACCTTCGTTTATTATAACCAGTGGTTAATACTCAAAAAAGGAAAATTAAGACTGGTAATCATAAGGATTTTGTGCACAGGGAAAAGTTGCAATTGATGTTTAAAAAATGGTTTTTTTTTAAACATTATATGATTATGTTAAAAAAAAAACTAATTGAGTAATAGGAGCTTAAAAATATAAATTGAAAGAATTTTTATATGCTCAAAACTTCGTTCAGTCTCTTCTTCAAGTTCTATGTTTTTCAAGGGTGTGATCAAACCGGTGTAAAAACAAGGTTGAACAAAATTCAACAACTTAATAAACAAATTCAAGCACAGGATCTTGTCCTACTCATTTGTGTTTTTAAGAACAACTTAGCTTATAACTTATTTATAATATTGTTTATTATTCATTATTGTTTTTAACTCGTGTTGAACATCATAGAATTGTACTTTACATAGTACATGCAAATGCAATACAACATATGTATATAGTATATACAATGTAAGCATATATTCAAATGCAAAATTTGTGAAAATATTATGAAGTAGAACCAATTAACAACCTTTACAATGTGCTAAAAATCCCATTGAACACTTAAAAAAATTATAGGATATATAAAAAGAAAAACATGGCAAGCACAAGTGCACAAGGCTTTCACCACTGTAGTTTTGGGGAGTGTCATATGATTGAAGATAAAATAAAATTTTATCGGTATAATTAGAAAGAACTTCTCTTCCAGCAGCAGAAGTATAGGGAGCTTTTCAATTTAAACCTGTTTACTTGAACACAAGGTTCCTTTTATTGGCAGTGTCCTTTGTTTCACATTCTTACTGGATGAAAATTGTGGAAAACGTGCATACACAGACAGAGTAGAGACACAATCTTAAGATTCCATGCTAAATAGATTACATTGTTTTGAAACTTCTATTATACTTGTACCTGTTGAAAGCACAATAGTGTCTTTTGCACGACCTTCTACAACAACCACACCACCAGAGTTACGACTCCGCCCAGTTGAATGATGGGGAACAATCCATCCTATATCACCAGTATCCAGCCAGCCATCCTCATCTAAGGCCATTTTTGTAGCTAAAGGATTCTAATACAAGAACAAGACACATAACTATCACAATTTCATCCAGAAAACATCAATAAGACCGCATGATGTGCATAAAGCATGTTTTTGACTCCTCTATTTATGAAATAGGTTGATAGAATGCCATGGAAAAGGTGTTTGATGATGCATGATAAAACTGCAACTCCACTGCCAATGAGAGTTGGCTTAGTTATACAAATAATGAAATAAACAATAAAGAAGATCTAGAGTTCAATCCCTCAACTATTTTGTACACACACAAGAAGAAAAACCAAATGAACATGAATGCATTCTCACTCTCATAACTGTGGGGGAAAACATGTTCGCATTCTGACAAAGCAAATTACCTTGAAGTATCCTTTCATCACTTGTGGACCCCTGATTTTCAAAATGCCCTTTGAACCAGGAGGAAGAACTTCATCAGTTTCAGAATCCACTACTTTGAATTCTGCTTGATGAATCCGATGCCCAACAGATCCGAGAACCTTCAAAAGATTGTATCTGTAACATTCTCAGATAAATGCACCACTCTTTGCTGACTCAATTTACAACTAATCAAAAGAATGCAAAATGTGCAATTATTATGAATGTTATGATGATAGATACATCTAACAAAAGGTTGGACATTGTGCTCTTAACAGATTAAGTGAAGAATTTTATTAAAAATAAAAAATCAAACAGAAACTAAGGGAAAATAAAAGAAAGATATATATTGGTATATATGTCTTTCTTTTATTTTACTATAACCAATTGTTGCAGATGAAGGAAAAACTATCAACATATTATTTTAACTTAACACACTTTATAATGGGTGAATTTGTTCCAATGAATAGTAAGACCGGCATGACTTAGTGACACACATGTGATTTTCACCAATTGATAAAGAGACCATTGCTATCATTCTTCAATTTTCAATGCATTTGATACATTGCTTACATTACATCCAGGTCGTCGAGCAGCAATAACTGGTGAAGTTTCTGTTAAACCATATCCATTCTGCACTTTCACACCAATTGCCTGCATGTTATAAAAAAAAAATGTCAATGATAAATAGATTCCAAAAAAAAATGTCCACAAGTTACACATGTTTGAAATATCAGACCTCAAAAAATTTATCGACTTCCCAAGGCAAACTACCACCACCACTTATTCCAGCCTGTAGAAAACCAAGTAGTTTCTCTCATCAAACATCAATTTCCAAAATCATGAATAATAAAACAATATGGTGCATAGTTTAGATGAATAACATATATCTCAAAGCTCAGGACCAAGGCCGACCCTAAGAAAGGTAAAAGAAAGAATATACTCAACAAAACCACAATTCAACGAAAAATAAGGTAAAAGAGGAAATAAGACTAGTAGGACCACCCTTGACATTTATAATTTATTCCATCAGGATGTCTTAAAAAACCTGTTTGGATAGAAGATAGAAGCTTTTTTTTAGGGCTTCTACTGAAAATAAAGAGTATTTTCCTATAAAAAAGCTTTCTAAAGTGTTTCTAAATATATATATCCAAACAGACTCTTAATCATTTGCAGAAGTTAATGCACAATTGTATTCTTTCAAAAGGAACCATGCTTGGGGTCTTGAATTTCATAAACTCCTTGCTTGAGAACTCTCTTGTTTTCACATAATCAAAGGGGCCGTAGCAGACTTCCACACTGTACTTCTTACTTATATAGCTGATGCAACTTAGAAGGACCTCTACCACAGTGACTAGTATCATTGACAAGGCACCACAAGAAAGAGAAAGGGGGATGATCACTAGCCCTTAGCGAAAAGGCTGATAAAGATACATGTTTATGGAGCAATCTAAGGTAAGAATATTATGAATTAGTTAGTTAATACAAACTGATTAACCCCTTATCATTCTTTAAACATCACGATCTAGTTAAGAGATTTCAAAACTAAAAGTATTTACCCAGAATTCCTTTTTCATTATTTTCCTATAACTTTTTTCAAGAGAAAGACAGAGTATTGCACTTAACAAAACAAGGCAAGAATAAAACAAAGACAACCATACAATATAAGTATTATAAGATAATGGTGAAGAAGAAAACAAAACCTTGATATTCCAATAGCTGAATGGATTTTATTGTAGACAAGTTTCTTTGCCAGAAAATGAACGGGAAGTAATATTGTGGCAATAATTCTGGCCCAAAGCCACTCCAACATTGAATAGACGTAGGAAGCCTGCTCCTTATTCTTTGTTAGACATTTACCCTATAAACATATTTGAAATTTAGTAAGAGAAATATTTTTGGTGAGAATTAGTATTGCAATATTCGTATACTTGTTTAAACTTGTCATAAAACAAAAAAATAAAAAATAATTATACAATCAATTAGATAGAGTGCAAGTATAGGTAAGTTGCAGATGCAATCAACCAGGCACAAAGACACTTTAGAGTTTTGATTTGAGGAAACAAATGAGGAAGTTCCATAAATTCAAATTTCTATTCTTCTCATTGGACTTGATTCACAATGTTATCTAAGAGAAAGTTTTTGGAGTCCTAACTACCAGGGCTTAGCCTCCAAAGTGATGATCTATAAGGAAACTCCTGAGCTAGGACATTGTATGAAATGTAGACGAAGCAACAAAATCATTTAATAATAGATGATTCACAACAATAGACCTTTTACATTAGCATATTATATATTAAGTTGGAAGGAATTCTAGCAAACTATTCAAGCAATGATAGACTGTGTTAGAAAGAATTTTATTCAAGCAACCTATTCATCATTTTGTAATTTCCAAAGAATTTTTACCAATGATACCACTCCTCATTCAAGCAACTTGCTTCATAAGTCTTGGGTGACGATAAGGAAAAATAAACCAATGCAAACAACAAAAAAATGAAAATTTGCAATCTTAAAGATAACTCAATGGTAACTTTGCTAGATCATCATGTTGTTTACCTTTTTTACTTTTATTTTGGATAAAAATAAGAAGTTATTAGGAGAGAATTTCCAAAAGCAAGAAAAAAAACAGAATGGAAAGAAAACAGATAAATTAGATAATGGGTCATGAAGAGTTATTCTATCCAAAGAGGAACTCCATTGAGAATCACAATAGGCCTGATCAAACATGTTAAACACTTTAGAAATCACTGATAGTACCCTGACCCAGAAGACCCAGTAATTTACATGACTTTGTTTGAAGATGATAGATACTATGATGCATATATAGAAGGTTCTAAATGACACGTCAGAATGATATCTATAACTGCCATTAGCCTTTTATTTTACAATTTTGTTGCAATTTTTTTTTATCAGATTCTTTTTTTTGTTTCCAGGAAGTGCGGGTAGCCAATGATTGGCACCCTATTTTGTTTATAAATCAATTATTATCAATGAAAGAAAACAGTCAATGATCAATATTTGAATAATCTAGCGAGTATTTTTCCTCTTACTCTTTTCACAGTAAAACAGTAGCCTATCAATCACTAAATCAGACAAAAGGAACAGATGCCTAAACCTCATAGATACGTTTATACTCCATGTATGCTATGCTGATCCTTATGAATGTTAGTGCAACAAGCTTTCTAACAACTGAACTATTAGATATCTGCTTCATGATTCCACTGCAGAGGAAACAACCAACAAAATCAGTGAAAGTTATGCTCCAGAGAAACAATCTCCAAATAGAAAATCCCAAAATATCACTCATATCAGCAGCAGCATCAAAAACAAGAACATAGATTTCTTCATAATAAGTAAAATTTCCTTTAGCATTAAACTTTTCATTTGGAACTATTAGAATGTGTAGTGGCCTTGTCTAAGAGTGAGGGATAGAATGTGTCAGTCCTTAGCTGGAGTAGCCTGATTGTCCAAAAAATCGTGAAACTTTGTATTTGAGGCCATCTCGCTTATATAAACTTAAAAAAATTTCTAACCCACCAATGTCAATGTGGGACTTGTCCTCCAACAAGAACTAATTGATGTTTAACAAATGTATAGAGGATTGAGACCACTTTATAAAATGATGCCTGTAATTAGTTGATTTCCGAGGTGCAACTCACCATAAAGTGGGTTAATCTATTAGTTTTTTAAAATTTTTTTGTTAGTTAATTTAGTTCAAACATGCTTTCAAGCAACATATATTTCTACAGCACAATAACAAAACCTTGACTCATATTATAACACCCTACAGATTCCAGGAATTTTCCGGTCATCTCTACCAACCCTCGGTGTGTTTGGAAATGCATTGATATAATTAATTTAGAATCAACTTGAATTTGTAGACTTGATTTTGAGTGTATAATTATAAATATGGATAAATAAAATTTCAGAATTGATTGAAGCTACTAATAGTTGCTTCCAATTGGATGTGAATTTTCACTTCTTGAAATCAATTATGTTAATAGTCAAACATACTACAAACGTAATTCCAATCATTTTGGATACAACAGAAATGATTCTGGACATGTTTCATGTGAAACTAAACATACCCTCACTCACCTCATAACATCAATTATTCAAAAATACACTGAATGGTTTACAATTTTGACAAAATACACCATATTCCAATACCAAGGGGAAAAAGAAGCAAGCTTCTAGATATATGAAATATCATCAATTCAGTGTGCATTCACTCAACTACTAAGGATTTACCTGTACAATGTTTCAAAAACTAAAGGAGCAGAAATCAAGTAATGTGGTTGATAGCGTTCCAAATCGTCCTAGAAAGTAAGAAAGGAGAGGAGCATGTTATATACATGTGATGTGTATAAAAAGGGTTAAATTAATTTGTACGTCCTTAAAATATTTGGGAATTTTTAATGAAGTCTCCAAATTAAAGTAAGTTCTAATTGATCCTTAAACTAAAAAAATAAGTCCTTAAGGTTAGTTAGTGGTGGTTTGCAATCAACAGAAAAAGACGATTTGTGACGGTTTTAAAAACCTTATGGACTAGGTAATAAAAAATTTACAAGACAAATGACCCAATCATAATTTTTTTTAGTTTAGAAACTTCATTAAGTTTTTTTAAAATAATTTTAAGGACCTATCGATTAATTTAACCCATAAAAAAACAAAATAACCGATTTAGCATATGTAGTAATGCGTTGCCTTTTATCATCTAATATCTAATAATAATAATTATCATTTATTGTTGTTAACCTAAGACATAATTCATCGATTATTTGAAGAAAATTTAACGTTTAGAAGGTCTTTGTTTCACGGATTGATATTCATGAGAATAATATTCTTAAGAATATTATACCCAAAAATGTTATTTTTAAGAATACTTAAAAATGTGTTTGGTTAGATTTAGACATTCATAAGAATATTTTTAATTTAAAATAGTTAAAATAAAAAATAAAAGTTAGAATGAAAATTATAGTTTAATTACATAATAACTTCTCACATTCTCATAAAAATATAATTTTTCCATCTTCATTTCTATGAGAATAAAAATAACTTAAATTATGATATAACTACTTTTATGAAATAAATAATGATAAATATTTTTTTAAAACTTTTAAAACTCATAATAAATATGAGAATTGTTCATTTCCAAACTCTTGTAGCATATCCTCTAAATTTTTATTTTTCTTTTTCAGCCCCTGATATTGAAGCCACACTATAACTGTGTACGAAGCCACATTTCCACAATGTTTATGATCAAAGTAAAAAATAATAATATCTTGAGTTTCTTCACGGTTGTGTATACTTGCTCAATACCATGTGTGAAAATGAAATACTCACAAGCTCTTTCGTATGCATGCCAAGGTGGCAGCATGCTTAGAAACCTATCTCCTACTTTAGCTGGCACAATGTCCCATAAGTTTTGTATCTAGAAATTGATAATCAAAACAGCATCATCAAGGGTAACTATTGTAATTAGAGGAAAAATCTTCCTAATTAGAGAAAATATCTATAGAATCTTCTAGGATATTTTTCAGAATATTTTTCCTTATTTCCTTATTTTAGAAGATTAGATTGTTACAAATAGGTATAAGGAAAATGTAATATGCATGAATAATAATAATAAAAATTATTCTCCTTTTCAAGTTGGTATCAGAGCTCCTGATCTTGGGAGCTCCGTTTCCGCTGCAAACAGTAGCCACCGCCGACGCTGTCCGGCCACTACGGCTGCCGCCGTAGCCGTTGGGGTCGTTGATAGGGCAGAAAGGTGCGCCCAACTCCGGCGAACACAACGCCGAAATTCGCTCCGGGAAATACGCCTCCACGCGCCGCCACCGTCACCAGCACGTGTAGCCCACGCGCCTAGCTCTGGCGAGACTCACTCGTCGCCGCCGCCACAGAAAGAGTCGCCGAAGCCTCCTGAGTCCATTCCACGGGTCGGTGACGTCCCATTTGGCACAGATTTGAGTAGATCTGAGTTTTGAGTTTTGTTCCTTTTCCGGTGACTTCCCACGCTCCTAGCTCCGACGAGACCCACTCGCCGCTGCTGTCACAGAACTGGTCGCCGGAGCCTCCTAAGTCCGTTCCACGGCCCACTCATCGTTGTCGCCACAGACAGAGTTGTCGAATCAATCCATTAAGTTACCACCATCAGATTTTTTGAGATGAAAGCTTTTAAAGAGGAACTAGATCGTTTGAAAGGAATGATTGAATCAATAAGTAAGCCCTCTGGACCATGTACTCTATCCATGAAAGGTAAGAGTTCTCTCCATACTGTGGGTCCTGTGTCTCAAGGTATTTGGATTCTTGATTCAGGAGCAACTGATCATATGACACCTTTTCATATGATCTTCAAATCATATATTCAAAGGAATAGAGAACAACTTATTACAGTTGCGAATGGTCAAGGTGTACCCATATGCGGCTCTGGGAATATAATTTTGGAATCATCTATTGTATTAAAGGATGTTTTACATGTTCCACAATTAGCTAATAATCTTATCTATGTGCAAAAGCTCACAAAAGATTTAAATTGTTTAGTAACATTTTTCTCAACTCATTGTGTTTTTCAGAACCTTGCTACGGGGAAGACGATTTTAATTGTTAAAGAGCAGAGTGGGTTGTATTTGTTGGAATCTGATGACCAAAACAAAACAAAAATCATGAGTCAACAAGCTACATCTGAAACATGGGCAAATTCCCAAATATGGCTACATCATAAAAGGCTTGGGCATCCTTCATTCAACCTTCTTAAATCCTTATTTCCTCATTTGTTTACTAAGGAGTCTATTGAGTCTTTTAATTGTGATATTTGTCAATTGTCAAAACACCATCGTGCATCCTATCCTATTAGTAATAAAAAGAGTACTTCTCCATTTGATTTAATTCACTCTGATGTTTGGGGACCTGTCGTAGAATCTATTTCCGGAGCTAGATGGTTTGTTACCTTTATTGACGATTGTACCCGTGTCACATGGACATACCTTATGAAAAATAAATAAGAAGTTTTCCAAATCTTTGTTAATTTTTTCCGTCTGGTCCAAAATCAATTTGGAAAAAATATCAAAAGAATCAGGTCTGATAATGGTACTGAATATGTGAATCATGAATTTCTTAATTTTTTGTCTCATAATGGTATTGTTCATGAACTAACATGTGTAAATACCCCTCAACAAAACAGGGTTGCAGAAAGAAAGAATCGTCATCTTCTAGAAGTAACTAGAGCTCTTCTTTTTCAAATGTCTGTTCCAAAAAATTACTGGGGAGAAGCTGTGTTAACTGCCACATATCTCATCAACAGGTTACCCACACGTATCTTAAATGGCATTAGTCCTATAGAGTCTCTATTGTCTTTTGTTCCCTCTTGCCCTCTAATATCGAGTCTACCTAGTCGAGTCTTTGGATGTACTGTTTTTGTTCACTCTCATCATCCTAATCGTAGTAAATTAGATCCCAAAACTCTTAAATGTGTCTTTATTGGGTATCCTTCTAATAAAAAAGGGTACAAATGTTATCATCCTTAGAGTCGTTGCGTCTTTATCACCATGGATGTCACCTTTCAGGAAACACAATCCTTTTATGCTAGTCCACCACTTCAGGGGGAGAAAGCACTTGAAGTGGAGGAGCTCTCCTTTTTGTCATTACCATATTTGTCTTTGCAGGATGCCCAAGATCTAAGCAATGAAGCTACCATGGTCCACAATGAGGAAGAAGCGAAAGAAGAGGAAGACAAATTTTTTGGCAAAAAATATGAAAGAAGAAAACAACCCACTTCGACTCTCGAGCAAGAAAAATTGTCTAATCCAGAGGTGAGGATCCTTGAAGATAACAGTGAGGAGGTAAGTATTACTGAGGACTTACCCATTGCATTGAGAAAGGAAAGAAGATCATGTGCTAAATATCCTATTTCTCAGTATGTTTGCACTAACAATCTCTCTGATAAGCACATAAGCTTTATTGCTGCCATTGATGTCACAGAAATTCCTACCTCAATCCAGGAGGCCATGAAACTTGAACATTGGACTCAAGCCATGAAAGAAGAGATGAATGCATTAGAAATAAATTCAACTTGGGAGATTGTTGATAAGCCAAGAGACAAGAAGGCAGTAGGGTGTAGATGGATATTCACAGTGAAACATAAGGCAGATGGGACAATAGAAAGATATAAAGCTAGATTGGTGGCAAAAGGCTATACCCAAACTTATGGGATTGACTATGAGGAGACGTTTGCCCCAGTGGCAAAAATGAATACAGTTCGAGTTGTTCTCACTTTGGCTGCTCATTTTGGTTGGGACTTACACCAGTTGGATGTGAAGAATGCCTTTCTTCATGGAAATCTAGAAGAGGAAGTGTACATGGAGATTCCCCCAGGTTTTGAAGTGAAAAATGAAAGAAACAAGGTATGCCTCCTAAAGAAAGCATTGTATGGTCTTAAGCAATCCCCTAGAGCATGGTTTGGAAGATTTACAAAAGTAATGGTTTCCTTGGGATATAGACAAAGCCAAGGAGATCATACTCTATTCATAAAACACTCTTCTACAGGTAAACTCACTCTATTTCTTGTCTATGTGGATGATATGATTATTGCAGGAGATGATGAAACAGAAAAATTGGCATTAAAAGAAAAATTGGCAGCCCAATTTGAAATGAAAGACCTAGGAAAACTCAAGTATTTTCTTGGAATAGAGGTTGCTTATTCCAAAAATGGAATTTTCATCTCCCAAAGAAAATATGTACTTGATCTCCTCAAAGAAACAGGGAAGCTGGGATGTAGAACCTCAACAGTTCCTATAGAACAAAATCACAGAATTGGAAGTGAAGAAAGTGCTCCTGTAGAGAAGGCCCAATATCAGAGATTGGTAGGGAAATTGATTTATCTATCACACACAAGACCAGACATTGCTTATGCAGTTAGTGTAGTGAGCCAATTTATGCATGATCCAAGAGAGAGACACATGCAAGCAGTTGACAAAATTCTCCAGTACTTGAAGTCAAGTCCAGGAAAGGGGTTATTGTTCAAAAGGGAAGATACATTGACTATGAAAATATATACTGATGCTGACTATGCAGGTTCTATTACTGACAGAAAATCTACTTCTGGGTATTGTATGTTTCTTGGAGATAGTCTCGTAACGTGGAGGAGCAAAAAGCAAGATAGAGTATCTCGTTCTAGTACAGAAGCTGAATTCCGAGCCCTTGCTCAAGGAATGTGTGAAGGACTCTGGATGAAAATCATTTTGGATGACCTTAAAGTCAAGGTGGACAATCCCGTGCAACTATACTGTGACAATAAGTCTGCCATGAGCATTGCCCATAATCCAGTACAACATGATAGGACCAAACACATTGAGATTGACAGACATTTCATCAAAGATAATCTAGACAGAGGCTTTGTGATTACAACTCATGTTCCTACAGAACTTCAGATAGCAGATATTTTTACAAAAGGGCTCCCTCAGGGTAGATTTCAAGATCTTGTAGGCAAGTTGGGAATGATTGATATTCATTTACCAACTTGAGGGGGAGTGTTGTAATTAGAGGAAAAATCTTCCTAATTAGAGAAAATATCTATAGAATCTTCTAGGATATTTTTCAGAATATTTTTCCTTATTTCCTTATTTTAGAAGATTAGATTGTTATAAATAGGTATAAGGAAAATGTAATATGCATGAATAATAACAATAAAAATTATTCTCCTTTTCAAGTGTAACTTAAAGCCAAGAATCATCTTCAACCGGAACCAATTGGCTTGAAAAAGCTCTAACATTGTCACAATAATTTTCAGAGTAAATTACATAAACATCTATCGATGTTTCCTAAAATTGCGCACACCCTACTTTTTTAACTCCTACACTAAATAGTTATTGTTTAAAAAATATTGCCCTGTCACATTGTACACATGAAATTAACTCCTTTAATTATTTGAAAAATATTAGACGGTGATCCTTTCTAAGAGAATTTACTGGAAAAAAAAAGTGCTAAACTCACGAGTAATTAATTTATTGTGACTTTAATTACGGTAGGTTTGTAATGAAACCTGATGCAGAAGATTCCGATGGGTTAGCATAACACCTTTGGGATTGCCGGTAGTTCCACTTGTATACATGATAGTAGCAACGTTATCAGAGTTTATTGCTTCATAAGTATAACGCTGTTCTGCAATAAATATAGAAAGTAGATATGTAATAGCACTTGATTACTGCTTCTTTAGATAATTAAATAAATACAGACATATTTGTCTTCTCTCTTTTTTTTTCTAAAATGTGAACAATATCATACCATTGAAAAATTTAGAGTTGTCATCATGGAAGGAATAAAAATAATAATTGAAGATTGTTAGGTACAATAGTTGAATAAGTCCTTTCGCTGTTGCTGTCAGTTAAAACTTAGGATTTAATTTGATTTTCATTGTAATTTATATCCATGCGGACTTATATTAAAGATGATTGTGACTTACATTAAAGATGAAATAAACAATCCGTAATTTACTAAAAATTCAAAAATAAATTGGTGATTAACTTTATCTTTAAATAGAATTATGTTTTATCCTAATTTAAATTTTTTATTAAAAAAAATGATACATGACAACTTCATGCTTCATTGTCAAACTCTTGTGTAGCTGATTTGAGCTAATGCAAATATTTTCAAACAGACATTGATTATTGATGTCTTCTTAGTTAAAAAGGACGAAATTTTCTTCTGGCATTTTTCTATGGGTCATAGCTAATGGGTTTCTTAAATGGTATGTTTAACAGACAATTAGAGAAACCTGTTGGCTTGATAACCACTTTGTTGCCTTCAGTTCTGTGTTGCTGTGGTAATTGGTATCATCTGTTTCTATCTTTGTCTATTTTTTGTTTTATAGAAATTCTCCTTTTATCAAATAGAACAAAACAAGAAGATTGCATTTTTGAAACTAATAACATCAGTCTATGTTCACTTTTTATTGAACATTCATCTCACTGGAAAAAGAAGAAGAAGAAGAAACAGAAAGGGGCATGGGCTGGACATAATTCTTATCTTAATATGTTTTAATCGTTTAGGTCAAAATAAATTTAACAGTTTTGATTTTTGAAAATGGTCTTTAATTCCCATTTATTGATGGCATGGTGTACATGTCATGTTATCTTGTACTACTTAAAGTAACAATTGAAATAAAATATTTTTTTTATTAATAAGAAAGATTACGGTGACTTCCTAAGTTCTTGTATATCTACCCAATACTAGTTATTACTAGTTGATTTTAGTGGTTCACATACGTACTAAGCACTAAAAAATTAAGATTCATTTTTAAAATATTAAATCTATGAGCATTAAAAAAAGAATAAATAAATAAATAACTGAAACCAAAATTTATCATATTTATCTATACTTGAAACCTAATTCTTAGTAAGAGCCTGATACTTACCAGCATCATGAGTATTAGACAATGCCTGGCGACTCTCTCGTCCCAAATTTATGACTTCCATGAAAGTAAACACTGGCACGTGCTTGTTTTCTTGACCAACCAGGTCTGATTTTTCTCTCCAAAGCAAAACAACAAACCTCATGCTAGTCCTTGAATAAAATGTGTTTGCAACCCGGTTAAACATTTCAGGGTTATCCACCACTAGTGCAACACTGCAAAACAATAGCACAGATCAACAAATTCTCTTTTGAGTTCAACAGTTCGGATTGAGCACTTTAAAAAAATGTGACAATCAATTAAAACAAGCTTAATCACAATATGTGGATGTGCAAAGATCATCTTGAAGCAACATAATCAGACTATTCAAGATTCTTGAGGTGTTTATCAACAAACCTTTCAGAGTGGTTGTATATTTGTAATAGCTCTTCAACTGATGACCTTGAGCCTCTTACCACATTGATTGCTCCACTTGCCATCGTACCTAGACAAAAAAAATATTGCATTGATGTGATAAAATACAGCACTGTCCTAGACAAATAGTACAAGTGTGTTGTCCTTAGGATCAATGTGTATTTATCAAAACACACATGACAGTAAGCTCAACATCTATGAGCATATAATAAACTCTGTAAATCTGCCACTAAGCTCAACATCTATGATATATGCATGTATGAAAAATTAAAAATCCCTTTTCACATGATAATGGATCGAGGTAACTTTCACAAATCAAGCAATTTTTAAAACATGGGGGTCATTTTTAGGAAACATGACAGTAACAGTTCCTTCGCACATGTATTCATAAGCACTACATACATTTCTCAAAATTTACTATTGAGTTTTTGAAATGTTACAATCATATTTTATGGTTGTTATTTATGTTTGAAAAGTTTGTACACATAAGATTTGTGCCTAGACTCAATACACTGAAAGTGGAGAAAAATAATTTTGTGCACCTTGATCTGCTACAAGCCAACGACATGAATTATCCAAAAAAAGTGCAACCTTCTCTTCAGGTTTAATCCCAATAACTCTCAAGCCTTCTGCAAAATCCAAAATTGCCTGCTCCAACTGAATTTTTCATACAGAACAAAATATAAGAAAGATATAAGAATCATGAAAGTAGTTTATTTTCGAGTGAGCACTGAAAGTAGCAGATACCGATTACAACATAGGATTAGGAAGCTCCAACACTACGAGAAAGCCATCATGTTTCTCATTGAACAAAACGTCCCTAGTTTGCCACGGGTTGCTACATGCTAAATTCCTAAATAAAACTCGTGAAATGTTTTAAAAAGCATTTCAACAAACAAACCTTCCACATTTATAACATTTATTGGGTAAACTTTTCTAAAAGTACTTCTAGGAGAGAAAAATAAGAAAGAAGAATGAAATAAGTTTCTTCGTAAATTAAAATTAGTTCATGTATAAGTTAATTTGTAGAAATTTTCTCCTATTATTTTCTTTAAAAAAAAAAAATTAACTTGTGTATATGCTAGTTTTAAAATATGAAAAAGTTTATTTTGTTTTTCGTTCTTATTTTTCTCTCTTAAAAATACTTCTAAAGAAACTTATCCAAACAGGTCCTTAAATAGTTTTCCTTCGTTTATACCGAAACACCTTTTCTAGAGATATCCAAATGTGCCTTTTCTTGCTAGCCCCTCCCACGATACTTTTTATTTTTATTTTTAATTCAATTTACAAGTCTTTCATACTTTCCATGGTTTGCCATGGAGCACCAATTCGGATCGTGGAATTATAGCACTAAATAATAAATAAACTTTTTTCTGATGCACACAAAAGAAAGCTTTTAAATAGGCAGCACAATATATCTGTCATAAAACCATAAGTTGTCATGCCATCAACCTAGCAAACATATATATTTCTTTCTTATACATGAATTAAAAATAATAATAATTACATCTTAGTAAACGTGGTCACTATACTAGATATATATAGGGAGCCAAAAAAAGCTTCTAAAACATTTTCAGTATACATGATAAATAAAACAATTTGACAAAAAGGCACAGATAAACAGGGGAAAAAATGACCTGTTTATAAGTCATAGTTGTAGGAGGATCATGATATGGATCTATTAAGGCTACATTATCACCATACTTCTCAGCTGAAGATCTCCAAATATCAGGAACTGCTTTCCACTCATCTGAGACCACACCATTATTACCAGAAAGAAATGAACTTTCTAGAAAAGGGGAGCACCTTCTTCTCTCCAATGTCTCTGTCTACATGTGCACAAGGATATCATAACAAAATTATATTATGCTTAGCATTCTCTAAACACACTTGCTATGTGAATATTGCAGAAATTGTTTGTCTTAGTTGTTTTGCACACAGCAGAGATATCTTAGATAATGATCTTTTTCTAAGTTTAATGGTCATCTATTATCGGTATAAAGGAGGTATAAAGGAGTTTTAAGTTAACCATAAAAAAATATTGTTGATATGACTTTTAAGATAATTATTATAAAAACTAATAAATTTACCTTACATGATAGTTTATGATTGAATTATGTGACCGTGCATAACGAATGCTAAAACATGTGTGTAAATTAATGAAAATAAAATTAGATAAGAACAATTTCTGAATGAAAATTTCTCACCAAAATCTAGTTTTTATACCCCCAATAAATTACCATGGCATTTAAAGGGGGAAAAATGTGAATTTAGCTCCTCTAGAGGTGAACAAGAGTAAAGGAAGTAATATCAGTAGTTTGATTTTTTTGCTGAATTATATCAATAGTTTGATGATAACATGAACAGCTGATATTATAACGTATATTCATGATTTCTCATAAGCTTACATGATAATAACAATTGACTTTTTCATCAGATGTGAAAAAAGTTCGATCAAAATAATGTTTCTTAATAACTTTTCTCAGGGTCTTTGCTAATCATCTGACACTGAATCAAAATATAGAAATTTTTATTGAAAATCACATTAAAGTTGCATGGGGGAGTGTACTCTAGCACTTCATAATATGTAAAAAATTAGTTTTGATTCTTTAATTAGAGTTCTAGACACTGGCCAGCATTTTCCAATTCTCTTTTAACGAAAAGAGCATGTTGGCAGAAAAGGGTAGAGGAAAGAATTACCTTGGATTGGCAAAATATGCGAAACTGAGAGAGTAGAGAAGTAGAAGGGGGATATTTTGTGCGAGAAAATGTGATGGTAGTGGAATTGCAGCGTGTGAGGAAGCAGGGAAGTGCATGATGAGTATGGTTGCAGGTGATAGGAGTTGTCGCCATTAGAGATTAGCTGAAGAAGCAAATGAGAGAGAGACCTAAGACATGCACATTCTAGAGAGACAAGAGTAGGAATAGCTCCTCGTCTTCATTGTAGGTGTCGAAGACAACTAAATAGTAAATTCCTCTACTGTTAGTTACTAAGCGCCGCTTTGTTTGGTCATACGTGGGTCGTAACGATCATGAATTTGTTAAATTGGACCTATCATTGGTGGGAAGCACATTACGCAATAATAAAATTAATTAAATACTCACTTTCAATATACTTTTATGAACAAAATAATTACGAGAGTTTGAAAAAAAAAAAAGTAAATCTTAGCAGTTTTTGTAATGTATTTTTTCAGATTCTCGTAATTGTGAGACCCCCGTACGGATTTGTTTTTTTCCCCAACTCACTTTCTCTCTCAAGCACTCTCACTTGCACATTTCACTCTCTCAAATTCTCTTTTGTTCTTCTTCTCAAAATTCTGTCTCAAGGTGGGGGTGTGGAGTAGATTCGGGTTGCTAGCTGAGTAATTGGAGTTCTCTTTTTCCCTCCTTCGTCGTTCAAGCTTCTCATTCTTCTCCTTTTCTCTCCATTCAAGTTTGCTCTCTTCCCAGAAGCTCGGATTCTTCACCGAGGTAAGGGAAACTAGTTTATGTCTGTTCTTTGGTTGTAAAAGAGTATTAGTACTCATTTGATGTTTGTGGATGGCTGATTCTTGGCCGAGATTGAAGAAACTCATTTTTGGGGTTTCGGGGGTTTTGGGTGAAATTTGGGTTTTGATCGTTTAATGGTTGCATGTGTGAAAAGGTGGTGTTTTTGTGCTGCTGGTTGAAAATGTAGTGCTTTGGTTGGATTGCATGTGCTGGAAATGTGAATTTTTGCAGGGTTTGAAGAGATTTTCGGAAGTTTGAGGGTTGCTGCTGGGTATCACACCGGGCGCCGTTCTTCGCGCCGGTCGTGTGACCATCAGAGACTCCATTTGGGCAAGCACGCCGGGCGCAATGGTGAATGCCCCGGGCGAGCTTGAGGATGTGAGTCTCTGGATGGCCTACGCCGGACGTGGTGGGACAGCGCTGGGCGCGATATTAGTGGATGATTCAAGTTTTGGGGTTCTGGTGTGGCGCCGGGCGTGACCCTATCTCGCCGGGCGTGGAGGCTCCTTGGGAGTCTCTGCCAGAGGTGACGCCGGGCGCAATTTATATTGCGCTGGGCGTGAGACCTTGGGGAGGCCTCTGCTTTCTTGCGCCGAGCGCGGGATTAGCACGCCGGGCTTATGAGGCCTTGTGAGGTCTCTGCCTTCCCTCTCGCCAGGCGCAATGGGAATTGCGGCGGGCGCGCTGGTTCCCTGGTACTCTCTGGTCGTGCCACGCCGGGCACGATTATGAGAGCGCCGGGCGCGGATGATGATGTTGAATTATGCTGAAATTGCTGATAAATGTTGCTTTATGCTGAGTTGAGCTGTAATTGATGATATTGTTGTGGTGTGCTGAACTATGTACTATAGCCGCTATGCCGGTGCTATTATTAGCCACTATTGTGGTGCTGCTGTAGCCGTTATGTCGGTGCTGTTATTAGCCACTAGTGTGGTACTATTGTCGTTATGTCGGTGCTGTTATTAGCTACTATTGTGGTGCTGCTGTAGCCGCTATGTCGATGTTGTTATTAGCCACTAGTGTGGTACTATTGCCACTATGCCGGTGCTATTATTAGCCACTATTGTGGTGCTGTTATAGCTGCTAAGTCAGTGCTGTTATTGCTGAATGCTGTGATATTTTAAGTTGATGTTGTTTAGCTGACTGATGTGCTGATAGCTGTAGTTGTTTATCTTTCATATTTAGGCTAAAACACTAATTTGGTCCCTTATAATAATTGTTTGTTTCAATTTAGTCCCACTTTTATTTTTGGTTTCAATTTGGTCCCAAATTAATTATTTGGTTTCAATTTGGTCCCTTAAAAATTAATTGGTTTCAATTTGGGACTTCCGTCCAAATTATTTAAACGGAGTTAACTTTTGCCCACGTGGATGCCACGTAGATGCATACGTGGATACCACGTGGATGCAACGTGGATGACAATTTTTTTTAAAATACCTGGACCCAGAACGGCCCGTTCTGAAACCGGAACGGGCCGTTCTGGTTTCATTTTTGGTGTATTAATTTTGCAATCAGAACGGCCCGTTCCAAATGCAAAATTAACACACAAAAAGTGAAACCAGAACGGCCCGTTCCGGTTTCAGAACGGGCCGTTCCGGTTTTAACTTTTTTTTTAAAATATTAATAATTTTACAAAATATATATTATTAATTATATTTTAATTATGTTGTTATATCTAATAAAATAAATATTTTAATAAAAATAAGTAATTTTAAAATTTTTACTATAAAAAAATATTTTTCAAAATTATTATATTTTTTAATAAATTTAATAAAGAATATCATAACAATACGATTTTAGTTTCTCCCATTAAAAATTAATAATTTTAATATATATATATATATATATTGCAGAAAAATATAATGTATATTTCTCTGATTTGGGAAAAATACAAAAGTGGTATAAATAGAATACAAGGGAATAAATCTGCACACTAATCTATCCCTAAAAATCTGGGAAATAATTCTCCCTATAAATATTGTATCTTAATAATTAAAGGAGGGGAAATAAAATTGATCTTATTAACATTAAATCTTTACAAATCAGAATTGAATATTCTGATTGATATATGCTGATTTCCAACAGATTCTGATTGATATGTGCTGATATCCAACATATATATATAATGTTTTAAAACTAAACAATTATTTATCTATTCAAATTAACATATGTTATAATTTTTGATATTATATCAATAATATTATTAATATATTTATAGATAAACTAATATACTTTTATAAAAATATAAGTATATTAATTAGAAATATATATCTGATCTTATATATTTATATTTTTGTAAAAATATATTAATATATATTAATATATATTTATCAAATTATTAGTTTATTTATAAATATAGGAAAAATATTATTGATATTAATTTATTAATAATATTAAAATATTAATAATATATAAATTTTATTTATTTAGTAATAATAAATATATATCATTTGATACATTACAAAAAATTATAATATATGTTAATTTAAATAAGCAAACAATTATATAGTTTTAAAACATTATATATATATATATATATTAAAATTTTAAAATTATTATATTTTTAATAAGAAAGACTAAAATTGCACAATCATGATATTTGAGAGATTAAAATTATTCAATTAAAAATGGTGAGACTAAAATTACACAACTATAATCTTTTAAAGACTGAAATTACTCAATTAAAACCTTAGGGATCAAAATTGCATAATTATCAAAAATACAATGAAGGCACTATTCTCAGTTTCAGAACGACCCGTTTTGATGCACTTTTGGTGTGTTAATTTTGCACCTGGAACGGGCCGTTCCGGATGCAAAACTAAAACACCAAAAGTGCAACCAGAACGGCCCGTTCCGGTTTCAGAACGGGCCGTTCTGGGTCCAGGTGTTTTAAAAAAAATTGGCATCCATGTGGCATCCACGTATGCATCTAAGTGGCATCCACGTGGCTAAAAGTTAACTCCGTTTAAATAATTTAGACGGAAGTCCCACATTGAAACCAATTAATTAATTTGGGACTAAATTGAAACCAATTAATTAGTTTAGGACCAAATTGAAACCAAAAATTAAAGTGGGACTAAATTGAAACAAACAATTAATATAAGGGACCAAATTAGTGTTTTAGCCTTCATATTTATCATATGTATGTTGATTCTTTTCACTAGCTTACCCTTTGTTGTTTCCATGTGGTTTGGACTGCAATGATCATACTATGTATGGGAGCAGGGCAGGGTTAGGTTGGTATTTGCTGAGGAGAGTCTGCAGCTAGCAGATGGAGTCTTAGTCCTTTGATGTACTCAGCTACTTACTTAGCACTGTGCTGGATGTATTTTGTTTTGTACACTCTAACTCTAGCCGGATTGAGACCTTGTATATACATATATTCTAGATCCTATATTTATATACTTGTTCTTTTCTGTCTGATGTTTCCGGTGTGCTGTATTGTGTACAGTGAACAGCTGGGTCATTACACTTTAGTGGTATCAGAGCCAAGTTGAGTCTAGTGGACACTCTGTGGGGGTGGTTCCTTTAGGCTTTTGTTGTGTTGGGCTCTGTGTTGTGCTGTCTTGCTGTGTTGTTTGTTGTGCTGATTGCTGTGTTGTTTTGCTATGATGTTGATTGTTATTTGGTTTAGTTATTGTATACTAAAGATGTTGTTGCTTTTGTAGACAATGACTAGAACTAATGAGCAGATAGCCCGTGCCATGGAGATGATGGCTATGGCTATGCAACAGCAAAATGCCTATTTTGCTCGGATGGATGCTGATAGAGCTGCAACTGGTACAGCAAGGCCCACGGGGTCACAGGAGAGCCGGGATCTTGCTAAGTTCCGGAAGTGCCATCCTCCACAGTTCAAGGGAGATGCAGATCCGGAGGTAGCTGACCACTAGATCTGTGAACTTGAGAAGATCTTCACTGTGCTGGGATGTTCTCAGGAGAGGAGGCTGGCATACGCTATTTACATGTTGGTTGGGGAGGCTGAGCATTGGTGGAGGGGTACTCACCATATGTTGACCGCTAGAGGAGTGGTTGTTGATTGGGAGTGCTTCAGGAGGGTGTTCTTGGAAAAGTACTTCCCGGAGAGCGTGAGACACGCCAAGGAGGCTGAGTTCATGCGGTTGCACCAGGGAGGGATGACTGTATCTGAGTATGCGATGAGATTCGAGCACCTGGCTCGTTTCTATTCGCAAGCTATATCTGAGGCCTGGAAATGTAGGAAGTTTGCTGAGGGTCTAAAACATGAGCTGAAGAGGGTGGTGGTTCCTATGGCCATCATTGAGTTTCCGGCCTTAGTTGAGAAGGCGAAAGTTGTTGAGAGGTTGGAAGGTGGCAACCGTGTGACTAGAGCTGCTGAGGGACCAGCTGGGTCCAAGAAGGGAGGAAATCAGAGGAAGCCATATGATAGGCCCCAACCTCAGCAAGGGAGTCCCGTCATTAGGCAACCTTCTAGTACTACTAGTGGAGGGAGACTGGGTGGAGGTGTCACTCTCAGATGTTACAGGTGTGCTGGACCCCACTTTATCAGGGATTGTCCTCACACGGAGAGCCGGTGTTTCAGGTGCCATTAGATGGGTCATGAGTCGTTCAACTGTCCTACCCGAAACGGACCAGAGAGGGGCGATGCTCAGAGGAGTGGTGCTCAGAGGGGTGATAGACCCACTACTGCTGGCAGAGTATTTGCCTTGACGGGTGCTGAGGGTTCGACTTCTTCTGATCTTGTGAAGGGGAAGGGCAAAGCTGCTGGTAAGGATGTGACATTTTTGTTTGATTCGGGAGCTTCTCACTCCTTTATCTCTTAATATTTTTGTTTGAAAATATTTGTGCAAAGCGAAGCAGAAAATGATGGGAGTAAATAGTTACCAAACTGTTTTAGCTAACTTTGACATTTGAAGCCCTTAAACACATTTAAGAAAGTGTTCTTGAACAAAAGTGGTGTTAGGTGAATGGGATTATAGGAAGGGGATTATCGTGACAAAAGGAAAAGGAGGTAACGAAAGCAAAGGTGCGACCGTGTGAGTGTTTTGATATAATCATAAATCTAAAATATTTGGTACATATTCCACGAAATTGACCCACCTAATCTCTAAGTCTTTGTCAGACAATGGACCTGACCTCAACATATACTTGATTGGCGGGGTCCCTATGGATTTCCTTTGACTCTAATAAAACGAGGACATAACTTGAGTTTTTTTCACACCAATCTCAAATTATTGCACTCATGGAACTAGTAAACCCAAGAATGGAACTGTGATTTGAGTGTGTTAATTAGGATTGGTTCCAAACATTTTCTTCCTCTATTATTTTAGTTCAATTACACAGTGACACGCACTGCACAGGCTTGAAACTGCACACCTTGCATAGCATTCTTCGAAGCATTTCTCAATTACAATAATATGAACCAGTTTGTTCCAAACTGAGACTGTATGGTGTGACTCCATTGAGGGCAATTCATAAACCATAAACCTACAATTATACAAGTAGTACCATTTAACATCAAGACAAATACAGGCTTTAATAGTAGCAAGCAATTGGGACTAGTCAATATTTTTTTTCTTCATATATTTTACATTATAAAAACAAAATGGGTATGAAGTAGCTCATCTTTGCACGTAGGACACAGCAAATTTTTGTATGGACCTAGTTTATATTTATTGTGTATGTTCAAATGTTCAAAGTTGTTTTGTACAGTGGGACAAAGGGGTTTGATGTGGGGTTAACTGCACTGCACAATAAAGATGTTGACTGCTGTGTCCACAAAATAAATGCTTTGAACATAAGCAAAAACTTCTCCATGCCACGCACAACTGTGGGACAAAAAGAGTGACTATATGCTATAACAATTTCACTTAGCTTCAAAGCAAGATATTGGACTCCATGTCATTATGCAGTTTATTATTTGTGCCTTCATTATTGTCTGTGTTCACACAGCAGAAGCCAAAACAACACACATGGCCAGCAAAGCACTCATCAATTCATCATAGTATAAATGCATAAATATAAAAGATGAAATTAGATATATGATGATTTCCTTATTCTTCCCATTGAACGAACTGAAGACTTCATTTTCTGCATTTGCATATCCTGGAGCATCCTCTGTTGTAAGAGTTTGATGGCGGCGGCAGGCAGATTCTGCTACAGGGTGCTATGTTGCGTTTGGTAACTTCCATGGTAATGTACTTGTTTGCTTTAGCATGATTTTGAGATTTTTGAGACTCCATTTCCAGCCTTCATAAAAGCTTACTGCTTCATTCCTCACAAATCATTGCATTTTCTGCTTTAATTTTGGGTTATGTCTGTCCATTTATAGTACTAATACTTGAAAAGTGATAAATGAGAACCATTGGAGGAGGCCACCGAATAAGGCACAAGGAATAGGTTCCCCTTCAGCTACTTATTTATTTTTATACAGAACTTTTCTCGATTCTATAATAATGTTATTTAATCTCTCATTTATTTACTTGTTTTCAGGTAAGGCTTGTGTTGGCATAATTGGTATAGACTTATAGCATAACTAGAAAATGTATAATAAATAATATATACAAATATATAAACCATATTTAAAATTTGTATAAATAGATATTTTTAAATATATAAATTATATTTTAGATTTATAATAAATAATTTATATTATAATATAATATTATTTTTATTAATAATTTATTTAAAAAATATTAAAATTTTAAATCATAAATAATTATGATAAATAAAAAGTGAATTAGTTAAAAAATTTAAAAAAAATTTAAAAAACTTCCTCGTCAAATAAAATCTTCTAAAATTACTCTCATATAATACAGACAAAAGATTTGTGTTTAATATTTTTGACCTGCAATTTGACTATAATAATAATTATAATAACAACAACAACGTAGCTTTATTAGAGGTTCTTTTCAAAAGCCGATTCAAATGAGTCAAAGTCATTTCTAAAGTAGGTAGAGTCCTTATGAGAATGAATCATTATAGTCTTCAAAATAACGTAGATACCCAAAGCTCCCTTCAGGTTACCAACTGTCAATCACAAACCACACTTAAAATCATACATTTTTATTGATGCTCAAAAGAGAATATTCACTTCAAAAATTCTGAACTTATGATTAACATTATTGATATATTGAAATGATTTGGTTGGGTTATGTCAAGAGCATTCAAATGGTAACAAGCAATGTAGAAGGTGCAGCACATTCATGATGCGAATGAAATCATAGAAATCTCAGTCCCAAGTAAGGCCATTAATCTAGTACTTACTCAAATAGGTTTACTTGATCAAGAGACCGGAGTTTTGGAGGTGAGCAAGATTTATTTCATAGAGAACTGTATTTAGGTAAATGTAGGTAAGAAAGTACAGAAAACTACATGAAAATATAACTTTATTACAATGCAACAACCATACATTTGCAACTATTTATATATAACATTAGCCCACCTCTCTATTCACACTAGGACTAAGAGATTCATGCAAATGGATATCTCTTGTAACCTTGCCCCAAGTGGCATAGCTATTAAATCCATATATCTGAAGTGCAGTCACCACCAGGGTATCTCATCTCATGGGCAAGGGAGGGACCTCCAGGCTCAGCTCCAAAGTCAACAAAGAAGTCAGGGTTAATTTTCAGACCACCATTTTCAGTATCAATATCAATCTGTAGCATGTGGGATCCTTTCTCTACAAGCTCTGGATAAAATTGTTTATCCCATGCACTGAAGAGTGAGTTTGTAACATATAGCCGCTGGCCATCTAAACTCAACTGAATCATCTGAGGACCAGCTCTCAACTTATTTCCCTGAAGAACAAAATTTGATGTCTTCAACCACAGAAGGGTAACATTTATGCATCATACATAATTTTTTCACTACACACTATTCAGAAAACCTTAAGTGTCGTTTTAACAATTTCTTTTGAATTAAAAATTTAAGAGCTTAGCCAGTAATCACCATTACTATTATGATCCAAGAATTTGTAATTGCTCAAAAAAAAATTCTCATAAAAATTGTTTAGAGAATCTATTTATAATATATAGAAACTAAAGTGCAGGCTGTGGTGTTATCACTCAACTGCCAAATTAACTGTGTTGCCTGCCAACTCATCATTTTACTTGTGTTGTCATCTTGTAGATCAATCTCTTCATTTTCACCTATTTTACTCTATTTTATTTTTCTTTGAGTAACATAAATGAGGAATTGAGAATCTGTACTTACTATCTCTACTTTTAAGTGCATTTGTATGCCACATTAAAAAACAAATTTCAAGTCACCAATGTAAGCACAAGTCTTTGTCTAAAACATCTAATAACCGATCAACTTCAAACATGTGAGATGCAAGAAGCATGACTCTAGAATTAATAATTTAAAAAGTTAAACTGCACTAACCTGGATGTCTGGAACATCAGATTGCCAAGTATTACCATCTTCTGTTATAGCTACTATAGGGCTTCCGTTCTGAAGTAGTCCCCCAACCCATACTTGGCCAGTCAGTACAGGATTTTTAGGGTCCTCAATGTTATATTGTCTTATATCACCATGGAGCCAATTCACAAAGTACAGAAACCGATCATCAAGAGATATCAGAAAATCAGTTACAAGCCCAGGCATTTCTGGAAGAATCCAGTTTTGCACTTTCAATGGTTTCACTGATATTGCAACCTGCAAAGTCAGTTTAGCCTTTTAGTATTATTGATCAGTATGCCTCAGTTGAAGCAGCTCAAACACTTACCTAGAAAGAAGAAAATGAAAAATGAAACAACAAATAAGTTACTCCCAGAACTAACTAGGAATAACAAAATTACAGAAATAAAATAACATAGAATAGCTGACTGTAAACCTTTCAATTAATAAGATACTGTAATTCTCCTAAAATTTAGGCATTGATTTTGACTATATCATTTTTATGTACCTCATGGCTCCATGACCCATCCTCAGTCTTGAAAAATCGTACCATGTTGCTTGACAATGCACACCCAACAAAACCTGTATCTTTAGAAGGATCATGCAGAAACCTTACCTGCAATTAGGACAAATTAGTTATAAATTATATCACCTGTCACATAATACTTCAAGAGTACAAGCTAGAGAGAAAAGGGGAATAAAGGACAAACATATTTATGATTAAATGACAAGTATATTAACATAATGGCTTCAAATACATAAAAAAGATAAAACATAAAGAAATGCATTATATCTTGTGGAAATAACTGTAGTCTCTAGATATATATACTAAACAACATACCTCTAAAGGTAGAAGCCCTGACTCTCCAAGTTCTAGTGTTTGTCTCAGTTCACCCCCAGGCCAGCTGTATACATATAAATGTCTCCCATAAAGGCCATCAGAGACATGTTGTAAGTTAAAACCTTTGGTGAAAGCAGCTGGAGCACCCCATGATGAGCTAATCATAGTGTCATGCTGTGGTTGGTACCAGAAGTCATACCCAAATGATGGACTGTGCCCAGGTTTCTCCCACCTAACAAATGTGTGCCAAGATACAAACTAGTAACTAGAAAATAATCCACTGAAATGGTAACTGTTTCGTATTACTAGTTTCATAGAACTGCCAAGAAATATGCTTCCATAAAACAATTATTTAATGATTCTACACTAAATATTTTGCAAAACTTTTTTCATTTCTATGGATATTAATATACGGGCATGTGTATGCACCATTTCTCACAGAAAGTCAGAAACCAAATGCATGAAAAAATGAATAGGAATTGGTAATTTAAGAGCATTTTGACATCCAAATGTGCATTATTATTGTATTTGTCAATGTAACCTATAAAAGGGTACCTTCCTTTCACATTAAATTCTGGATCAAGAAGAAGAAATCCACTTCCTGCTGCATTTCCATCTTTATCTCCAAGAAATGAGATCATTACATCACCAGAAGCAAGGCAATGAGATGTGTGCCCATAAGCTAATCCAGTCTTACTAATGATTTCTTCAGGCTCAACAACTTTGTGCAAAGATGGAGACCTTGGATTTGTTTTTGTGTCAACCACATAAATGCGGCCTGATCTGAAATATGCTAAAGCTGACTTAATAAGGATTTTGTCTTAAAAAAACTAATGTCTTTCTTTGGAGTTCTTGAACCTTGACAGTGTGAATGTGTACTTATGTGCTAGCGTGTATACATGTGCAAATAAATCAAGACTGTTTATTTAGTCACTTACACCAGTGAAGGTAAAATTAGATATCGACGAACTGCTGATGGATCTCCATAGCAAGAGCTGCAAGAATTCCACCCAAAGTGGTGCAATTCATCACCTAAATAAGGTACAGGCAGCGTATGGATAATTTTCGAATATGTTGGAGAGCTTGGATCCACATCCACTGTGGCCAGAAAGTCAGGCTTCTCCCTTCCTGTTCCTGAATTGAATTGAATCTTTAACACCAATATATAAATAAAATCACTAAACTACATGTTTTCACTGAAATTTTTTAAACTGCATCAAGCCTTCATGCACAGCACTAGAAAGAGATAGGTATGCTACATGTCACTTTTACCTATCTATTATCATGTCATATCAAATCAAATGTTTGTAACAACAAAGTGAGAAACCCATTTTCAGACATATTGAGACACAAGAAGTTTTTGGTACCTGAGTAGATAGCAGTGACATAAAGGAGAGTTTCTCTAGGACCAGACATGGCTGCCAGTGGTGAAGCATAGCCAGGCCCTGATTTGGGACAACCTTGCATGTTGTTTTGGTTCATCACCTTGTCTCCCTTCTCACAATACTCCATCTCTCTCTATTAAAAAAGATCACTTCACAGATGTTTCCTTGAAAAGAAGATAATCTCTATTAAAAAAGATCACTTCACAGATGTTTCCTTGAAAAGAAGATAATAGTGATGATGAAGAAGAAAAATGAACTCAAGGAAGAGCAAGTCAAGTTAAAGGTTCTGTCAATGACTGTTACTAGTCTCACAAAAAAGGAAATTACATCTTTGGCTTTATCACAAAGTCACAATTCACACAGACATTATTCCAAAGCTTGAAAGAAACACAAGTTTGTTTCAATTCAAAAAGCCAAAATAAAATTCTTCCTTCTGAACCTTTCAGGAATATTATAAGGTTTTATGTTTTCTAGTTCTTTAGATAAATATCTTATTAGATTTCCTTTTCCTACAGTAATTTCTAGATAATTAATTATTGCTTATATAATGCTTATAAGCTACATTTTAATCCTAAACTGCTAATCAATATTATTAGTATGTAAGTTCTGAAAAAAATTGTCACAAAACAAACACAACGTTGTCAATTATATGAAATTAAAAATAAAATAAAAATCCTAAGGGATGAATAATTTGAAGCTGTCTGTGCTTTGAGACAATAAAGAAATAGGTAAGAAAAACAAAACGTAAAGCATTTTCCAAATTAAAAATCAAAGGAAAACTCTTACTTATTTTTTCTATTTTAGAAGTTAATACTCGAATAAAAGTCACAGTTTATTATTCATTTAATCATTGTCTTATTACATTTCTCAACATAATAAAATAACAAATCATTTTTATTACAGATTCCAATCTATGAAATATAGATTGATTATATAGTATGTCTGTTGCCTCGAAGAAAAAGGTTACCGACTACGTTAATTATACCAAGATTCTATTTCTAGTTGACTAACCCAATCAAATTTGTAGCTTTAGTAATTCACAGCTTTAGAAAAATATTTAAAATAAAATAAAATTACGTGTAAAAAGAAAATTACTAATGTACATAAAATTTAATAATTATAACTTATAAAATAGTACGTTGCACTAATAGTTTAATGTATTTTATCGGTAAATGCTACGTCCGAGATAAAAAGGTTACGATATAAATATTAAAAGTTTAATTTATAAATATTTTTAAAATAAAAACTTAAAAAAACATTTTAACAATAAAAACCTTTAAATTGTTAACAAGTTAAAAAATTATATTGTCTTTTAAACAGATCATTATAAAAGTATCTTATTTATCATATATGAATACGAGAATGTAATTAGGTAATAATGTAAAAAAAAAAAATTACATTATTAGTACATAACTTATTTTCTCTAATATTAATCTAAGATAATACTTACCGATAAATAATCTAAGATATTAAAAGAAGTCTTTGAATAGTCCTTAAAAATAAAAATAAAAAATATTTGCTAAAAACTAAGTATATATAAGTTTCTCAATAAATACAAAAGAAGAATTACAAAAGATAAACGAATATATTTTTCTGATAAATTAAAATCAAGCTATGTATTTGAACTCTTAAAGGAAGTTAAATTAAAATTTCTAAAAACAATGATCCTAGTTAACAACTTCACGTGAAAATGGGTCGAGTTTAGAATAAGTTTGGATCAATTCGACTCATATAATAATATTATATATAATTTTTTTTAATTTAATAATGATACATTGATAGTATAAAATAGTTTTATATTGTTAATTAATCAAATATATTTTTGGTAAAGACATTTGGACACCAGAATTTTTATATTTTTTTCAAATTACAAAACTAAAGATTAATGTTAAATTTGAGAAGTAAACAACAGATTTACATTATATTTAAGCTAAAAGTTATTATTAATATATATTTATTCAAAAGTTTAGACTTTTTAAAATAATATAAGACATTTAATCAAGTTAGAACAACCAGAAACATAATCTAAATATATCCTCAAAATATATTTGGTCCAATTTATAAAATTTGAACCGTTAAAATTAACAATGCTAATGTTAGATGGATGAGTTGGACATCCTTAGGTTTACCCAAAAACAACTATATTTCACTTTCATTAAAATTAGTTATAACACGCTTTTTTTTTTTGGAATAATTTTTCAGTCCATGAAAATAAGGTTTTCTTACTTTTTTTTTTTTTTTTTAATTTTTGTCCGGGTAAAAAAATTGTTTCATTTTCATCTTTATTGTCAAATTAACCGTTAAATTTAGCAGAAAAAGTAAACAAAAAATTACGGGAGTAAAATAGAAAAATAAGAAAATGTAAAGGACTAAAATAAAAAAGAATGAAAATAAAAACAACATAAATTTGAGAGTACTAAAACGAAAACAACTGAACATTGAGCAGATCAAAATAAAACTAGCTAAAATTAAAAGGATTAAAATGAGATCAACTTTATTTTCTAGGGAATAAATATTTATTTGGGTCAAATTTATAAAATTTAAGCTTTTAAATAATAAAATTCACGTGAAGAATAAACAAAATTTCATTAATATATATATATATATATATATATATATATATATTTTACATATCACACCAATATCTCTTATATATAACATTAAAAAAAACTTTTTATTATTTCATGCTCGCATGTTACTACTCATGTTAACATTTTTTTATCATATTTTATGTTCACTCTTGTTGTTCTCCATTTGATATATTTCCTTTATAACTTAAGTTAATTGCAACTTTATTAGAAAATATTTATGGAGTTTTATGTTTAATTTTGTTTAGATGGTCATTGAAAATTAAGATTTTTACTCTTGATAGGGGCAAATTAAAATTTAAACATTATAACTTTAGATTAAATACAAGTTTAGTCTCTTTAAAATGATTAAGATTATTTTAATTTTAATTTTCTTAATTCTAATTATTTTGTTTTAATCTTCCTAATTTTAGTTATTTTCGTCTTAATCATTCCAAATTTTAATGGTTCTCATTTTACTCTTTTTCCTATTTTGGTCTTTGAATTTATGTTTTTACCTTTTTTTCATTAGATTTGATGGTTAATTTGACAGCAAAAACGAAAAAAAAAAAATACAAAGACAAAAATAAAACAAAAAAATTTAAAGGAACTAAAATAAAAAATTCACTATTTTACTGGACTGAGAAATGATTTAAGCCTTTTATGAAAACGCGTTTTATCGCTTTGAAAATCTAAGACATTTTCAGTAACAAGCATTTTAACTTGAATTTTAGCGGACAATCATCTTTTAGTTCAAGTCAATAACTTAACACATCAACTTCAATGTATTATTGAGAACAGTATCTCTCATTCTGTATTGTTGATGATGGCATTGACACTCAGTTAAGTTACTTGTATAGATTGTCTATTTGTTCCCTGTATTGAGCCACAACTCTATCTCTTCGAATTTTCAAAGTAGGTGTCATTAGACCATTATCAATCTGTCATTGGAGAAAATCATGTCAGTTTTCTGATGTCAATAACATACAATATACTGCTACTTTGAATTCCAAATCTAACCGTGAAGGGTTCATTCACAAGAAGGATTGGTCCAATTTGAAATGAAGATTCTGACATCCTGCATGATGAATAGGATGATGAATAGGACAGTTAGTGAACAACACCATAAAAGGAACATGAGAACTTTTTCTTTCGTTTCCATTCTTTTTTGGTCATCCAGAAACATAAGTATATAATGTACCTTATATCAGCAATTAAATCCTTTAACTGCCAATCACTAACATACCACATAGATATTTGAACAAGCATAAACTTTTTCTTGCATTCATTACAAGAAAGATGTGAAACCAAGTCTTACCAGGTCTTTAATTCTTTATATATTAGGCTCTTCACTCTTTCCTCACTAACATCTGAACTCTTTGAATCTATAACTGATAACTTCCTTGCTACATTCAAGGCTTCTTCTCTGTTAGGAACAATTACAGCACCCAGACGTCGCTTATCCTATATGTTACAGATATTACCAAGAAGTTAAATCACTAGAGAGAAAAAAGACCATGCACTAACCGTGCAAATCAGATTTACATTATCGTTCGAACACCAACCACCATGTATGATAAATTTATTAATTTTTATAATAACTACCTTAAAAGTTGTATGGATAATGATTTTTTATTAGTTGAAGAGTGAAAATTTTACAATATATAGTACTTCAGCTATAAAAAAATTTGAAAGAAATCAAGAATTCACCTGGCCAACAACAATAATTTGTTGAATTATGCTACTCCTCATTGCAGCTGCTTCAAGTTCAGCCGGTTCAACATTTTCACCTTCGTTTATTATAACCAGTGGTTAATACTCAAAAAAGGAAAATTAAGACTGGTAATCATAAGGATTTTGTGCACAGGGAAAAGTTGCAATTGATGTTTAAAAAATGGTTTTTTTTTAAACATTATATGATTATGTTAAAAAAAAAACTAATTGAGTAATAGGAGCTTAAAAATATAAATTGAAAGAATTTTTATATGCTCAAAACTTCGTTCAGTCTCTTCTTCAAGTTCTATGTTTTTCAAGGGTGTGATCAAACCGGTGTAAAAACAAGGTTGAACAAAATTCAACAACTTAATAAACAAATTCAAGCACAGGATCTTGTCCTACTCATTTGTGTTTTTAAGAACAACTTAGCTTATAACTTATTTATAATATTGTTTATTATTCATTATTGTTTTTAACTCGTGTTGAACATCATAGAATTGTACTTTACATAGTACATGCAAATGCAATACAACATATGTATATAGTATATACAATGTAAGCATATATTCAAATGCAAAATTTGTGAAAATATTATGAAGTAGAACCAATTAACAACCTTTACAATGTGCTAAAAATCCCATTGAACACTTAAAAAAATTATAGGATATATAAAAAGAAAAACATGGCAAGCACAAGTGCACAAGGCTTTCACCACTGTAGTTTTGGGGAGTGTCATATGACTGAAGATAAAATAAAATTTTATCAGTATAATTAGAAAGAACTTCTCTTCCAGCAGCAGAAGTATAGGGAGCTTTTCAATTTAAACCTGTTTACTTGAACACAAGGTTCCTTTTATTGGCAGTGTCCTTTGTTTCACATTCTTACTGGATGAAAATTGTGGAAAACGTGCATACACAGACAGAGTAGAGACACAATCTTAAGATTCCATGCTAAATAGATTACATTGTTTTGAAACTTCTATTATACTTGTACCTGTTGAAAGCACAATAGTGTCTTTTGCACGACCTTCTACAACAACCACACCACCAGAGTTACGACTCCGCCCAGTTGAATGATGGGGAACAATCCATCCTATATCACCAGTATCCAGCCAGCCATCCTCATCTAAGGCCATTTTTGTAGCTAAAGGATTCTAATACAAGAACAAGACACATAACTATCACAATTTCATCCAGAAAACATCAATAAGACCGCATGATGTGCATAAAGCATGTTTTTGACTCCTCTATTTATGAAATAGGTTGATAGAATGCCATGGAAAAGGTGTTTGATGATGCATGATAAAACTGCAACTCCACTGCCAATGAGAGTTGGCTTAGTTATACAAATAATGAAATAAACAATAAAGAAGATCTAGAGTTCAATCCCTCAACTATTTTGTACACACACAAGAAGAAAAACCAAATGAACATGAATGCATTCTTACTCTCATAACTGTGGGGGAAAACATGTTCGCATTCTGACAAAGCAAATTACCTTGAAGTATCCTTTCATCACTTGTCGACCCCTGATTTTCAAAATGCCCTTTGAACCAGGAGGAAGAACTTCATCAGTTTCAGAATCCACTACTTTGAATTCTGCTTGATGAATCCGATGCCCAACAGATCCGAGAACCTTCAAAAGATTGTAGCTGTAACATTCTCAGATAAATGCACCACTCTTTGCTGACTCAATTTACAACTAATCAAAAGAATGCAAAATGTGCAATTATTATGAATGTTATGATGATAGATACATCTAACAAAAGGTTGGACATTGTGCTCTTAACAGATTAAGTGAAGAATTTTATTAAAAATAAAAAATCAAACAGAAACTAAGGGAAAATAAAAGAAAGATATATATTGGTATATATGTCTTTCTTTTATTTTACTATAACCAATTGTTGCAGATGAAGGAAAAACTATCAACATATTATTTTAACTTAACACACTTTATAATGGGTGAATTTGTTCCAATGAATAGTAAGACCGGCATGACTTAGTGACACACATGTGATTTTCACCAATTGATAAAGAGACCATTGCTATCATTCTTCAATTTTCAATGCATTTGATACATTGCTTACATTACATCCAGGTCGTCGAGCAGCAATAACTGGTGAAGTTTCTGTTAAACCATATCCATTCTGCACTTTCACACCAATTGCCTGCATGTTATAAAAAAAATGTCAATGATAAATAGATTCCAAAAAAAAATGTCCACGAGTTACACATGTTTGAAATATCAGACCTCAAAAAATTTATCGACTTCCCAAGGCAAACTACCACCACCACTTATTCCAGCCTGTAGAAAACCAAGTAGTTTCTCTCATCAAACTTCAATTTCCAAAATCATGAATAATAAAACAATATGGTGCATAGTTTAGATGAATAACATATATCTCAAAGCTCAGGACCAAGGCCGACCCTAAGAAAGGTAAAAGAAAGAATATACTCAACAAAACCACAATTCAACGAAAAATAAGGTAAAAGAGGAAATAAGACTAGTAGGACCACCCTTGACATTTATAATTTATTCCATCAGGATGTCTTAAAAAACCTGTTTGGATAGAAGATAGAAGCTTTTTTTTAGGGCTTCTACTGAAAATAAAGAGTATTTTCCTATAAAAAAGCTTTCTAAAGTGTTTCTAAATATATATCCAAACAGACTCTTAATCATTTGCAGAAGTTAATGCACAATTGTATTCTTTCAAAAGGAACCATGCTTGGGGTCTTGAATTTCATAAACTCCTTGCTTGAGAACTCTCTTGTTTTCACATAATCAAAGGGGCCGTAGCAGACTTCCACACTGTACTTCTTACTTATATAGCTGATGCAACTTAGAAGGACCTCTACCACAGTGACTAGTATCATTGACAAGGCACCACAAGAAAGAGAAAGGGGGATGATCACTAGCCCTTAGCCAAAAGGCTGATAAAGATACATGTTTATGGAGCAATCTAAGGTAAGAATATTATGAATTAGTTAGTTAATTGTTAAGTCTCAATTTTACTTCTTTTTGGATGAGACTTATTGAACAATTTCACTCATCCTCTGAACCATTGCAATATAATTGTTCTCTTTTTGGTTCATTTTGTGTGCAGATATAACTAACCCCAATTCATCTAACAATACCTTAATCCACCTCATTTTTGTGCAGGTATTGTGAGCTAGAGACTTGAGGATTGAAGACCCTTAGGATTGGAAATCTAAGGAGTAGGGAGCAGAGCAGAGTGTCTGCGCCGGGCGCAACATTACCCGCGTCGGGCTTGAGAAGAACAGAGTGCCTCGTCTTTGCAAGCAATATGCGCGCCGGGCGCGAAAGGAATTGCGTCGGGCGTGTTCTGAGGCAGAGAATACTTGACCTCACTGGAAGGCCCCACGCCGAGCGTGAAGACTTACGCGCCGGACGCGAAACCCTAATCTGATCTCCCCAAGCTCGTATTTGAAGCCATTTTTTAGGGTTTCTCCCTCATTCACACAGGGGCGCCTCCAGGAGCTGCGGAAGGGATTCACAGGGCTTGGGACCGTTCGTGTGTGGATCTTTCCTTCGGTTCTTCATTTCCTCTTCCATCTCTATTTTGTATTTACCCTCATTGTTGAGTGGTTCTATCCATTTTTGTGGGGTTAGATGTAACCAACGTACTCTATTGTAATCCTTACGTTTTTAATGATATATATACATGTTGTTTCATTCTTTGTTGTGTACGTTTCGATGTTTAATGCTTGCTTTGGATTGATCACCCTTTGCATGATTTAAGATTCCATTGAGTATTGGGAAATACCATTGAAACTAGTTCTGAAACATATGCCTAGTGGGGATTGTATCTAGGGATAGAGCTTGACCCATTAGTAGTCTTAAACCCTAGCCCGTAATGCGGGTGTAGATATTAGGTACTCAAGGGATTGATATTCAATATCCGCACCTAGGCTCTTGCTCTAAGGGATTAGGTTTGAGTAAACTTATGGGTTAACTGAGCAATGTATGTAACAAGAGATTAAGGATTCATTAGTGTAACGTTTGGTGAAGTCTGACCCCCACAACCTCACAATACCATTACACCATTTCTTACCTTTTCCACTCACAATCAACTATTTTTGTAGTTTAACATTCCAATAGTCACAACCTTGAATTCACATGACAAACTATGAATTTGGAATCATTCTTTAGTCAAGAATAGTCAATAAATGCTTATTTTACCTTCTAATCCCTGTGGATACGATATTTTTACTACTTGAATGGCCGATATATTTGCCGTGTTTGAGACCGTTGATAGAATTAAACTGATTTACAATTATAACAAAAGTGTTTCAACGGAAATCTCAACATTAATACAAACTGATTAACCCCTTATCATTCTTTAAACATCATGATCTAGTTAGGAGATTTCAAAACTAAAAGTATTTACCCAGAATTCCTTTTTCATTATTTTCCTATAACTTTTTTTAAGAGAAAGACAGAGTATTGCACTTAACAAAACAAGGCAACAATAAAACAAAGACAACCATACAACATAAGTATTATAAGATAATGGTGAAGAAGAAAACAAAACCTTTGATATTCCAATAGCTGAATGGATTTTATTGTAGACAAGTTTCTTTGCCAGAACATGAACTGGAAGTAATATTGTGGCAATAATTCTTGCCCAAAGCCACTCCAACATTGAATAGACGTAGGAAGCCTGCTCCTTATTCTTTGTTAGACATTTACCCTATAAACATATTTGAAATTTAGTAAGAGAAATATTTTTGGTGAGAATTAGTATTGCAATATTCGTATACTTGTTTAAACTTGTCATAAAACAAAAAAATAAAAAACAATTATACAATCAATTAGATAGAGTGCAAGTATAGGTAAGTTGCAGATGCAATCAACCAGGCACAAAGACACTTTAGAGTTTTGATTTGAGGAAACAAATGAGGAAGTTCCATAAATTCAAATTTCTATTCTTCTCATTGGACTTGATTCACAATGTTATCTAAGAGAAAGTTTTTGGAGTCCTAACTACCGGGGCTTAGCCTCCAAACTGATGATCTATAAGGAAACTCCTGAGCTAGGACATTGTATGAAATGTAGACGAAGCAACAAAATCATTTAATAATAGGTGATTCACAACAATAGACCTTTTACATTAGCATATTATATATTAAGTTGGAAGGAATTCTAGCAAACTATTCAAGCAATGATAGAGTGTGTTAGAAAGAATTTTATTCAAGCAACCTATTCATCATTTTGTAATTTCCAAAGAATTTTTACCAATGATACCACTCCTCATTCAAGCAACTTGCTTCATAAGTCTTGAGTGACGATAAGGAAAAATAAACCAATGCAAACAACAAAAAACTGAAAATCTGCAATCTTAAAGATAACTCAATGGTAACTTTGCTAGATCATCATGTTGTTTTTACCTTTTTTACTTTTATTTTGGATAAAAATAAGAAGTTATTAAGAGAGAATTTCCAAAAGCAAGAAAAAAGAAACAGAATGGAAAGAAAACAGATAAATTAGATAATGGGTCATGAAGAGTTATTCTATCCAAAGAGGAAATCCATTGAGAATCACAATAGGCCTGATCAAACATGTTAAACACTTTAGAAATCACTGATAGTACCCTGACCCAGAAGACCCAGTAATTTACATGAATTTGTTTGAAGATGATAGATACTATGATGCATATATACAAGGTTCTAAATGACACGTCAGGATGATATCTATAACTGCCATTAGCCTTTTATTTTACAATTTTGTTGCAATTTTTTTTTTATCAGATTCTCTTTTTTGTTTCCGGGAAGTGCAGTTAGCAAATGATTGGCACCCTATTTTGTTTATAAATCAATCATTATCAATGAAAGAAAACAGTCAATGATCAATATTTGAATAATCTAGCTAGTATTTTTCCTATTACTCTTTTCACAGTAAAACAGTAGCCTATCAATCACTAAATCAGACAAAAGGAACAGATGCCTAAACCTCATAGATACGTTTATACTCCATGTATGCTATGCTGATCCTTATGAATGTTAGTGCAACAAGCTTTCTAACAACTGAACTATTAGATATCTGCTTCATGATCCCACTGCAGAGGAAACAACCAACAAAATCAGTGAAAGTTATGCTCCAGAGAAACAATCTCCAAATAGAAAATCCCAAAATATCACTCATATCAGCAGCAGCATCAAAAACAAGAACATAGATTTCTTCATAATAAGTAAAATTTCCTTAAGCATTAAACTTTTCATTTGGAACTATTAGAATGTGTAGTGGCCTTGTCTAAGAGTGAGGTATAGAATGTGTCAGTCCTTAGCTGGAGTAGCCTGATTGTCCAAAAAATCGTGAAACTTTGTGTTTGAGCCCATCTCGCTTATATAAACTTTAAAAAGTTTCTAACCCACCAATGTCAATGTGGGACTTGTCCTCCAACAAGAACTAATTGATGTTTAACAAATGTACAGAGGATTGAGACCACTTTATAAAATGATGCCTGTAATTAGTTGATTTCCGAGGTGCAACTCACCATAAAGTGGGTTAATCTATTAGTTTTTAAAAAAAATTTGTTAGTTAATTTAGTTCAAACATGCTTTCAAGCAACATATATTTCTACAGCACAATAACAAAACCTTGACTCATATTATAACACCCTACAGATTCCAGGAATTTTCCGGTCATCTCTACCAAGTACCAACCCTCGGTGTGTTTGGAAATGCATTGATATAATTAATTTAGAATCAACTTGAATTTGTAGACTTGATTTTGAGTGTATAATTATAAATATGGATAAATAAAATTTCAGAATTGATTTTGTTTGATGGAGAAGCTACTAATAGTTGCTTCCAATTGGATGTGAATTTTCACTTCTTGAAATCAATTATGTTAATAGTCAAACATACTACAAACGTAATTCCAATCATTTTGGATACAACAGAAATGATTCTGGGCATGTTTCATGTGAAACTAAACATACCCTCACTCACCTCATAACATCAATTATTCAAAAATACACTGAATGGTTTACAATTTTGACAAAACACACCATATTCCAATACCAAGGGGAAAAAGAAGCAAGCTTCTAGATATATGAAATATCATCAATTCAGTGTGCATTCACTCAACTACTGAGGATTTACCTGTACAATGTTTCAAAAACTAAAGGAACAGAAATCAAGTAATGTGGTTGATAGCGTTCCAAATCGTCCTAGAAAGTAAGAAAGGAGAGGAGCATGTTATATACATGTGATGTGTATAAAAAGGGTTAAATTAATTTGTACGTCCTTAAAATATTTGGGAATTTTTAATGAAGTCTCCAAATTAAAGTAAGTTCTAATTGATCCTTAAACTAAAAAAATAAGTCCTTAAGGTTAGTTAGTGGTGGTTTGCAATCAACAGAAAAAGACGATTTGTGACGGTTTTAAAAACCTTATGGACTAGGTAATAAAAAATTTACAAGACAAATGACCCAATCATAATTTTTTTTAGTTTAGAAACTTCATTAAATTTTTTTAAAATAATTTTAAGGACCTATCGATTAATTTAACCCATAAAAAAACAAAATAACCGATTTAGCATATGTAGTAATGCGTTGCCTTTTATCATCTAATATCTAATAATAATAATTATCATTTATTGTTGTTAACCTAAGACATAATTCATCGATTATTTGAAGAAAATTTAGCGTTTAGAAGGTCTTTGTTTCACGGATTGATATTCATGAGAATAATATTCTTAAGAATATTATACCCAAAAATGTTATTTTTAAGAATACTTAAAAATGTGTTTGGTTAGATTTAGACATTCATAAGAATATTTTTAATTTAAAATAATTAAAATAAAAAATAAAAGTTAGAATGAAAATTATAGTTTAATTACATAATAACTTCTCACATTCTCATAAAAATATAATTTTTCCATCTTCATTTCTATGAGAATAAAAATAACTTAAATTATGATATAACTACTTCTATGAAATAAATAATGATAAATATTTTTTTTAAAACTTTTAAAACTCATAATAAATATGAGAATTGTTCATTTCCAAACTCTAGTAGCATATCCTCTTAGTTTTTTTTCTTTTTCTTTTTCAACCCCTGATATTGAAGCCAACTATAACTGTGTACGAAGCCACATTTCCACAATGTTTATGATCAAAGTAAAAAATAATAATACCTTGAGTTTCTTCACGGTTGTGTATACTTGCTCAATACCATGTGTGAAAATGAAATACTCACAAGCTCTTTCGTATGCATGCCAAGGTGGCAGCATGCTTAGAAACCTATCTCCTACTTTAGCTGGCACAATGTCCCATAAGTTTTGTATCTAGAAATTGATAAACAAAACAGCATCATCAAGGGTAACTTAAAGCCAAGAATCATCTTCAACCGGAACCAATTGGCTTGAAAAAGCTCTAACATTGTCACAATAATTTTCAGAGTAAATTACATAAACATCTATCGATGTTTCATAAAATTGCGCACACCCTACTTTTTTAACTCCTACACTAAATAGTTATTGATTAAAAAATATTGCCCTGACACTTTGTACACATGAAATTAACTCCTTTAATTATTTGAAAAATATTAGACGGTGATCCTTTGTAAGAGAATTTACTGGAAAAAAAAAAGTGCTAAACTCACGAGTAATTAATTTATTGTGACTTTAATTACGGTAGGTTTGTAATGAAACCTGATGCAGAAGATTCCGATGGGTTAGCATAACACCTTTGGGATTGCCGGTAGTTCCACTTGTATACATGATAGTAGCAACGTTATCAGAGTTTATTGCTTCATAAGTATAACGCTGTTCTGCAATAAATATAGAAAGTAGATATGTAATAGCACTTGATTACTGCTTCTTTAGATAATTAAATAAATACAGACATATTTGTCTTTTTTTTTTTTTTTTTTCCTAAAATGTGAACAATATCATACCATTGAAAAATTTAGAGGTGTCATCATGGAAGGAATAAAAATAATAATTGAAGATTGTTAGGTACAATAGTTGAATAAGTCCTTTCGCTATTGCTGTCAGTTAAAACTTAGGATTAAATTTGATTTTCATTGTAATTTATATCCATGCGGACTTATATTAAAGATGATTGTGACTTACATTAAAGATGAAATAAACAATCCGTAATTTACTAAAAATTCAAAAATAAATTGGTGATTAACTTTATCTTTAAATAGAATTATGTTTTATCCTAATTTAAATTTTTTATTAAAAAAAAATGATAGATGACAACTTCATGCTTCATTGTCAAACTCTTGTGTATCTGATTTGAGCTAATGCAAATATTGTCAAACAGATATTGATTATTGATGTCTTCTTAGTTAAAAAGGACGAAATTTTCTTCTGGCATTTTTCTATGGGTCATAGCTAATGGGTTTTCTTAAATGGTATGTTTAACAGACAATTAGAGAAACCTGTTGGCTTGATAACCACTTTGTTGCCTTCAGTTCTGTGTTGCTGTGGTAATTGGTATCATCTGTTTCTATCTTTGTCTATTTTTTGTTTTATAGAAATTCTCCTTTTATCAAATAGAACAAAACAAGAAGATTGCATTTTTGAAACTAATAACATCAGTCTATGTTCCCTTTTTATTGAACATTCATCTCACTGGAAAAAGAAGAAGAAGAAGAAACAGAAAGGGGCATGAGCTGGACATAATTCTTATCTTAATATGTTTTAATCGTTTAGGTCAAAATAAATTTAACAGTTTTGATTTTTGAAAATGGTCTTTAATTCCCATTTATTGATGGCATGGTGTACATGTCATGTTATCTTGTACTACTTAAAGTAACAATTGACATAAAATATTTTTTTTATTAATAAGAAAGATTACGGTGACTTCCTAAGTTCTTGTATATCTACCCAATACTAGTTACTACTAGTTGATTTTAGTGGTTCACATACGTACTAAGCACTAAAAAATTAAGATTCATTTTTAAAATATTAAATCTATGAGCATTAAAAAAAGAATAAATAAATAAATAACTGAAACCAAAATTTATCATATTTATCTATACTTGAAACCTAATTCTTAGTAAGAGCCTGATACTTACCAGCATCATGAGTATTAGACAATGCCTGGCGACTCTCTCGTCCCAAATTTATGACTTCCATGAAAGTAAACACTGGCACGTCCTTGTTTTCTTGACCAACCAGGTCTGATTTTTCTCCCCAAAGCAAAACAACAAACCTCATGCTAGTCCTTGAATAAAATGTGTTTGCAACCCGGTTAAACATTTCAGGGTTATCCACCACTAGTGCAACACTGCAAAACAATAGCACAGATCAACAAATTCTCTTTTGAGTTCAACAGTTCGGATTGAGCACTTTAAAAAAATGTGACAATCAATTAAAACAAGCTTAATCACAATATGTGGATGTGCAAAGATCATCTTGAAGCAACATTATCAGACTATTCAAGATTCTTGAGGTGTTTATCAACAAACCTTTCAGAGTGGTTGTATATTTGTAATAGCTCTTCAACTGATGACCTTGAGCCTCTTACCACATTGATTGCTCCACTTGCCATCATACCTAGACAAAAAAATATTGCATTGATGTGATAAAATACAACACTGTCCTAGACAAATAGTACAAGTGTGTTGTCCTTAGGATCAATGTGTATTTATCAAAATACACATGACAGTAAGCTCAACATCTATGAGCATATAAACTCTGTAAATCTGCCACTAAGCTCAACATCTATGATATATGCATATATGAAAAATTAAAAATCCCTTTTCACATGATAATGGATCGAGGTAACTTTCACAAATCAAGCAATTTTTAAAACATGGGGGTCATTTTTAGGAAACATGACAGTAACAGTTCCTTCGCACATGTATTCATAAGCACTACATACATTTCTCAAAATTTACTATTGAGTTTTTGAAATGTTACAATCATATTTTATGGTTGTTATTTATGTTTGAAAAGTTTGTACACATAAGATTTGTGCCTAGACTCAATACACTGAAAGTGGAGAAAAATAATTTTGTGCACCTTGATCTGCTACAAGCCAACGACATGAATTATCCGAAAAAAGTGCAACCTTCTCTTCAGGTTTAATCCCAATAACTCTCAAGCCTTCTGCAAAATCCAAAATTGCCTGCTCCAACTGAATTTTTCATACAGAACAAAATATAAGAAAGATGTAAGAATCATGAAAGTAGTTTATTTTCGAGTGAGCACTGAAAGTAGCAGATACCGATTACAACATAGGATTAGGAAGCTCCAACACTACGAGAAAGCCATCATGTTTCTCATTGAACACAACGTCCCTAGTTTGCCACGGGTAGCTACATGCTAAATTCCTAAATAAAATTGAAAGTACTAATGGATACAACTATTACTTTCTGCTCGTGAAATGTTTTAATAAGCATTTCAACAAACAAACCTTCCACATTTATCACGTTTATATTGGGTAAACTTTTCTAAAAGTACTTATAGGAGAGAAAAATAAGAAAGAAGAATGAAATAAGTTTCTTCGTAAATTAAAATTAGTTCATGTATAAGTTAATTTGTAGAAATTTTCTCCTATTAGTTTCTTTAAAAAAAAAAATTAACTTGTGTATATGCTAGTTTTAAAATATGAAAAAGTTTATTTTGTTTTTCCTTCTTATTTTTCTCTCTTAAAAATACTTCTAAAGAAACTTATCCAAACAGGTCCTTAAATAGTTTTCCTTCGTTTATACCGAAACACCTTTTCTAGAGATATCCAAATGTGCCTTTTCTTGCTAGCCCCTCCCACGATACTTTTTATTTTTATTTTTAATTCAATTTACAAGTCTTTCATACTTTCCATGGTTTGCCATGGAGCACCAATTCGGATCGTGGAATTATAGCACTAAATAATAAATAAACTTTTTTCTGATGCACACAAAAGAAAGCTTTTAAATAGGCAGCACAATATATCTGTCATAAAACCATAAGTTGTCATGCCATCAACCTAGCAAACATATATATTTCTTTCTTATACATGAATTAAAAATAATAATAATTACATCTTAGTAAACGTGGTCACTATACTAGATATATATAGGGAGCCAAAAAAAGCTTCTAAAACATTTTCAGTATACATGATAAATAAAACAATTTGACAAAAAGGCACAGATAAACAGGGGAAAAAATGACCTGTTTATAAGTCATAGTTGTAGGAGGATCATGATATGGATCTATTAAGGCTACATTATCACCATACTTCTCAGCTGAAGATCTCCAAATATCAGGAACTGCTTTCCACTCATCTGAGACCACACCATTATTACCAGAAAGAAATGAACTTTCTAGAAAAGGGGAGCACCTTCTTCTCTCCAATGTCTCTGTCTACATGTGCACAAGGATATCATAACAAAATTATATTATGCTTAGCATTCTCTAAACACACTTGCTATGTGAATATTGCAGAAATTGTTTGTCTTAGTTGTTTTGCACACAGCAGAGATATCTTAGATAATGATCTTTTTCTAAGTTTAATGGTCATCTATTATCGGTATAAAGGAGGTATAAAGGAGTTTTAAGTTAACCATAAAAAAATATTGTTGATATGACTTTTAAGATAATTATTATAAAAACTAATAAATTTACCTTACATGATAGTTTATGATTGAATTATGTGACCGTGCATAACGAATGCTAAAACATGTGTGTAAATTAATGAAAATAAAATTAGATAAGAACAATTTCTGAATGAAAATTTCTCACCAAAATCTAGTTTTTATACCCCCAATAAATTACCATGGCATTTAAAGGGGGAAAAATGTGAATTTAGCTCCTCTAGAGGTGAACAAGAGTAAAGGAAGTAATATCAGTAGTTTGATTTTTTTGCTGAATTATATCAATAGTTTGATGATAACATGAACAGCTGATATTATAACGTATATTCATGATTTCTCATAAGCTTACATGATAATAACAATTGACTTTTTCATCAGATGTGAAAAAAGTTCGATCAAAATAATGTTTCTTAATAACTTTTCTCAGGGTCTTTGCTAATCATCTGACACTGAATCAAAATATAGAAATTTTTATTGAAAATCACATTAAAGTTGCATGGGGGAGTGTACTCTAGCACTTCATAATATGTAAAAAATTAGTTTTGATTCTTTAATTAGAGTTCTAGACACTGGCCAGCATTTTCCAATTCTCTTTTAACGAAAAGAGCATGTTGGCAGAAAAGGGTAGAGGAAAGAATTACCTTGGATTGGCAAAATATGCGAAACTGAGAGAGTAGAGAAGTAGAAGGGGGATATTTTGTGCGAGAAAATGTGATGGTAGTGGAATTGCAGCGTGTGAGGAAGCAGGGAAGTGCATGATGAGTATGGTTGCAGGTGATAGGAGTTGTCGCCATTAGAGATTAGCTGAAGAAGCAAATGAGAGAGAGACCTAAGACATGCACATTCTAGAGAGACAAGAGTAGGAATAGCTCCTCGTCTTCATTGTAGGTGTCGAAGACAACTAAATAGTAAATTCCTCTACTGTTAGTTACTAAGCGCCGCTTTGTTTGGTCATACGTGGGTCGTAACGATCATGAATTTGTTAAATTGGACCTATCATTGGTGGGAAGCACATTACGCAATAATAAAATTAATTAAATACTCACTTTCAATATACTTTTATGAACAAAATAATTACGAGACTTTGAAGGAAAAAAAAAAGTAAATCTTAGCAGTTTTTGTAATGTATTTTTTCAGAGTCTCGTAATTAGTTAGTTAGCCAAAGTATTTTGGAAAAGAGTATTTAATGCTCATTAATTTGCGTAAAGTTACACAAAATAGAAAAAGAAATTAATAAAACTTCATTTTTATTTAATTATCATTTTAAAATTTTAAAATCATGTTAATTATTTGTTTGCCAATTATATTTTTACATCTTAATTAGCTTTTAATTAAGTAGACGGTTTACTAGTACAATACATACAGATTTAGTTAATTTTTTATTAATAATAAATTAATTTTTATCTTGTAAAATAAATTTCTTTTTTATATTTTATATCATTTTAAAAGATTATGTAATTATATAAATTTAATATAAAAAATTATTTTTTATGTTTAAATCACAGATAAATAGTCTTCTTCCTTTATTTCAAAATTATCAAATAAATATAAAATTTGAAATATAATAGTTTATGAGGTTGCACCAAGGGAGCTTAACAGATTTTGATTACGTGATGCGATTTGAGCATTTGGCTCATTTTTATTCACAGGCTATCTCTGAAGCCTAGAAGTACAGGAAGTTTGCTAAAGGTTTGAAGCATGAGTTGAAGAGGGTGGTGGTGCCTATGACCATCACTGAGTTTTTGGCCTTAGTTGAGAAGGAAAAAGTTGTTGAGCGGTTGAAAGGTGGCAACTGGGTGACGAAGACTACTGAGGGACCAGTTGGGTCCAAGAGAGGTGGAGCTACTACTCTCAGATGTTACAAATGTAGTGGACCCCACTTCATTCGTGATTGCCCTCATACTGAGAGCAAGTGTTTCAGATGTGGCCAGATGGGCCATGTGTCGATTAGTTGTCCTTTAGGTGCTAGACAGACCAGGGATACTCCGAGAGGTGATAGACCTACTGCAACTAGGAGGGTGTTTGCCTTGACTGGGGCTGAAGCTTCCACTTCATCTGATCTAGTGAAAGGGAAGGGTAAAGCTACTAGTAAGGATGTGATGATATTATTATTTGACTCGGGGGCCTCCCATTCATTTATTTCATATGCTTGTGTTGAGAGGTTGAGATTGCCTGTATGTACCTTGGGGTTGAGATTGCTTGTGTCTACTCCTGCTTCTGTTTATGTGGTTGCTTTCTAAGATATGTGTTGGTTGTCCATTGGAAATGTGTGATAGGAAGTATAAGGTGAACTTGATCTGTTTTCCTTTAGTTGATATTGACATAATCTTAGGATGGATTGGTTGTTTGCCAATCATATTCTTATAGATTGTGCCATCAGGGAGTTGATATTTCCTCAGATGGAAGATGAGTTGTTGATTTCAGCCAACCAAGCTGAAGTGTTGTTGAGGGACGGAGTAGTGTTGTATTCTGCTCGCTACTATGAGTGTGGAGACAGAGAAGATAATTGTTGAAATTGAAGTTGTAAGGAAATTTTTGGAGGTGTTTCCGGATGAGGTGTCGGGGTTACCTCCTATTAAGGAGATTGAGTTTAGCATTGATTTGGTTCCTAGTGCAAGGTTAGTATCAGTTGCTTCCTATAGGATGGCCCCAGCGAAGTTGGTTGAATTGAAGAGACAGGTGGAGGAGTTGCTAGAGAAGCATTTAGTGAGGCCAAGTATATCTTCATGGGGTGCTCTCATATTATTGGTGAAGAAGAAGGATGGAGGTAGTCGATTGTGTGTTGATTACCGACAGTTGAACAAATTGACCATCAAGAACAAATATTCACTTCCCCGGATAGATGACTTAATGGATCAATTGAAGGGAGCATCAATATTTTGAAAGATTGACTTAAGATCAGGATATCACCAGATTAGTGTGAAGGAGAGTGACATACTAAAGACAGCTTTCAGGACTAGGTATGGTCACTATGAATATGTTGTGATGCCGTTCGGAATGACCAATGCCCCAACAGTGTTCATGGATTACATGAACAGAATCTTTCGACCATTCCTGGATAAATTTGTGGTGGTATTCATTTATGATGTAACGCCTAATTCTAATACCCAAATTATACAATATAAAATTATAAAATTTTATAATATTTTCGCAATTAAATCATTAACAATATCTATATATTTATTTAATAAAAATAAAAGTAAAGAAAAGAATATCTTGTGAATTTAATACATAACATATCGTTCTAAAATATTTAGAATAACGTATTATTTTACACATTATTCCTTTTCCTTACTCTTTTAATACAATATATATATTCATAACGGAAAGAAAATTACAATTAAAATAATATGATTGACAAGTAAAGTTATAACAGATCCATCAAATAGCCTCCGTATTCCAATTTCCTTCCATGTAGAACAGCAGTAACAATAACAGCAAAATGATCTGGAATCTCAAGTTGATCCATCTATTTATAATATATTTAATTAAAAAAAAACAAAGAAAAGAAAGGAGTAAGAACAATATCCAATAAATACAATAATTCGAACGAATAAACATAATTATTTATAAATAAAATTTTAACATATATATATATATATATAAATATATATTTATACAGATTAAATATTAGATTTTCTTGATACAATAAAATTTGAATTATACTTGTAGTGACTAGTCAGGATAAATGAGCATCATTATAACACCAACCAAAAGATATTCCACCTCCATTTCTTACTCATTTAAATCCCCAAGGTTAAACCTCCAGCTACAAATAATTCAAACTTTATCATCTATGGCCATAGAGTATTAATTATCTTTAAAATGAGTAAAAGACATTTTAACAAATTATATTAATCATAAAAAAATTACTCAAAATAGATTTAAGAATTTATCATTATTTAAGCTTTAATTAAATAACACAAATTTAAATAAAATATATTAAGAGCACTAATTAATTAAATGACAATGACAATTATTATAAAATAATTAAACAATATAAAATGTGAATATATTAATAATTATTATAGATAAGAATAATCATAGAATAAGTAATAGTAATTAAAGGTTAAACAAATATATGAGGTTAGAAACACCCCACTAAATAATAACGTAAATAAATAAACATAATAATTAAAAGTTAAGTAGTTAGATGAGGTTAGGAACACCTCACTGAATAAATATAATAATAACATAAATAAACATTGTAATTAAAAGTTAAGTAGTTAAATGAGGTTAAGAACACCTCACTGAATAATTATAACAATAACATAGTAATTAAAAGTTAAGTAGTTAGATGAGGTTAGGAACACCTCACTGAATAAATATATAAATATAGTGAGGTTAGGGGCACCCCACTAAATAAATATAATCAAATAAATGCATAACTAATTATACATAATAGTATATAAAATTTTAAAAAGATAAGGTTCTCCTCCCCCTTACCTAGATAAATAAGAGCTACAACTTGAGCAGAATCTCCTCTTTTAGATTCGCTCTCTTCCCTCTTTCTTTCTCTTTCTCTCTTTCTTTCTCTTTCTCTCTCTCTCTAAATTTCTAAATCTTCACGGCCTCCTACCTCTTATTTATAGAAATTATAAAGTACTATTCATCTGGTTACTATTCATGATATTATATTCGAATTAAGTGAAATTGAAATCGATTTGAATTCCGTTATAATTGAAACACTTATTAATTCACTATTCAGTGAATAGTAAGATTCACGAATTGATTTGAATTGCTAATTGAAATCCGCTATTCATGAAAATTCGATTTGAATTCTGATTGAAGGCTACTATTCATCAATTTGAAGACTCATAAATTACTATTCATGTAGATAAGGATAATAATATTATATAATATAATTTAATATTAATATAATTATTTGAAACCTTACGTAAGGGCTTACGTATTTCCTTCGAATGATTGGCATTCTAATCATATATACTTTTTATTAAAATATTATTATTTTTACTATTCATTAAAATAATAATATATTTACTATTCATAAATACATAAATACGTATATGTGAATAGTAAAATACGTATATGTAAATAGTAAAATACGTAAATAAAAAATATGATAAATCTTCTAATAATTTCAATAAATATTTAAAATCAAAATAACTTGTTTTATTTAATAAAATTTGGGATATTACAATTCTTCCCTACTTACAGAAATTTCGTCCTCGAAATTTTTATTGCTTAAAATAAGTAAGGATAATTTTTCTTAACTTCTTCTTCGAGTTCCCAAGTAGCATCTCCAGTAACATCATTCCAGATTACCTTTACCAGTGCAATCTGTTTGCCTCTCAACTGCTTGATCCTCCTGTCTGCGATCTGTGCAGGCATTGTTTCAAATGTAAGGTTATCCTTTAATTGTACTGTATCAGGCATTATTATATGAGAAGGGTCAGAAATATATTTTCTTAACTGAGACACATGGAAGACATTATGGAGATTAGAAAGAAAAGGTGGTAGAGAAATTTGGTAAGCAACAGGACCTATTTTTCTAAGGATTTGATAAGGACCAATAAATCGAGGAGTGAGTTTCTTTGATTTCATTACCCTACCAATACCAGCTGTTGGTGTAACTTTCAAAAATACATGATCACCTTCCTGGAATTCAAGAGGTCGTCTTCTTTTATCAGCATAACTTTTTTGTCTGCTTTGAGTCATTCTCAATTTTTCTTGAATCATTTTGATCTTTTCCGTGGTTTGTTGCACCAATTCAGGACCCAAGATTAAATTCTCTCCTGTTTCAAACCAGCACAAAGGAGTTCTACACCTTCTTCCATATAAAGCTTCATAGGGTGCCATACCTATGCTAGAATGGAAACTGTTGTTATAAGTGAATTCAATCAGAGGCAAGTATTTGTCCCAACTACCAGAATTCTCTAGCACACAAGCTCTCAATAAATCTTCTAGGGATTGTATGGTTCTTTCTGATTGTCCATCTGTTTGAGGATGATATGCAGAGCTAAGACGAAGCTTAGTTCCTAATGCTTGATGTAAACTTCCCCAAAATCTAGAAGTGAATCTAGGATCCCTATCAGATATTATGCTAGATGGTACCCCATGCAACCTTACAATCTCTCTTATATACAGTTCAGTCAATTTTTCTAGAGAATACCTAATGTTGATGGGTAAGAAATGAGCAGATTTTGTTAGTCTATCCACAATAACCCATATGGAATCAAACTTATGAATTGTTCGTGGTAAACCAACTACAAAATCCATTGCTATACTGTCCCATTTCCATTCAGGTATATCTAAGGGTTGTAACATTCCTGCTGGCTTTTGGTGTTCTATCTTAGCTTTTTGACAAATCAAACATGTAGCCACATATTGTGCTATTTCTTTTTTCATTTTGGGCCACCAAAACATTCTTTTGAGATCTTGATACATCTTTGTTGCCCCAGGGTGTATGCTCAACTTGCTCTTATGTGCCTCACCTAAAATTATTTTCTTAATTTCTGAATCATTTGGTACACATATCCTATTATTAAATCTCAAAACTCCTCTTTGATCTAAATCGAACTTTTCACTATTCTTTTGACTTATCAACCTCTTTTTCTTCTGAATGAATTTATCAACTACCTGAGCCTCACCAATTTGTTCATGTAAGTCACTAGTAATTTGAACCGTATGCAATTGTATTTTATCTTGACTTACCGTAGTTGATAAACTCATGTCTCTAAATTTTTCTATCAAATTCATCTCTTGAATCATTAATGAGGAGACATGTAAGGATTTTCTACTCAGTGCATCAGCCACAACATTGGCTTTCCCTGGATGGTAATGTAATTCAAAATCATAATCTTTCAAAAATTCCATCCACCTTCTTTGTCTCATATTCAGTTCCTTTTGATCAAACAAATATTTCAAACTCTTATGATCACTAAAAACATCAAACTTACCACCATACACATAATGTCTCCATATTTTGAGTGCAAAAACAATGGCAGCTAGTTCTAGATCATGGGTTGGGTAATTCCTTTCATGAGCTCTTAACTGTCTAGAAGCATATGCTACTACCCTTCTATCTTGCATAAGAACACACCCTAATCCCATTTTTGAGGCATCACAAAATATGACAAATTGTCCATTAGGATTGGGTAAGGCTAAGACTGGTGCAGTAGTTAATCTTTTCTTAAGCTCTTGAAAACTATTCTCACATTTTTCTGTCCACTCAAAGGGTTGTCCTTTCTTGGTGAGTTGAGTTAAAGGCATAGCTATTTTAGAAAATCCCTCAATGAATCTCCTGTAATATCCTGCCAAACCCAAAAAACTACGGATTTCTGTTACCGTCTTTGGAGGTTCCCATAGTAGAACTGCTTCTACCTTAGATGGATCCACAGACACTCCATCTTTGGAAATCACATGTCCTAAAAACTTAACCTCCTCTAACCAAAATTCACACTTAGAAAGTTTGGCATACAGTTGTTTGTCTTTCAGGATTTGGAGAACAGTTTGAAGGTGTTCTTCATGTTCTTCATGAGTTCGAGAATATATGAGGATATCATCTATAAAGACCACCACAAAATGGTCTAAATACGGACGAAAAATCCTATTCATATAATCCATGAACACTGCAGGTGCATTGGTTACTCCAAAAGGCATTACTTGATATTCATAATGACCATACCTTGTTCTAAATGCAGTTTTCTGTATGTCTTCTGCTTTCACTTTGATTTGATGGTATCCTGATCTTAGATCTATCTTAGAAAATACAGTGGCTCCTCTTAATTGATCCATCAAATCATCTATCCTAGGAAGAGGGTATTTATTCTTTATGGTAAACTTATTTAATTGCCGATAGTCCACACACAGTCTAAAGCTTCCATCTTTCTTTTTGACTAACAAAACAGGAGCCCCCCAAGGTGATACACTAGGGCGTATGAATTGTTTTTCAAGTAACTCCTCTAATTGTTTCTTCAACTCAGCTAATTCAGAAGGTGACATCCTATAAGGTGCCATTGAAATTGGTCCAGTTCCAGGTATTAAATCAATCGAAAATTCAATCTCTCTGTCAGGTGGCAAACCAGGAATATCATTAGGAAAGACTTCAGGAAAATTTTGAACGACAGCTATATCTTTCAAGTTGACTTCCTCTTTAGCTTCCATAGAGGATAAGATTAAATATCCTTGAACTTTACCCCAAGGAAACTTGTTTATTGGTTTAGATAATGAAATCGATAGGTCCTTAGGATCAGAAAATATTATAGACTTTTCTGCACAATTAAGAAGAACGTGGTTGGAAGATAACCAGTTCATACCTAAAATCACATCTAATTGTGATAAAGGTAAGCAGATCAAATTTACAAGAAATTTTTTATCGCCAATAAAAATAGGACAGTCTGAACAAACCTTATTGGCAATTACAGATTTGTTTGTAGGGGTTGAAACAATCAAATTATTCTCTAAAGAAGAAATTGGTAATTGGAGGTATTGAACACAATTATTGGAGATAAAAGAATGAGTTGCGCCTGAATCATACAGTACATTTAAAGTTTTGCCTTTAATGAAACATTTACCTTGTATTAGATCATTGTTTTGAGCAGCTTCAGTTCCGGTCATGGTGTAAACTCTTCCAGTTGTAGAAGGTCTTGGTTTGGATCCGGAAGTATTCACGTGCGTCTTTGGTTGTCCACACTCAGAAAATACATGACCAGACTTTCCACACTTGAAACAAACAGGTCCTTTGAGATGACAATCTTTAGTATAATGACCCTGTCCACACTTAAAACACTTGGCTTGATTATTAATGGACCTACTGGAATTTCCTGCAAATTGAGAGGATTGGGGTTTCCATTGTGGTCGAACATAAGGTTTTCTTTCATTATCCCTTTTCTTACTAAATTGAGGGCCAAAAGATTTTGGTCTATTATCCTTATTATGATCAAAACCTTCCAAAAATCGACATTTGTGTATTAATGTGGGAAAATCAGAGATTTCCAATATCCCTACTGCCTTTCTTAATTCTGATCTAAGTCCATCCTCGAATTTAATACACTTCATCCTCTCATCAGGGTGATAAAAGAAAGTAGAGTATTTTCCCAATTCCTCAAACTTAGAAGCATATTCTCCCACTGTCATATTCCCTTGTTTTAACTGCATAAATTCTATTTCTTTAGCCCTCCTAACATCATTAGGAAAATATTTTTCAAAAAATTTGGTTCTAAATACTTCCCATGTAATGATTATTCCCCCTCCTTCTAATAATCTCCTGGTACTATCCCACCAATATTCTGCTTCTCCTACTAACATAAATACTGCATAATTTACTTTTTGGTTGTCAGGACAGTTCATAGCTCGAAATATTTTTTCTATTTCTTTAATCCATAATTCAGCTTTTTCAGGATTGTATCCTCCATCAAATTGGGAAGGGTTATTGCTTCTGAATTCTACAAGTCCTTGTGACTCTCCTGTTCTTCCTGGTGGTTGATTCCTTAACAAGGCGGCAGCCATGTCCCTAATAGCTTGTACAGCCTCTGTTAGTTCGGTATTCCTTCTTCCTGCCATCTGTAATTTTATAGATCAGTTTATAATAGAAACATGGTTAGCACATTTCCCCAAGTTACACATGGAACGTTGCTCTGATACCATTTAATGTAACGCCTAATTCTAATACCCAAATTATACAATATAAAATTATAAAATTTTATAATATTTTCGCAATTAAATCATTAACAATATCTATATATTTATTTAATAAAAATAAAAGTAAAGAAAAGAATATCTTGTGAATTTAATACATAACATATCGTTCTAAAATATTTAGAATAACGTATTATTTTACACATTATTCCTTTTCCTTACTCTTTTAATACAATATATATATTCATAACGGAAAGAAAATTACAATTAAAATAATATGATTGACAAGTAAAGTTATAACAGATCCATCAAATAGCCTCCGTATTCCAATTTCCTTCCATGTAGAACAGCAGTAACAATAACAGCAAAATGATCTGGAATCTCAAGTTGATCCATCTATTTATAATATACTTAATTAAAAAAAAACAAAGAAAAGAAAGGAGTAAGAACAATATCCAATAAATACAATAATTCGAACGAATAAACATAATTATTTATAAATAAAATTTTAACATATATATATATAAATATATATTTATACAGATTAAATATTAGATTTTCTTGATACAATAAAATTTGAATTATACTTGTAGTGACTAGTCAGGATAAATGAGCATCATTATAACACCAACCAAAAGATATTCCACCTCCATTTCTTACTCATTTAAATCCCCAAGGTTAAACCTCCAGCTACAAATAATTCAAACTTTATCATCTATGGCCATAGAGTATTAATTATCTTTAAAATGAGTAAAAGACATTTTAACAAATTATATTAATCATAAAAAAATTACTCAAAATAGATTTAAGAATTTATCATTATTTAAGCTTTAATTAAATAACACAAATTTAAATAAAATATATTAAGAGCACTAATTAATTAAATGACAATGACAATTATTATAAAATAATTAAACAATATAAAATGTGAATATATTAATAATTATTATAGATAAGAATAATCATAGAATAAGTAATAGTAATTAAAGGTTAAACAAATATATGAGGTTAGAAACACCCCACTAAATAATAACGTAAATAAATAAACATAATAATTAAAAGTTAAGTAGTTAGATGAGGTTAGGAACACCTCACTGAATAAATATAATAATAACATAAATAAACATTGTAATTAAAAGTTAAGTAGTTAAATGAGGTTAAGAACACCTCACTGAATAATTATAACAATAACATAGTAATTAAAAGTTAAGTAGTTAGATGAGGTTAGGAACACCTCACTGAATAAATATATAAATATAGTGAGGTTAGGGGCACCCCACTAAATAAATATAATCAAATAAATGCATAACTAATTATACATAATAGTATATAAAATTTTAAAAAGATAAGGTTCTCCTCCCCCTTACCTAGATAAATAAGAGCTACAACTTGAGCAGAATCTCCTCTTTTAGATTCGCTCTCTTCCCTCTTTCTTTCTCTTTCTCTCTTTCTTTCTCTTTCTCTCTCTCTCTAAATTTCTAAATCTTCACGGCCTCCTGCCTCTTATTTATAGAAATTATAAAGTACTATTCATCTGGTTACTATTCATGATATTATATTCGAATTAAGTGAAATTGAAATCGATTTGAATTCCGTTATAATTGAAACACTTATTAATTCACTATTCAGTGAATAGTAAGATTCACGAATTGATTTGAATTGCTAATTGAAATCCGCTATTCATGAAAATTCGATTTGAATTCTGATTGAAGGCTACTATTCATCAATTTGAAGACTCATAAATTACTATTCATGTAGATAAGGATAATAATATTATATAATATAATTTAATATTAATATAATTATTTGAAAACTTACGTAAGGGTTTACGTATTTCCTTCGAATGATTGGCATTCTAATCATATATACTTTTTATTAAAATATTATTATTTTTACTATTCATTAAAATAATAATATATTTACTATTCATAAATACATAAATACGTATATGTGAATAGTAAAATACGTATATGTAAATAGTAAAATACGTAAATAAAAAATATGATAAATCTTCTAATAATTTCAATAAATATTTAAAATCAAAATAACTTGTTTTATTTAATAAAATTTGGGATATTACATATGACATCCTTATTTTTCCAAGGATCTGGAAGAACATGGAGAGCACTTGAGATTAGTGTTGGAAATTTTGAAGGAAAAACAGTTGTATGCCAAGTTGTCAAAATGTGAGTTTTGGTTAAAGGAAGTGAAATTCTTGGGCCATGTTATTTCAGCAAAGGGGATTGTAGTTGATCCGACTAAGATAGAGTTGGTGTTACAGTGGGAACGTCCAAGAACTGTCACAGATATTCAAAATTTTGTGGGTTTAGCGGGTTACTATAGGAGGTTCATTGAGAGATTCTCCAAATTAGTAATGCCTCTAACCTAGTTGACTAAGAAGGATCAACCTTTTATATGGATAGATGCATGTGAGCAAAGTTTTGAAGAATTGAAAAAGAGGTTGACTACTTCTCTTGTGCTGGTATTGTCTGATTCGAGTGAGTCTTTTTAGGTGATTATATAATATAATAACACATATTAATTATATTAATTTTTAATTATTATAATTTTCTAGTATAAGTAATATATATATATATATATATATAATTGAAATATTTTAGTATTAATATAATAAATTATAGTTGTGTAATAAAATATTAATTATATTAATTTATTAAATAAATTTAATTTAAAAATTCACATAAAAATTAAAATTTATTACAACTTTTGAGTTTTTTTTTTAAATTTCACCATTTTTTTTATAAAACTCACATAAATATATAACAAATTATTAATATAAAAATCTATAATAACCTAACATAATAAATAATTAGTTATAATATCTATTAATTATGAATGATTTTAAATTAATGTATATAATTATGTACATTTTTAAGTTAATATAAATAAAAAATTCTCATGGTTATATATATATATATATATATATATATATATATATATATATATATAATCACGTAATGAAATATTAATTATATTAATTAATAATTACCAAAAAATTTAAAATAAATTAAAATTATAAAAAAAATTACAAAATTATCTTAAAAAAATTTGTTCTAGAAAAATATTTACATAAATATTTATATTTAATTACAACGAATTGTATACATTAAACTTAAATTATTAATTTAATATACGTTAAATTTTAAATCCTAAATCAAAATTATATCCGCTTAATGCGACGAAGAACTTCATAATGCTTATTTATATTTTTACTTCTTAATTAGTTTTTAATTAAGTAGACGGTTTACTCGTACAATACATATAGATTTAGTTAATTTTTTATTAATAATAAATTAATTTTATCTTGTAAAATAAATTTCTTTTTTATATTTTATATCATTTTAAAAGATTATGTAATTATATAAATTTAATATAAAAAGTTGTATTTTTTATGTTTAAATCACAGATAAATAGTCTTCTTCTTTTGTTTCGAAATTATCAAATAAATATAAAATTTGAAATATAATAACATGATAATTGTTTTTTTTAAGGGGCGAGATAAAAACAAAAAGTATAAAAATAATATATATAAATATGAGAAAAAATATACCACTATCATACAAGTGTATACACTTTCTTATTGTTTTATATGTTTGTTAAATATATTTTTATTTTAATATAACTATATACTTATATATATATATTAAATTAAAAAATCTTATACTAACTTTTAAATGAATTGATTTTAGTTAGATTAAAAATTATTATTTTTATTTAAAATATACTTCATTCTAATTTAATTATTTTATATGATGTATACTTTTTAAGGGTTTTTAATTAAAAACTTATTTAAGAAATAAATCGATACAATTATTCAAGCTTTAGTCTGTCTTTTTTAATAATTTTAATTAAAAGTACTTTTGAACATTATAATAAATATATAAGCTTTAAAAAAATCATATCAGATTTGATATTTTTATAATATTAATAATATTAGTAATAAAAAAGTATGAAAAAAATTTCATATAATAATCTTTTTTGAAGATTGAGTTTATAATAATAAGATAATATTTTTTTAAAAAAATGCATACATAATCCAACAGAGGTAAAAAAAAAAACTTTTATTTCCAAATCAAAAACATATTTTGTGCAAAAATATGTTAATTAAATTAAAAAATATGAGTGTTTTTTAGGAGAAGTGTAAATTTTTAAATGTTATGTTTTCAAATTAATAAAATACTTATGTTGGAGTTTTTCTCACTGTTAATATTATATTTTATAATTTTTTTAAATAAATATAAAATATAAGCATCATTCAATTGGTCTAATCTTAAATATTATTATTTTATGCAGTAAAAAATAATATTATTTTCTTTTGATAACAATATTATTTATTAATTAAACTTTAACCAATTAATTCTTTAAATTTTTTAAAGATAATTTAAAAAATATTGATTTTTAGCATCATTATATATTTACTATAATTAAAGATAAATATTTATTATATTTAATGTAAATCTAGATAAAGAAAAAGTATAGATTTTACATAAAATTCTTTAAAAACAAAATGAATGTCTTATATTAATTTTAAGAAACTAATTTGGTTAATGTTATAGATTTGATTATTTTAATGTAGTTGGTTTTGTAGAATTTTTTTAAAAAAAATATTTGATTAGTTTATTTGTTGACATAAAATTTATAATTATTTTATTCAATTTTGTTTAATTTATCATTTATATTATAAGCTTTTTTATTAATTATAGAGGTGAAATCTATAATTTTTTATTAATTATTGTGATATTAATTATTTTGATATATTTATTTGGTTTTAATTGTTTTTAATGTCAATTTATTTTACAATAGAATTTATATATGATTATATATATAAAATATAGAAATTGTTTTGCAGAGGTGGAAGTTGTTTCAAAATTTCTTCCTTTAAATTATTATTAATTAACATTAATAAATTTGTACAATAAAAAATAATACACATTTAACAAGGTGGCTAAAGTGAAAAGGAATTTAGTAAGAAATCTCAAAATCATTTTATGAAAAGCAGAAAAATTTATTACATTTCAGTAATATAGAATACAATAATTTTTTAAATTAAGTTACATAAAGAAAAGTAATTTACACTTTTCTTTTCGGATACACAAATGCTACATTGTGACTAGGGATGACAAATATATCTGTACCCGCGGTTAATACCCGAACCCGTCCCGACTTTGACGGGGAATACCCAGTTTGACCGGGTACGGGTACGGGTACATGTAAAACCCGATATATTAAATCGGGTACGGGTACGGGTACGGGTATGTACTTACCCGCCCCGTACCCGTACCCGTACCCGTCCTCGTTCTCATTTTTAATTTAATATTCACTTTCAATTTAATTATATTAAAAAAATTTAATATTTTTTATGTGTGACTATTTATTATAATATGAGATAAAAAAATAACCTAATTATAATTATAATATAATGAAAAAAAAATAATTTAAAAATATCATTTTTTTACAAAAAATAAAAAATAAAAAAATTGACGGGTTCGGGTATACCCGATACTCGACGAGGACAGAAATGAGGATGAAAATCTATACCCGACAGATATGGGGACGGGGATTAGGATGAATTTAACTTGCGGGAACGGGACGGTATTATGAAACCCGTACCCGCCCCGTTACCATCCCTAATTGTGATACCTTTTATTTTAAAAGTTATGGTCATTTCCTTTGGGATATTCCAATATACGAATATTTCCTATTTTAAAAAAAATTTCGTTGACTTTCATTACAAAATAATTATTACCAAAACAGTTTGTACACTAATTTCGGCGATGTCAATAATTACGGTACTTTTTTCTTATGTTAAAATAAATATTTTTATCTTTAATAAATATAAATATGTTATATTTAAACAATCTATTTCTTAGTGATGGTAAAAAAAATATTATCTCTTAATTTATATATTTAATTATTACTTTTAAAATGAATATAATTTTTAATAAAATTAATTATATATAACACAAAAATAAGATGATTCTAACTGTGTGATTTATTATTATTATTATTATTATTATTATTATTATTAATTATTGTTCTTATTGTATTCATAGACTTTGTTGATCCTCACAAAAGCAATTAACTATTTTTAATGGATTTTTTTCTCCTTATAAGGTTTATTTCATCCACAAGATACATAATAGTATCTAGTTCAATTCCATTTGGCCAACTTAGTAGTTAAAGCGATTAATAGTTTTAAATTAAGATGATTACTTGTTTAAATTAACTAAATAAGTTGAATAAAAACATTAATGAGTTTTTATTGACTATTATTTTTACACACGGTGGTAATTTGTATAATGATTTGACAGTCATTATACTAGTTATTGTACAACTACTGCATAATGAAAGATTAAATTATATGTATCAGAATTTGAGTTTATATTATAACTAGTAACTAGTATTCAATATATACATCATATATATATATATAACATACAATACCAATTGCAAAATAAACTTGAGTGTCGGTTAGTATCTATACGAAATCTGATTACATAGGAGTAATCTATAATCAAAATTAATCACTTCTAGCGTGACTACTGTAACAGCCCAAGCAACCCGCATGTGGATATTGTCCGCTTTGGCCGCAGCCCTCACGGTTTTGCTTCTGGCAATGGCACGCATGCCACCCCAAAAGGGGTCCACCAAGGCAAGTCCTGCCAACCCATCAGAGTAGCGCAGCGACCCCACATGGCCAGATATTGTCCCCTTTGCCCTCAGGCCTCAGGGTTTTGTTCTAGGCGATGCCCTCATGGCACCCCTAGAGGCCTCCACACAAGGAAGGTATCCACACCCATATATATGGCATGCTTCGTTCTCCTTGGCACACCGGCCCGGGTCCCGGCTCTGATACCAAATGTAACAGCCCAAGCAACCCGCATGTGGATATTGTCCGCTGGCACACCGGCCCGGGTCCCGGCTCTGATACCAAATGTAACAGCCCAAGCAACCCGCATGTGGATATTGTCCGCTTTGGCCGCAGCCCTCACGGTTTTGCTTCTGGCAATGGCACGCATGCCACCCCAAAAGGCCTCCACCAAGGCAAGTCCTGCCAACCCATCAGAGTAGCGCAGCGACCCCACATGGCCAGATATTGTCCCCTTTGCCCTCAGGCCTCAGGGTTTTGTTCTAGGCGATGCCCTCATGGCACCCCTAGAGGCCTCCACACAAGGAAGGTATCCACACCCATATATATGGCATGCTTCGTTCTCCTTCCTAACCGATGTGGGACTTCACAATCAGATTGTGAAGTCCCACATCGGTTAGGAAGGAGAACGAAGCATGCCATATATATGGGTGTGGATACCTTCCTTGTGTGGAGGCCTTTTGGGGTGGCATGCGTGCCATTGCCAGAAGCAAAACCGTGAGGCCGTGGTCCAAAGCGGACAATATCCACATGCGGGTGGCTGGGCTGTTACAACTACCCTTCAACAGCACAAATTATTTTGTTAATTTTGTCATACTCTTATACTAAGTATGATCATCATAATTTTCACCACAAGGAAAATATAAGATAAGTTAGTAAAAAGAATTCAACATCATCATATCAAAACATTTCATCTTACAACAGGGTAACATCATAATCATCATATCAACTAGACATCACACATCATATTCATCACATTAAATAATACAACTTACAACGCGATAACATCAAAATAACAACTTAACAACTGACGACATATTCATCACATTAGCATACATATATTTACATCATTCCGACCATTTTTCTAATCTTTCCTATCTTTATAAAAAAGAATTATAATGTTTTATATATTTGAAATTCATAATATTTTAATGATGTTTTACTTTTTAAAGTATTATAATGTTTTATAAATGTGAATTATATTTTAATTTATAATGTTTTTATAAATTATATATTTGAAATTCATGGTAGAATTATAATTTTTTATTGCTTTAGTTATCTTATCTTATGTATTCTTAATAAATTTAAAACTAATTTTGTATATTTAAATACAATTATACACATTTATTTCAATAAAACCGATTACAACAATAACTATTATATTTTAACTGATATTAAATTCACAATTAATGGTAATTAATTATAAATGAAAATTTTATAATTTGACAACAATTAACTAAATTATATACTATGTAACTTACAAATAATTATTTAATATATTTTAATGATGATTAATTGTATTTTTATTAGACATTATAATATATGATATTTAATTCACATTTAATTTTAATTACTGTTATCAATGATATTAATCGTATATAATTATATTTTTTCTAAACAATCCTAAATTCAAAGATATATATCAATTTAATTATATTTAATTTAAATAATAATAATTTATGCTAAGAACTTCTGTAACAACTTTCTTTTCTTTCAAAAAATGTCAACTCTTTTCTCTCTAGAACCCTTTAAAAAAAATTATATAAAAATATTAATTATAAAAATAAAATAAACTAATACAAAACATTTATATGAAAAAATATATCAAAACTAAAGAAAATAATTAATATATAAAATGCTACTAAATATAAATTAAAAAATAAATAAATGTATAAAAAATATATCAAAATAAAAGGAAAATAATCAATATATATCAAACTAATACAAAACATTTATATGAAAAAAATATCAAAATTAAAGTAAAAAATTAGTAAATAAACTGCTGCTAAATATAAATTAAAAAAATATCAAATGTATAAAGTAAAATATCAAAACGAAAGGGAAAAAAGATAACATATATCAAAATTAATATAAACCCTAAATTTTTAATAATTATTAGATACATGATATTATTAACTACTAATAATTGGATTAAAATTGTAACAACTCGACTGATTACTATACACTTATTATGGTCTAACATCAACTAAGCAGAAGTACAAATATCAAATATTTGCTTAAGACATATGCAACAAGTAGATAAATCTCATGCAAACAGTCATGTATGTAAGAAAAATAAAATAATTATTCTTGAACATATATACATACTTCATACAAAATAAGTAATTACCATATACAAAATAAACCTAGTCGTCGATCAAACGCCTATACAAGATTCAACTATCTTAGGATAGCAACATCCAAAAGTGACTCACCATCAAACAACACAACTTGACCCACTAATTTTGTCTTACTCTCATACCAAGTATGATCATAGCAGTCTCAAACCACAAAGAAAAATACAAGGTAAGTTTGTGAGACAAAAGTAACATCATACAACAACATGCAACATAAACAACTTAAAAGGAAGTTCATTCATTACATCATATCATATATTTTCATACAACTTAAGTAATTTCATCACAATGATCAAATAATAATTTGTCTTCATGCAATATTATACTCATGTCCTTCATCATATAACAACTCATACACCTTTGCACCTTCAACTTAACAACATTTACATATATAACCAAAACTAGTTATGTAACAAGCAACATGGACATTAATAAGTACCAACATATCACAAACATTTCGAGCAATACAACCACTCATACAACTTCAATTCACACAACACATTCAACATAACAATGTAGATATACAATTGATGTGTTGTTACACATATCAACCATGAAGATCTCCTACAATTGAGGTGAGCAATTTAAGTGACTTTACCTTAATGAATCATGATGGTTGATATAATACCAAAAAATAACGGCTAATCCTAAGGCCAAAATTCACAGTTGACACTATGGCTAGAAATAACGGTTAACACAAGGCTATAAACAATGACTAACATAAGCTAGATTGATTTCTCAAGTTTCACCACTTAAACTAAAAAGTATAGTACTATGTCAATGTAAAACAGTTTGGGTATGAATTTACCACGATATTAGCCTGCAACACTAAGCTCCATATGATATTAGCTCATCAACTACCCCCCAATATCACAACTTTTCAATATTCAGTTAGGGACTAAATCCTTGACTTCGTACTTTACTTGATTTGGTCACTTGTAATTAATATAGCTCGACCTTGTCCCTATATCGTGGTTACTTTATACATGTACGTCTCGACCTTACTCACATACGGATACCACATAGAAGTGATAGAACTTAGAAGAGACAACTAAATATTATACCCCCTCTATATATATATATATATGAGGAGGGTTCAAACGACATCAGTGTAACTTTTACTAAGTATTACATCACTTAATAACTTTATATTAAATGTAAATTTTATCAATCTAACTATTAGATTGAAAGTTCATATCACTTTATATGTGTATATCAAATTTTATTAAAATTGAACAACAACTTGAAGGTAATCAAAATATTTATATTTTGAAATTTATATATTACGTCAATTTTATTTTATAAGAATGCAGTATCAAATTATCTTGTATTAATATAAATTATATATATATATATATATATATATATATATAATCTAAGAGTAAATAACTTTTAATCTAACAGTTGGATTGATAAAATTCATATTTAATATAAAGTTATTGAGTAGTGTAATACTTAGTAAAAGTTATACCGGTGTCGTTTGAATCCTCTTCATATATATAAGACACTCACATCTATAGAAATTAACTTATACATCGAATTTCTTTTGCAAGTACCACTTCCATTTTGAAGTGACCGACTTGCGAAAGAGATGAAACTTACCAATCTCATCGAAGAGTTTGTCATTAGATAAGAACATAAAGTTTTTTATTTTTATTTTTTATAATTTACATTTTTTAATATAAATCTTTATTATATGAATCACGACATGAATGATATATATGATATTTCATATTTGAGACCGAGACTAAACGGCAAATTATTAGATATTACCTTAACCTATTAGAGAAGTTGTGTTTGGGTTTGGCCACGAGGAAAGTAGTATCGGCCGCCGAATTTGCATCGCTAGGGGCACGACAACAGTAATTCGTAGTGCCTTTATAAAGTTACTGCTATGCTCGTCGTTTCGGTGTCCGCAGCCATGGCGTCGTCGTCGTTTTCTACCGCCGTCGCTCACTTATCCCGCGTTTCAACAGCTCACACTTCGCTCCCCTCTCACCACAACCTCTTCCAATCTCAATGCCGCCCTTTCTTCCTCTCGCGCTCTTCCCATTCCCTTCGGTACGTTTCGCGAATCCACGTCTTTCCTCGGTTCTCTTCGCGTTTCGTTTTAGATAGATCAAATGGCGCGAATGGTTGTGTCAAATGCCTACTCACTTGAACACTTCTGAATTCGATGATGCGACTTTATTGTTTTTAATCTTCACTTTTCTCTCTTAAAAAGAGAGAATAAGCGGACAAGAGAGAGCGAATATCGGTTATGATGTGTGGTATTTGATTAATAAGCTGAATGGAGAATTTGAGGGTGTATTCTTTCAGTTTGAGTAATAAGAGTGAATTAACGAAAATTGTAAACATTATATATTTAGCAGAGACGTACTAAGTAATCTTTTAAATGATTGGTTGTTTTACACACAGTATATTCTCTACTTTTGTCTTTTTGTTTATTTATCCTTCGAAGAACGTAGACTGTTTTGTGAATTTTGGAAGTATAAATGCGTTTAAATGATATTCTCCCCGAGATTAATTGTTTTTTTTTTTGTGTGTTTTGCTAACCACTGATTGGTGAGGATACAGTGGTTTCTGTCTCAGGAAGGGTTTTACTTTACCACGTGGAAGAAAGGCACCGAGCCCCGCAGTACATGCTTCATTTACAGGTTGCGACTTACTTTTATGCTAGGATTTGTCATTGGTATTTGAAAGAGGCAAATTTATTAACATGTTTTTTTTCTTCTTTATTTACGAGCAACAGATTTGTCAACGAATGTGTCATTAGAGGATAAGCAACTGGCCAAAGGAGAAACGTGGTCTGTTCACAAATTTGGTGGAACGTGTGTGGGAACCTCACAAAGAATACAGAATGTTGCGGAGATAGTTGTTAAGGATGATTCGGAGAGGAAATTGGTGGTTGTCTCTGCAATGTCAAAGGTGACAGATATGATGTATGACCTTATCCACAAGGCTCAGTCACGCGATGAGTCTTACATATCTTCATTGGATGCTGTTTTGGAGAAGCATAGTGCAACTGCACATGACATACTTGATGGAGATAACCTTGCTAGTTTTTTGTCTAAATTGCATCATGATATCAGTAACCTCAAGGCGATGCTTCGTGCAATATACATAGGTTATAAGCATATCAACTCTATCTCTCTTTGATATTTTGATCCTTTTTTTTGGGTACTAAAAGCCTATTGATTTTTCTGTATTTATTAATTTATTTGTTTTCTTTTGTTCAGTTATATTATATCTATTTATTTTATAAATCCTCATTTGCACTTAGGATGTTTTCTTCACGTTGTCCTTGTTAAGTATAAGTTGGCATTTGTGGCTCTCATTTTCTGGTGTTGTATGCACATTTAGTTATATTGATGTTGATGTATATTGCATTATCCGTGTATTGTTTTCTATTTTATAATACTGATTATTCTTATCTTGGACACTATTGTATGGTACTTTCTAGTCATTAATGCTCACATAAATTAATTAGATGTATTTCAAGGAAGTATGATACTATTGGTCACATAATCTGTAATATACATGTAATTGATTGCATGACATTGGTTTTCTATCATTTTCTTATCGATAGGTGCTAGCTACACCAATATCTCTTTGCATACAATGATTCTGAATCTTTTCCTTTCTTGTGTGGTCACATTCATCTTAACATTCCTATTTCTACTAACTCTTTTTTCTCATGTTGTCCCTTTAAAGCCCAACATTACTATCATAGAGCATAGCTGTATGATGGAACTTCTCTCTTAGCCTGATATGTACATTGTGATCACCAATAACACCCAATGCCTTTATCTATTTTAAGTACCCTGCATATATCTTGTGTGTGACTTGTTCATTAATTTCATCATAATTTTGTAATATTGATCCCATATGCTTTAACTCAGTAATTTGTGGTGCGACATTTTCTCCAATTTTTACTTTTAAACCATCTTCTTCTTGTTTCTTGCTAAAGTTGGAATTCATATATTCTTTTTTGCTCTTACTCAAGCGAAAATTGTTTGATTCCAAAGTGTTTTCAAAGCTCAAGTTTAGAGTTAAACTTTTCTCTTGATTCCTTAATCAGAACTATATCATCCACAAAAGCATGCATTTAGGGATAATCTTTTGAACTGTATGTCCTTGATAAGCACATCCAATATTAGATTAATAAGTAAGGACTCAAGGCTGATTTTGATGTAAACGTATCCTTACAACAAAGTCCTTATTCTTGCTTCTAGAAATTGTCACTGTGGTTACCCTTACATGTCTTGTATAGCTAATATATAATTCATGTGAGCATTTTTCTTTTCCAAAGCCTTCCAAAACACTTTTCTTGTTGACACTTGATCATATGCTTTTTCCAAGTCAATAAAACCATATGTAAAAAGCTAACATTCTTAATATCTTGCAGCTGGTCATGCAACAGAGTCCTTTACAGATTTTGTTGTGGGACATGGGGAATTATGGTCTGCTCAGATGTTATCTCTAGTTATTAGGAAGGTATCATGTTTTATTTAGAAAGATATGCTTTATCCTCTTTTATCTGAATTTAGCTCATGCGTCGTGCTTCTCTGTATGGTTCTGCAGAATGGGATTGATTGCAACTGGATGGATACAAGGGATGTCCTCATTGTGAATCCTACTAGTACTAATCAAGTTGATCCTGACTATTTGGAATCTGAGCGAAGACTTGAAAAATGGTACTCTTTGAATCCATGTAAGGTAATCATTGCTACCGGATTCATTGCAAGCACACATCAAAACATTCCTACCACACTGAAGAGAGATGGAAGTGACTTCTCAGCAGCAATTATGGGTGCTCTATTTAGGGCTCGTCAGGTCACAATTTGGACAGATGTTGATGGTGTGTATAGTGCAGATCCTAGAAAAGGTATGTGATGCTTCTTACTTGGTGTCTGAGTTGAACAATGAATTGATTATGAGAATAGGCTTTTAGTAACCAGATGGAGTTCCACCTGGCTTATTGATGGTGCTTTCTGTCTTATGTTTGACTGACATAACATGAAGTTTTGATTAAATATAAACAATGATATCTTCTGCAGTTAGCGAGGCTGTGATTTTGAAGACATTGTCTTATCAAGAGGCATGGGAAATGGTGAGTTTAATGCCGGAAAGCCGCAACACTCCTTCTGCTCATAAAAATTAAATAGATTAACTTTCAAACTGTGTTTTACAGTCTTATTTTGGTGCAAATGTCTTGCATCCTCGAACAATTATTCCTGTGATGCGGTATGGCATACCCATCATGATAAGGAATATTTTCAACCTTTCGGCTCCTGGAACAAAGATCTGCCATCCTTCTGTTAATGATCATGAAGATATGCAGAACCTACAAAATTATGTCAAAGGATTTGCAACCATAGACAACCTGGCACTTGTAAATGTTGAGGGGTGAGTTATGAATTGCAGTTGTGTTACGTATTGGCATTTTTGCTGCATGATGATTTCTATTTAATTTAAGGTTTTCTGTAACATATATTATTTGTCTAAGTTGTGATTCCAAATTTTTCTCCAATTCTTTTTTTCAGAACTGGAATGGCTGGTGTTCCAGGTACAGCCAGTGCTATTTTTGGGGCAGTAAAAGATGTTGGAGCTAATGTTATCATGATATCTCAGGTGCACTTATAACTTTTTTGCACTATTTTCTAGTTGTCCATGTTGATGTATAAGAAATTGCATTCATCATTAACAGTGATTGTGTAGGCTAGTAGTGAGCATTCTGTATGCTTTGCTGTACCTGAGAAAGAAGTAAAAGCTGTTGCTGATGCATTGCAATCTAGATTTCGTCAGGCTTTGGATAACGGGCGTCTTTCTCAGGTGCTAAATCCAATTCTTCTACAACCAAATTCATGTTTCTGTTCATTTGTTAAGACTTGACTTACTTGAGTGATATCAGACTGAAGTTTTATCATTATACATTCTATTTTGTATTATCTTTTCTATATAGTTTGTCTTCATTGTGTAAGTGTTTTTAGTTTTCCTCTTAATCTTAATTAACAATAAGGGTATATTAGGGTTAAAATAAATGTGCAAGGTTCAGACTGCTTATTATGTTGGGATTAAAAGACTATTTTTTCTGGCACTGGATTAATATAAAAAAAAATTTAATTACTATAAAATGTTTAAGATAGTGCTTTATGTGCATTGAGTCTGCCTGGACCAATATGCATTATGTGTGTTGGAGTCACTGTTGAATTGCATTGGGTTATGTTCGCTCACTTATCACAAAAAAATTGTTTCCTTTTGAATTTGTTCACCAATTGTTGTATTTTGATACTTGGATGTTCATGACATAATTCAATATAATATTATCGACTTTCTTTTTTGTATTGGAAATGTTGCAATAATTATTTTATAATCAAAAGGAATGCATACTGCATAGTCTCTTGGAATATGCTCCTGTTCTTTTCTGTGACTCTTGAGATAGTCGGATGTGAAAGTTGTGTTAAATGGAATGTTTTTTTTCCTATGAATTTGTGCTTATTTCTTTTGTTTGTAAATTATCAAATGGAATGTTTTTTTTCCTATGAATTTGTGCTTATTTCTTTTTTGTTAATTATCATGTAATAGAAACTTGAAAACCGAGTAATTTTATTTCTTCCATTTAAATTATTATGTGACGATGATGTTGAAATTTAATGCCTTTTTTCTTAATTACCTTCATTGCATTCTAAATTATGTAGCAAATCTCAGGTTGCAGTTATTCCAAATTGTAGCATTCTGGCTGCTGTTGGCCAGAAAATGGCAAGCACTCCTGGTGTTAGTGCCTCCCTTTTCAATGCATTGGCTAAGGTTAGGAATTATGTTTATGATATTGCTTAGTTTTGAGATTTTTGGCTTATTTTTTTACATCTTTTCACTTGTCTTATGTTCAAACTTGTTTCCATAAACAGGCCAATATAAATGTCCGTGCTATAGCTCAAGGTTGTTCTGAGTACAATATTACTGTTGTTGTTAAGCGAGAGGATTGTATAAAGGCTTTACGAGCTGTCCATTCCAGATTTTATCTCTCAAGAACCACCATAGCAATGGGCATTATTGGACCTGGATTAATTGGGAGCACACTACTTGACCAGCTAAGGGATCAGGTGCAGTTTCTGTAGAAAATTTTGTATGCATGTATCATGGCTTTGGTTTCACCTGTATTTATGTTTTTGTGAGTTTTTTGCCTTTTATTGTCCTTGGTGTGAAATTAAGTAGTACTCCTTCAAATTTAAAACTGTACTTCAAGAAAATGATGCCTATAATTGAAGAACAAAGTTTATTTTTAATAACAAGTAATTTGTTTTATTCTAAAGCTGCATCAGTTTTACTGTGTTTTATGATTTGAAATGTTAGGATCCAATTGCTAGGTATGGGACATAAGCCCCACAATGGAAGTTTGAGATTCTAGTCTATGGTTTATGAGGGCCTTGCTCTCTAACTACAATGGCTAGCTTTTGTGGCATGGATCTCCAAAGGTGTTCTTATCATTATACAAGAAGATAGAGGAAATTCAGATGATTGCTTTCAAAACAAGTGATGGAAAGAAAAATACTACCTCTAGTTGGTTCTAATTATAAGCAAAAAGCAATAGTTTTTAAAGTTAATTAAGGGTAAATTTATTTTATATCCTTAATTTATTAACTCTATTTTCCATGCATTCACATGTGATTATGAGTACTTACATTAAATATAGCGATCAATTAAAGCAAATAGTATCTTTGGAATAAAATTTAAATTTATGGTAGAATTAATTAAAAATAACTAATTTAATTACTTTTCTTGGTCTTGATGATTTGTCCTATGTTTGGTAGAATAAAGTAATTTTGATAAATTAATTATAATTAGCATTGTGTACATCACTGCAAAAGTGATATTGTGTGCTACTTGTTTAGCTGAAAAACTTCCAGAATCTTTTTCTCAGAATTCTCACTTTTTTGACTGGAAGACTTTTCTTTGTAGAGATTCGTTCCCTTACAAGCATTTTACATCTCCATGTTTAAATATGTTGGGATAACTTTATTTTATCATGTTAACATACTGGAATTGTAATAAGTGGCAAATTCACATGACAATTCTTTTAATGCAGGCCTCTACCCTGAAAGAAGAATTTAACATTGATTTGCGTGTAATGGGCATACTTGGCTCAAAGTCAATGCTTCTTAGTGAAGCGTAAGTTGAATCACTCTGACTGAAATATATATTTGAATGATAATTAGGCTTTCTTATTTGTACAGTTAGCCCTCTATGTGAGAAAGTGGACTTCATTTTACACTTTACTTCTTTTATCTTTTTTGGAAGGCTTTATTGCCTATTATATATTATTTATGTATTCTTATTGGGATAAAAGAAGAAAAGTATTAGAAGGAAAGAAAAGCTTGAAAGGAATTTCCTGAAGAAAATCAAATGAAGGCGAAAAAAATCAAATACAAAAGATGTTTCCAATCCTTCCGTGTATGGAAGAAACCAAAACCCTGAAAAGAACCAAATTAGCATAATAACACTCCTTACCCAAAATCGCAACAATTTTCCATTAAAATATTTGATCAAGACACCAGAGTCCTTACCCAAAATCGCAACAATTTTCCATTAAAATATTTGATCAAGACACCATAGAGTCGCAAACATGGTATATTAGCTTAATCATTTTACCTTCCAGAAACTCTGAACTTTATGGCATTTTAGGCTCCAAGCTATGTGGACAAATACAGTGTCACCCAAAATGAAGCCGTATAATGTACACGCATATGGTTGTATTATCACTAGTTCGTTTTATTGTTATTGGAGAAGTTTTATCAATGAGAGTTGGATCTCTTTTATCTTTTACCTTGTAGGCCATAGTAACATGATTAGGAATTCATTGGTTAATACAGAGGACATGGGGCTATAGATCTACAAAATTCATCTTATGATTTTAGTTTTATTGAGCTTTGTTGTCTGTGCATTATTGACAATGTTGGTTTTTGTTCAATCTTATATACTGTGATTGCTCCTTGCAGGGGAATTGACTTAACTAGATGGAGAGAACTTCGAGGGGAAAGAGGAGAAGTGGCTGATTTGGAAAAATTTGTTCAACATGTACATGGAAATCATTTTATACCAAACACGGCATTAGTGGACTGCACGGCTGACACTGGCGTTGCTGGCTATTACTATGACTGGTTACGCAAAGGAATACATGTAGTTACTCCTAACAAGAAGGCAAATTCAGGACCACTTGATCAGGTAAAGTAATCCATATTGTCCTTTTGATGGATAACATGTTCTTGTCTGTTGACTTATCTCCTGAAATCAATGCTGTAGGATTTTGATACTACAAACCTATTTTTTCTGCATCTACTCTGCTGAAAATGGAAATTCCAATAGTCAACAATCAAATTTATTAAGATCTACCGATCTACAATCAAATTTTATGGTTAGCATAAACTGAAACAGTGAACAATAGTAGGCATTGGGTTGGATCATGCTATTCTGATTGAACAAGTACTTTGAAGACATGGACATGTTTTAATAATATGTTTTGTTATTTTGAAAGTGTTTTCTTTAAGCTTCAACCGCTGTTGCTAGTATATATGCTACTAATGTTAGAGCTTTTTCACACCTTTGCTCTACATCCAGTATTTGAGGTTAAGAGCTCTTCAGAGGCAATCCTATACACATTATTTCTATGAAGCTACTGTTGGAGCTGGTCTTCCCATTGTTAGCACTTTACGTGGCCTGCTTGAAACTGGAGACAGAATATTGCAAATTGAAGGAATCTTTAGGTTAGTCTTGTTGTGTAATTTCTCTTTATTGGTCTTAATTTGTGGATTGACACTGTCAAAATTCTCAGATATTGCATTCAGTCTCATTTGTTCACACTCTTGCAATTTTCCCACTCTAAAGACAAAAATCAGAACATATTTCGAGGATTATTAATATCTATAGGCATTTTTCAATAGTATTGACCATTAACCACAAGTATTGCCTGACTCTGCAGTGGGACTTTGAGTTACATATTTAATAACTTCAAAGATGGCCGGGCTTTTAGTGAGGTAGTTGCTGAAGCAAAGGAAGCAGGTTATACTGAACCAGATCCAAGGGATGATCTGTCTGGAACAGATGTTGCTAGAAAGGTACAATATGGTATTCGTTTACCAAATTTTGTTGTCAAATGTTACTAAAGTTCCTTTATTCTGTGGACATATTTTAAGTTTCATTTTTGTTTAGGATTTTTGAGTAGGCTGTAATTTAAATGATCCAAAACCAAATGAAATATTTAGATGTTTGAGGTTGATTTGGTCAAACATTTTGAAGCTTGGATTCAGTTGATGGTTTGAATTTAAAGTTGATCTACATCTACCTATCCACTTATCAAGTATTTCAATTCAAGCCAGAATTTGTTATTTTTTTAATTTAGATACTGAAAGCACTTAAATTTAAAAACACATTAAAAAGTTGATAATATTATTAATATTTTGATGTCAATGCACGATTGAAGTATTATTATATTATTGATAGTCCTCTTTGGTGCCAATACACAGTTTTTGTTGAGCAAATGTACTAATTTTAAATATTGAAATAAATAAATGTTTATTTTTTTGAATATATTAGGTATTTGAGAGACTGCCCCCACTCTCTTTTAAGTGCCATTTAAGGTATCACACATATATTAAGAAATAATATTAATGCCTTATTTATATTAAAATTACTTTCTAATTTCCTAATATACTCTTTTCAATTAATATGCCCTTTCTCTTATCAACTACGATTATGGTTGGTCCGGTTAAATATCCAAAGCATGTAGAATTATATATGTTTGAGGATAAGTGGAAGAATGGTTCACATTGGGTCTTATTTTAACTTTGGACTTCCCAATAATTTATTAACTTATTTTATGATAAGTGTGTAAAATAATTAAGAATTAGATGAAAATATTGATATAATGAAAAATAATAATTACTAATGAATGTTATCTTTGCCTTCTAAAATGATGGATAAATAAGAACACAAATTTTAGTCTAAAATGTCCGATAGAAAGAAATGGTGGGAGTAAAAGTATTTTATATTAATGTTAGTGTATAAACGTTTTTAAGAGAAAAATTGAAGAAATGCCTAATATTAGGAAAATGCTACTTGTAAGAAATTTATCTTACGGAGTCCAAGTTGGACTTGTGGATCACTCAGAAAAAGTTACAGTGGAACTAAGGTGTTATCCGATAAATTGTACGGGAATTAGTGAGGTTTTGTGCCAGATAAAGTATTTGCAAGTGTCATGCCAATACTAATCTACATGTTTTCACGTGTATAATTTTTTTATTACAGTACATCTGTAGTATATGAGTAGAGTCAGAAACGGTACACATTAAAGCATTAATGTGCACAAACTGTGAAAGCAAATGTGCAAGCAACTTAATACATGAGTTTGCCAAAGAGTTGAGTCTTCAGTGTAAATAGTTTTTTTGTTTACACAGCAATATTATTCGTAGTTCATTCTTATAAACTTAAATATTCATTGCTTTGTAAATAATGTAAAATGACCCATGATTTTTATAGTAGTCCCATGAATTTTAATGCAGATGCGTGTATCTGTTTTGGGTGGTAAAGGCCAACGAGAAAATAAACTAGTAGAAATGAGAATGTTGTGGAGGATAAGTGGCTCTACTCAATAAGATAGGATTAGGAATGAATGCATTAGAGAGAAAGTTGGGTGAGCACCTATTTAGAAAAGATGGTTGAAGCTTGCTTTATGTAGTTTTATTTAAAAGACCTGTAGAAGCTCCAGCTAAGAATAGTAGATCAGTTGGAGGGTAGTCTAATTTATAGACACGAGGGAGAGTAAGAAAAACTGCAGGTGAAACCATTAAGGATTTAGAGGTTAATAGTTTGTCTTTGACCCATGTAGTTGACCTCAATTGGTGAGAAAATGCTTGGTTGTTGTCCTTGTAACTAACTAATTGGAAAGTTTGGTTGTTGTTCTAACTAATTGGAACATGGAAGTTAATCACAATGTTAATCTTGCTTCATGATAGCATTTTTATGCTTCATGTAATCCTGTTTTGGAAGTGGCCATTTAGATTCAACATCATGAAGCTGCTTTGGATCTACAGGTGATAATTCTTGCTAGGGAATCTGGATTAAAGCTAGAATTGTCTAATATTCCAGTTGGAAGCCTTGTGCCAGAACCACTACGAGTAAGAACCAATTTAAAATTGATTGTTAAGTTTTTAGTTTTAGCATGTAGCATGTTAATTGACACAGATGTTATGATGATTCTATGCAGGATTGTGCATCAGCTCAGGAGTTTATGCAAGAGCTACCAAAATTTGATCAGGAGTTCACAAAGAAACAAGAAGATGCTGAGAATGCTGGGGAAGTGAGTAAATTCAACAGTATTCTTTGTTAAAGTATCTAAAAGAATAATTGTATTCCATATAGACCTTGATTCAAGTAAACACAGTATGAGAATTGATTTATATTGGGTTTATGGCTTCCTGTTTGTGTCCTTCAAAATATATATGCATGTATATTTTTCATTATGACATCTCTCTAATATATCGCAACTCAAATTGTTATATTTGAACTCTGAAGGTCTTGAGATACGTGGGAGTGGTGGACGTGACTAATAAAAAAGGAGTGGTAGAACTGCGAAGATACAAGAAGGATCATCCGTTTGCACAATTGTCTGGGTCAGATAATATTATTGCATTTACAACAAGAAGGTATCAGGATCAGCCTCTGATAGTTCGTGGGCCAGGAGCTGGTGCTCAGGTCACAGCTGGTGGAATATTTAGTGATATTTTACGACTTGCTTCATATCTTGGTGCTCCATCATAAGTGTTACTCTGCAAACATAATTTTGTATGATCAATTTGCTTATCTTGATTTTCTTCGTAGGTTATTTGCTTTTAGTAATGTTGTAGTGATGTATGTTTAGCTTGTTTCCCTTATCTTTTGTTTGGAAGAATAATAAGGGAATGAAATAGAATTCCGTTAATCTTGTTTGCGAGTTATATTGTAAAGGAACGGAAGTGAAGAGAAGTATTATAAATTTTAACTTTTCTAACAGCCATTTTAATACTAAAATTAATTATTTTTAAACTAAAATACTTTTAATTCAAATGTGTTTTTTTAATTTGATAAAATGTATTAATTGTAAATTTTTTAAAAAACACATATTTTAATTGATTAAGAGAAAAATAAACATTAATTAGAAGAAAGCAATAATATAAGACATGTATTTTAATTGGTTAGAAAATATGAGTATTAATAAGAAAGGAGAAATAGTATAAAGATAATTTTAGAAAAAAAAATATAGATAAGATAAATTTATTATTATTAATTTAGTTACTTTTTTAATCTTGGTGGATTTTGTAATTGGATTTTATATAAAAAGTATTAATTCTTATGCTGTTTGCGATTAATATTGTAAAGGAGTGGATGGGAACAGAAAAATATTATAATTTTTAACTTTCTCAATTGCCTTTTTAATAATTCTGTTACTGTCTGCGAGATGTATACCTACAAAATTTAATTTTCTCCTGACAAAGTAGGAAGAAATAAATCTTTAAATTGAATTTTAATCGATTGTTGTTGTTGTCGGTTCATTTTGGAGCAAATCATACTTCATTTCTTTGAGAGATGCTTATTTTATATTCTTTATTATTATTATTATAAAATGTATGCTCTTTTGAGGAATTAGCAAGTTACATTTTAGTTTTTTAATATAAATGAAAATTTTAACAGTGGTAAATGAGTATGAATGTGTTTCCTAATATTTTATTCTGTTTTTAATACATTTTAGTATCAGTAGCAACTAATCATGATAAGGTTTCAAATTGATCTACATTTTTTTTAATATTTATTGTGGATGTTCAAAACAAATAACGTTGAAAAAATAGCCTTTTTTATTTTTTTAGTTTATGTAGGATAAAGTATGATTTTATCCTTCTAAAATTACTTAAGTTCGATTTTAGTTTCAAATTATTTTTCTCTGTTCTCTAATTATAAAATTTACTTTTTTTTAATTTTCAATTTGGGTTAGGTAGTGCTTTTATATCCACTTTTAAGTGCGATTTAAATTACTTTTGAGAAGTAAAAATGACACATTTTCAAATTAAAGGGAGCAAAATAGTATTAAAAAAATTGAGACTAAAATCATATTTTGTAAATTTTATAGTGATTAAATACATTTCATCCCTTTATTTATATTAGAATAGATTCAAATCAAACTTATATTTACATTTCAAAGAAAAAAATGTATAATTTAAAATAAAAGAGAAAAAGGTGTAATTTAATGAGAAAAATTGTAATTTACTCTTTATTTTAATAAAATATAAGTCAGCTAACGGTCTAATTAGGTATCATCAGCATTTTATAAGAAAAGATATTAGGACCGCTCTTTTAACGTTTTTTTTTCATATACTATTTTTCTATTGGGCAAAAACGTTTGTCTTATTAAACACGTCAGTTTCATTCTCAATTTAATGAGTTTATTCAAAAAAAAAAAAAAAATCGCACATAAACTCGAGATCAGAAACCTTTAAAAAACTTGCTTAATATCTGCTGTAAGTCCCATCTTCCTTAGAGTTTCTCGAAATCTACCGTCAAATCAGTGCAGTTTTTTTCGTTTCTAACATCTGATATTTGCTCTTCACAGCTTAAAATCGGTGTCAAGCATCCATTTCATTCAAAAGCTTTATAATTGTTAATTGCAATCTCAACAAAAGTTTTTAATCTCAACAATCGACGTTATATTCCACGACTAGTTCTCTTTCCTCAAAGAATACGTGCTGCATGTGTTCACTAAAGAATGTGCTGTATATAGTATGATTCCAAACAATAATAACTTACGTAGTTTGTTGATCAATTAAGCTCATTTCTACATATAACATTCCGCTTAAGATTCAAACTCTGTGTTCCTCACAGCAATTGGGGTCCTCACACAATGCTTGCCATCTGTCCATGTTAGGCTCCCAAATTTGTAATATCCATGCAACTTCTGAGTTGACAGGAAACTAACATTGAAAGTAAGGGCTCGGGTATCTGAATTGAAACTCAAAGTTTGAGGTTCAACTCTCACTTTTATGCCATTTGGAACCTTCACCAGAGCTTTGTAGACTGCAGTTATGTTTCCCACGTTTGTCACTGTTCTCTTGACTGTTGCAGCCCTCTTCAGGTTTGGAACTGATATGGAAGGAATGTTGAGGTTAAGTGCTTGGTGCTTTTCTTTCTTACAACTTGTGGTAGTCTTGGTCACTTTGCTAATGGATGCACTACTGTGACCCATGGAGCATAGGAATTGGATATAATCCTCAGTGGTGATATCATATATGAGTCCTGGATCCATTGATTTATTGGGGTCCACGTGTCCACCCCCAACATCAAAAGGGTCTGCTGCCTTAAGTGTGGAACCCTCTTCAGATATCACGTTTCCATCAGTTCCAGTTTGAGAGGCTAGTTTTTTTAGTGCAGTAGTTAGTTTTTATGGATATAGATTTTATGTAAAGATGTAATTTTGATGTGATGATTTCCACTGACTCACCTGTTGTTACCAAAGCTGATCTTATGGCTGCAGGTGACCAAGTTGGGTGTTTGGATTTGATGAGAGCTGCTATTCCTGCCACATGGGGACAGGACATTGAAGTTCCAGACAAGAATGTAAAACTAGTACTCTTTGTAGTGCCTTTTGGTGGAAATGCAGCCAAAATGTCCACACCTGGTGCAGCTATGTCAGGCTACCTCCATGAATCATCCCCAAAGTAGAAGTTAATGATGGCATCATACAATTAAAAATGGAGCAAGAGCAATAGATATTTGTTTTATGGTAAGTTGCTGACTATAATTTACACATCATAGCACACTAGGTACACATTTTTTAGCACACGCAAACCAAATTTGCTTTTGTTGTTATATACTATATTCAATTACTTTTGTCTCAAAATTTCAGGAAAGAAGTTTGGTCCGAACAAAAATAAATCATGCATGTAAATATGAGGTCCAGGTATACCTTCAGCACCGTTGGAGACATGCTACTAGGTCCTCTAGATGAGAAAGATGCAACTCGAGGAGATATCCATTTTCCAATAACAGTCTTTGGAAAACTTAAGCTTGCTCTTGGAGACCTTCCATATAAACATTATAAATTTTTACTCAAATGAACATGTCAAAAGCCAATGTCATCAATCTAAGCATACTTCCTCACTCACCTTGATCTTCTAATATAGGTTAATATTTGTGTCCCCACTTCATAATCTACCTTAATGCATGGAAACAAATCACATTCAGTGAGTCCATCTTCATGATATTGTGCATATACTAATCCAACTCCTCCAGCTTCCTTGACTGTAAGTGATGCAGAAACAATGTCTTGTTCATCTGATAGTGAAAAGCAAAGAACAATTTTGCCTGCTGCCATTGTTGCATTTAGACTACCAGATTGACAATCCTTGCTAAAGGAAGACACAAACAGTAGATATAAAATGTACAGGAATGTGAATTAAATATAATTTTTTTTTAAAAAAAAAAAAGAGGACTCACGCTAAATTATCTGATGGGTCTAGAGCAATGCGTTCAGAATATGTGAGCCCAACAGATCCAAGATTATGTTTTCCAGTATCAATGGACTGTCCCTATATAACAATAGTCACAAGTTTAAACATGTTTCTAGACTTCAGGTAATTTCGCCAGTTTTATTCTTGGTAAAATTTTTTTAAAATGGTTTTTGTCATTGCTAAGTGGTGATGTGGCACACAATTAATCACGGCACGGCACGTCATCACTAAACAGTGATAAGAAACATTTTTAAAAAAAAATTACAAAAAACTTAAATTCGTGGAATTTTCTTTAGAACCAAAATCATGTAAAGTCATATTTAGATTAAAAAAATACAAGTATACAACATATTTTTGTACCAAGTGTTAGTATATTTCAGCAGTTTGGTTTGGAAATAGTTGTAGCATACCCACACAGTGCGATTATTTCCAAGGGTGATGGCTGCTGGAAAGGCCCTATCTATTGTAGTAGCTCCAACTGTAATGATCCATGGTGCAGTATTTACAATGGTTTGAGACATAGGACCAGAATTTCCAGCTGAACAGACGACTGTGATTCCCTTAGCGGTTGCATGAAAGGACCCAATTGCTATTGCATCACGTTGATCAACATAGGAGTACAAGGGAATGAAAGAGCCAAGAGAAACAGTTAAGACATCAACTCCATCATGTATAGCCTTGTCAAAAGCCTTCAGGATATCAGCATCAGTGCAATCTCCAATTTGAAAGTCCCAACAAGCCTTGTAGATAGCTAAGTGAGCCAAGGGTGCTCCTCCTCTTGCTAAACCAGAAGCAAGTCCTCTATAATTTGCATTTCCTACAAAGTAACCAGCTGCTGTGGAGGCTGTGTGAGTGCCATGGCCAATGCCATCTCTTGCCGAGAGATATTCATTGGTGTTGTTTCCTTGGAGAAGTTTCTTGGTCTGATTGGTTATTCCTTTCAAGAACCATCTTGCACCTATTATCTTCTTGTTGCAATTGGTGGAGTTGAAGTGCTCTCCCTCTTGACAAACACCTTTCCACCTTGATGGAACTTGTGCCATTGCTTCATCGTTGAAACTTGGTGACTCTGGCCAAATGCCTTCAAGAAACCATTTTTGGCATCGGTTACATCTCCACTTTCCAATGCCTGATTAGGAAATGTTTGAATGAACTCTCTAGAAGCACTTCTAGGAGAAATAAATAGAAAGAAAAATCAAAATAAGCTTCTCCATAAACTAAATATAACTTGTGCATAAGTTAAAAGCAAGATTTTGGAAAAGCTAATAGAAGAAAATTTTTATAAATTAGCTCAAATTTAGTTTATGGAGAAACTTATTTCATTTTTTCTTCATTTTTTTCTTTCCTACAAGTGCTTAATGAGAAATTTACTCAAACATGCCTTTAATTATTTTTGTAAGAGGATAATTACTATTTACTAGTACTACCTGTGTCTATGACACCTATGATGGTTCCTTCACCTAAGTTGCTATCTGAGAAAGCATTTTTTGATGTGGAATGATGGATCCCCATGAAGTCCCAGCTTCTGGTTGTATGGAGTTTGTGAATGCCATTTGGAATGACAGAAACCACCCCAGGAAACTCTGCATTACATGGTAGATAGTTTTCAAAATGTTCTGAAATAGGTTAAATATGACGTGCCTAATTAATGCAAGGATCATACTTGCTATTGCTTCTGCTTGACGTTTTGTCAATCTTGCAGCAAACCCTGAAAAACCATGCTTGTAGCTGTAAAGAATTGAATTTTTTGCAGCTTCTTTGCTTCAAAACAAAAAGAAAACATTTACGGTTATTTTTTTTCTTGACTCTTATTAAAGTAATACAACATCATTGGAAAATGAGTATGTGAAGGACACATGCCATACCTTCCTAGGAGTGAAGATAACATTTTGTGGTGATACTTTTTAGTAGTTTGTGGATTTTGATATATCTTCTCTCCCATGTATACAATGTGCACCTAGAAGCATTTATTTAATAATTGATTGTGCTCAATGACAAATATTATTGACATGTATATACCATGTATGCTAAAGCAGAACAAGGAACTTAAGTTGCACTCACAGAGCTTGCCTCTAAAGAGATGACCAGATAGTTTTGCAGCAAAAGAAGAGCAGAAGCAACAAGCAATTGGGCCTTTCTTGCCAATCTCCAGTTTCTTGAATTAGTATCCATTATCTAATTGGAGGAAAGTTTCAAAGGCTTTTTAAATGCATAAAAACATAATAAAGTTGCTGCAACTCCTCTTATGCTTTATAAGGCTGCCTTCAGTACGTTTGATGCATATAATATAACTTTTTGAAAATAAGAAAAGCTGGGACTCCATTCCTTTTGTGCAGTGCACTTTCTGGTTTTATGCTCAATTGGATAAAAAATATACATAAATATCTTCTTGACAAGAGACTATAGGGGAGAGATATATGCTGGTTAGTATACTATACTACCTTTATTTTTATCTATTGAGAAGTCAAGGAGACAAATTTCTCTCATCAGTACCTTTTTTTTTTTTGGTACGCAAGACTCAAATATCAAAATCTTATTTAAAGACAAATTTCTCTCATCCGTACCTATTTTTTTGGTACGCAAGACTTAAATATCAAAATCTTATTTAAAGGAATCAAGCTCGTGTGCACTCGGAATAACAAACAAAATCATACATAATCGAGTGCGACATTATTAATGTTAGAGATATTAATCACAGTTTGAACTGATTGCTTACAGTACATGTCTAATCCTTTTATTTGTCAATTTCAACTCTAGCCATCGATTTTTTTAAGGGGTATAATGAAATGATGCAGATCATAACGTTGTGTAGTCCCAAACCCATCATCATCCCACTATTATTGAAACCTTTGCTTTTTCTAAACTTTGAGTCCCACCTATTGCTTTTACTGTTTTTTCAAAGTCATTAATGGGACTGAACTGTGACCGATCTTTTCAAAGGAAAAGCAAAAGGACAAAAGTGGTTTTTGGTGTTATTTTCTGATAAAAATGAAAGTTTCACCCACGTAATTATAAAAAAAAAAGAAAAGAGAAATGACAAAACATGATCCACTCTTTTATACACACCGGTTAAAATGAGTTTGGTTGAGTGGAGACAATACAAATTCAGCTGAGTCCAGTAAGAATTGATATGATAAAATCTCGTCATGAAACTTAATATAATTTTATATGAATTTTTTTTATCTATCATAATTATACTATTTCAACTCTCATTGATCCAAGTGATTTTATGAATATATTTATTTATTTTACTTGTTTGAGAAAGGGGGAAGAATTGAGGGGATTGGAAAAGAATAAGTAAAAATTTATTTGATAGAAAATAGATAGGAAATAGTGTAAAATTTGTAGTTTGATAGAGTGAAATTAGATAAAAAAAATAGAGAGAAAATAGTATTTTGAAAATGTATTTTACATAGTTAGGTTTTTAACTTTTTATGTAAAATATATTGTTTAAACAATTATAATTTTATCCTTTATTAACTAATTATTTACACAATAGTATAAGAATAGTCTTATTTATGTTTTTTTTTATGAAAAATTTCACACAAATCCACTATTAATGGAGTGGAATTAAATCTACACGAGTCTCACCACAATTTTCTCACACATTCACTTAAATCATCTTCTACAAATACACACATTTTTTTAATTCCTTGATAACCCTTCATTTTCTTTTCCATTCCCTACTTAAATCACATTCCCCAAACACACCATAAGCTTGAACTCAAAATTATCAGATATATTTTTTTATTATTTTTTATCATTAAAATGGTAGATATATAGGAGATGAAACCCTTCCATTGTCGGACAAGAAACCAATGACATGTTATATATCCTCCAACCAATTACCATAATTTATTTCTTAACACTAAAAAATCGCTTTAAGTAAATATCTTCACTAAACTAAAATTTTAATAATCACAAGGTGTTAAACTCACGTCATAGGAAATGCAAGTTCGGGCTAAAGATCTACGCACTTATTTTTTCTCATTACAAAAGTTAACAATTTATCATAAATAATAAATTGTAATTGGATGTGCATCATCTATTTTCTTAAAACAATTCTTAAAATTAGTTTCTCATTGTAAATAAAATATATCAATATCAATATAATGATAAAATTAAATTGATAAATATTTAATTATTCAATAATTATTTATATAATTTTATTAATTCAAGAATTATTAAAAAGAAAGGCGACACTTAATATATTAAATTGATGATTTATTTAATTAAATATAAGCTTCCAAAATTTGAGCCATTTGAATAAATGCAGAGAGGCTGCAATCCTATCACAGTTCAACTTTAAGTCAAATGACTGGTAAATTACGTCAAAGTTTTTCTCCTCATGTCTCTTGGGTAACATCGATCAATAATTTTTTTTTCTATTTTTCTTTATCATAGTTGCACAACTAATACTATTTTAGATTTAATTGTATTTTTTCATCCAAATTTTATAATTTTGTAAATTTTGAGGGAAGACTTTTAAAATTATGTATTTTGTCATTTAATTTCAAAAATTTTATATTGTACATGTCTAAGGGCACACTCGTAATTTTCTAAGTTTGAAGGCCGAACGAAAGCTTCGGATGAACGCTTCGAAAGGAGGAGGGTACATGCAAAAGACACTCCGACGCTCAAGTCAGGACAAACACGAATCTCGATGGTAATAAATAAACAGTAACATACCTCATTTTATGTTATCTATTTATACTAGTTATAATGAATCTTGAGCGTGGTGGGCCTCCTCTGACATTTACCAAATTAGGTAATACGATGATAAACAGTTCATTATACCTTAATCATGTGTTTGTCCTTGTTAATCATGATCGTTGTCCTAATTGTTGTATTTAGCCGTCTCGGCCGTTGGCCGAGCCGAAAGGTGAAGCTGTTCTTTCGGGTCTCAGCTTCCGATCGCACCAAGACATTATCAGGCCGACTAGTTGGGTTACTAACAGCCGAGTCTTCGATGTCTTGGGCGCAAGGGGCCTTGTAGGTTCGGCCATCTCGGTTGTCGACGTGTCCGAGAGCCGTGACGAACCAGTTAATGTAGAAGTCCTTGTATTCTAGTCATCTCGACAGCCGAGATGACCGAGACTAGTATACGTAAGACACCATTCGTCTCGGCTGTCTCGGCCACCAAAATAGCCGAAACTACTGCATGGAAAATACCTTTGTCTCAACCGTCTCGATGACCAAGAGGGCATCACGTGCCATTTCACGTGATCGATGTGATCCTCCCGGTACATATACATTTTAACATTTGTTAATCAATTTTTTTATCTTTGTTAATTAACTCCTAATATGATACATTGATGACTTATTTAATATGTTCACTGTTAACATGAATTATTGATGTAATATGTAAAAAAAATAATGTAATATAATATTCTATGTGATAGTCAATGTAATAAAAGTAATAAACTAATGAAGACAAATGATGAATTATCGAGATAACAAAATTTGGAAAAAAAAATAAAAAATCGGCTACTAAATGCATTATTTCAAAAATTAAGTGAAAAATTATATAAGATTGTGAAATTTAAGTAAAAAAAAGAAGTGATATTAATTAATTTTGATGATGATTAAGTTAAAAAAGTGATATTAAGTAATTACTTTATCATTGTTATACGTATAAAACATTGTATCATCATCATCATGTTTTACGTTCATAAGACTTTACCATAAATACAGTACCACTCCTCTGCAAACAGCTTCTCTTGGGCGAAGAATAACAGCTTTTTAAAGTCCACTTTCTCTTTACATTTTTCAATTTTCAGCCATGTCAAATGTCATTTTCACCCCGTTTGGCTCACGCGGAATCTTTCTTTCCACTGATGGAATAGATGATTTACAGCTGGATACAACATTTTGCAATCCAACTAGTTTATGAATCAAATCTTATTTACCATCTTTTACATTTTCTCCAAATCACCACTTTACACTTTCTGTTGCTAACAAGTTTTTGCACCAGATTCTCTAATGTTGCTTCTCAGCATTTGATGGAATGTATAACATCAACAAAGTCTCTCCCTGCACGAATTATACAACGTTATTTGGTTAAGATCAAGAATAAATATTTAAATATATTATTTATTATGAATTTTCTCTTACAAATTTCTTCTCGTATACTTATTGATCTCCTTTTCCACTTTTTTATATAACTAAATATATCATGTGAAGTATTATCTTCACTGGTTCTTCTTTTGGCCTTCTTTATACAATGAACTTATATCATGTCATTTTTTTTTTTGTGTAGCCACGTCTAGTCATGACAAGAAAATCCAAAATCGTAGGTACTCATTCGATGCCGACCCAATTTTGAAAAAGAAAAAAAAAAAACTCGTGTTGAGTAAGTTTAAATTGCATTAAACTAAGGCCGCACTTAATTCCAGCTTGATGAGGTATAAGAGAAAAGTGCTTCACCAACTCATATCATGTAATGGTAATAACTGTAACGCCGGATTCTAACGCCCAATTTATATAATAATAATTATATATTTTCTTATATAATATTTTCACAATTATATCGTTAATAATATATATATATATATATTTTTTTTTTAATAAAGATAAAGGTAAAGAACAATCATATTTTGTGAATTTAATACATGATATATCGTTTTAAAATATTTACAATAATGTATTATTTTACACAATATATTTTTCTTTCACTTTTATTACAATATTTACATTGATAGTGAAAATAAATTTACAAAAATTGTAATAGATTCATCAAATAGCCTCCTTCCAAGGAATACCACAGCTATATCAACGGCAAAATGATCTGGAATCCAAAGTAGATCCATCTATTTTGTAATATATTTAATTTATAAAAACAAAGAAAAGAAAGGAGTAAGAACAATATCCAATAAATATAATAACTTAAAAGAATATACAGAATTATTTATAATCAATATTAAACATATATATATATATATATATAAATATATATACAGATCATATATTAAATTTTCATGATACAATTTGAATTATACTTGTAGTGACTAGTCAGGATAAATGAGCATCATCATAACATCAACCAATAAATGGATATTTCACCTTAATCAACAATAGGATATTTCACCTTCATTTCTTACTCATTTAAATCCCCAAGGTCAAACCTCCAGCTACAAATAATTCAAACTTTATCTTCTATGGCCATAGAACAATATTTATCTTCATAAATACGTGAAGAAATAACAACAAAACGAGTCCAAGATATCACAACTATAACATAGTTGATTATAAATATATTTACAATAAATATATCTATGTAAAAAGAATATATTAAGAATACCAATGATATAAATAAAAATGACCATCATTATAAAATAATGAAACAATATAAAATATGAACACCTTCATAATTATTATAGACAAAAATAATCAAAGGTTAAGCAAATAAATGAGGTTAGGGACACCTCACTAAATAAATATACATAAAAAATAACATAAATAAATAAAAATAGGAGTAGATAAAATTTTAAAGAGATAAGGTTCTCCTCCCCCTTACCTGGATAAGTAGGAGCTAAAACTTGAGCAGAACCTCCCCCCTCTGGATTCCCTCTTTCTTTCCCTCTCTTTCCCTCTTTCTTTCTCTTTCTCTCTCTCTCTCTCTCTCTCTCTCTCTCTCTCTCTCTCTCTCTCTCTCTCTCTCTCTCTCTCTCTCTCTCTCTCTCTCTCTTTCTCTTCTCTCTCTAAATTTCCACTTCTGGCTGTATGATTTTTTTTCACAGCCCCCTGCCTCCTATTTATAGGCAATCTGACGCACCCGGAACGGCCCGTACTGATTTCGGAACGGCCCGTTCCGGAACGTTCAAATATGCGTAAAATTCTCAACTGGAACGGCCCGTTCTAATATCGGAACGGCCCGTTTTCAAAAAGCAGAACGGCCCGTTCTGAAACCAGAACGGCCCGTTCTCAATCTCAGCAGAACGGCCCGTTCTCCCTCCGGAACGGCCCGTTCTCCTTGTTGGAACGGCTCGTTCTGGGCCCGTTCTCAACTTGAAATTTCAGTATATTTTTATTGCTTGGAACGGCCTGTTCCAATTTTGGAACAGCCCGTTCCAAGTTACCCTTTTACCCCTCAAACTTTAATAAAATTGCAAAAATGCCATTAATAATAAAATTACAAAAATACCCTTATTCCTTTATTAAAATTACAAAATGCCATTAATTACAAAAGTACATTTTTAAAAAAATTGGGGTGTTACAATTCTCCCCTCCTTTTAGAAATTTCATCCCCGAAATTTACCTGAAAACAGAAATGGATAAGCTTCTCGCATCTTGCTTTCTAATTCCCATGTAGCACTTTTTACCTTATTGATGCACAAATCTATCAATCTCTCTTTCTAATGTTCATAAGTACAAGATGCGCAACTCGGTAAGTCTATCCATAAGATCAAATTTCTTAAGAATATCATACATAACTACAACTAAGTCCATGGATACAGAATCTTATTTCCAAATTAGGACGTCTAAAGACTGTAAAAATATTAAAGACTCTAGTGTTTCACCTCAAACTTTTGGCATATTATATACTAGTATCCAAATTCCTCTACTTCTCTTTTCTCCTTAGGCCATGCTTCCGCTGCACAACTCTGATACATTTTAGTATCTCCTAAATGAATACTAAAAGTACTTTTATGTCCTTCTTCTAAGATCATCTTCCTTAATTCGAGATTACTAAGCACATAAATTCTATCTTTGAATCTCAAAACATCATCAACTTTCAAGCGTAAAGGGCTATTTATACCTCTACCAATCTTTTCCACTTAGCCCACTAAAAAAATAAAAAAAATTTAACTCCTGAGTCCTCTAATCACATCTATTAATCTATTAGTCCTTTCAACATACTCAATTCAATGTTCCTAAGGGTGAGCTTACACATCACGCTTAAGTTGCTAAATTCTTCAATCAAATCCAATCCTTAAATAATAAAAAATAATATATCAGTGATCATCATAATCAAGGCATCTGTCACAATATTGGTTTAACTTTTGTGAGTCTTTCCACAACCTTTCCAAAGATCAAACACTTAAGCATAAGTTCACTAGGTACACATACTAGATCTCTAATTTTACCATTCCATCTACACCCAAGTCAAACTTAAATTTCTAATGTGAGCAAATATACATCCCTTTAACCATAAGAGGAGATATATACAGAACTTTCGTACTCAAAGTATCGATTACCACATTGACTTTTTCCAAATAACAACTAAAATTAAAATCTTAATCATTAACAGTTTTGAACTATCTCTTTGTCTCATATTCAACTCCTTTGGATCAAACAGATGTGTAAGATTCTTATGATCACTAAATATCTCAAACTTAGAATCATACCAGTAATGTCTCCAAAATCTTAAGTGTAAATATTACAATCTCTAATTCAAGGTTATGGGTAAGGTAATTTTTTTTTTTCATGAATTTTTTTTTTCATACCTAGATACCTAGAAATATAAACTACTACCTTTCCTTCTTACATCAACGATCCACTCAAACCCGTTTTCGAAGCATCACTATATAACACATAACACTTACTAAAATCCGATAATCTTAACACTAAGCAATATTTCCTTAAGAGTTTGAAAACTACCTTCACTTACTATTCCATAAAGGCAACTCTCTCTTTTTGGTGAATCCAAACAAAAGTAATGATATCTTAGAAATTTCCTCAATAAATCTCCTATATTAATAAGTTAATGCAAGAAAACTCTTAACCTCACTAATTGACTTAGGTATCTCCCACTTAAATACAATTTCTAGATAGATCTATATCATATCTCCACTAGAAATTACAAGACCTAGAAAATTCACTTTATACAATAAAAATTCATACTTAGATAACTTAGCGTAATGTTGTCTTGGATATATCTTCACCCTTAACTCCAATATGATGATATCACATCCTAAGGTCAATCTCACTAAACACACAAATATTCATTACTTGATCCCTAAAGTTATCTATCCACATATCAACATACATGCATATCAAATCATATCAAAATACTTACTTTAATCCTTCATATATACCATCCTTAAGCATGTATGAATCAATTACCGTTTACTACGTATGACCTGTACATGAACAACCTTTTTCCCCATAACATCATACAACCTTAAAGAAACTTTTGATCCACAATACAACACCTCAGAATATCAGAATAAAATTGATTTCCTAATAACTCACAAACATCATATGATAACATATATATCCCTTTAACAACTATCAACGAAAATGATACATAGAAAATTATAATCATCCAAATGATCTCAAACCTATCACCAAAAGAAAGCTAACAGGATAAGCTATCACTCTTATGAAGACTTGAAATTCTAAAATGATCATATACTTAGCTAAAATTTTCAAAAATTGTAATAGATATAATCTGCGCTAACAGCTAGACCTTTGTTTACTAAAATAGTCATAACGAAAGTTCTAATCTCCATTGTACCTGATTTTGGTGCCCTTTAAAAGTTAACATCCAAGACTACAACTTTATGAAGATCATAAAATCCAACTCTATCAATATAATATTTGTACTGGCACAACAAAACAGCAGCTAAGACATTCCCTGTATTGATCAGCCAAAAGAGCGCACCAAAGTCTAAAGCCACAAAAATACCTTAAACACTTTCAAACCATTATTTAAGCTTCTTCCTACAATCCTAAACCAAAATAACTTACATATTTAGCACAAAGAACTTAGAAGCTAAAATAAAACCCTTATTCAACCTATCTATCCCATAAAAATCAATATATAAGCATCAAATATAATAAATCATATAATAAGATTTTAAAAGTAATAAAGGAAATATAAATTGATTCCAGTAAAGGTGGCAGTGCCTCCTAGTTAGGAATAATTTATAACTTCCAAATCATGTAAAATAAAATAACAGAGATGTACACTTGAGCCTTTTATCAAAACATTCAAAACTTTCTTGGATTCATTCGCTAAAACTATAAACTCTACCAAATGAGCACGGTAAACTCATAACTCACGGCCAATTGGATCGACCTGCTCTGATACCACTTAATGTAACGCCCGATTCTAACGCCCAATTTATATAATAATAATTATATATTTTCTTATATAATATTTTCACAATTATATCGTTAACAATATATATATATATATATATTTTTTTTTTAATAAAGATAAAGGTAAAGAACAATCATATTTTGTGAATTTAATACATGATATATCGTTCTAAAATATTTACAATAATGTATTATTTTACACAATATATTTTTCTTTCACTTTTATTACAATATTTACATTGATAGTGAAAATAAATTTACAAAAATTGTAATAGATTCATCAAATAGCCTCCTTCCAAGGAATACCACAGCTATATCAACTGCAAAATGATCTGGAATCCAAAGTAGATCCATCTATTTTGTAATATATTTAATTTATAAAAACAAAGAAAAGAAAGGAGTAAGAACAATATCCAATAAATATAATAACTTAAAAGAATATACAGAATTATTTATAATCAATATTAAACATATATATATATATATATATATATAATATATATACAGATCATATATTAAATTTTCATGATACAATTTGAATTATACTTGTAGTGACTAGTCAGGATAAATGAGCATCATCATAACATCAACCAATAAATGGATATTTCACCTTAATCAACAATAGGATATTTCACCTTCATTTCTTACTCATTTAAATCCCCAAGGTCAAACCTCCAGTTACAAATAATTCAAACTTTATCTTCTATGGCCATAGAACAATATTTATCTTCATAAATACGTGAAGAAATAACAACAAAACGAGTCCAAGATATCACAACTATAACATAGTTGATTATAAATATATTTACAATAAATATATCTATGTAAAAAGAATATATTAAGAATACCAATGATATAAATAAAAATGACCATCATTATAAAATAATGAAACAATATAAAATATGAACGCCTTAATAATTATTATAGACAAAAATAATCAAAGGTTAAGCAAATAAATGAGGTTAGGGACACCCCACTAAATAAATATACATAAAAAATAACATAAATAAATAAAAATAGGAGTAGATAAAATTTTAAAGAGATAAGGTTCTCCTCCCCCTTACCTGGATAAGTAGGAGCTAAAACTTGAGCAGAACCTCCCCCCTCTGGATTCCCTCTTTCTTTCCCTCTCTTTCCCTCTTTCTTTCTCTTTCTCTCTCTCTCTCTCTCTCTCTCTCTCTCTCTCTCTCTCTCTCTTTCTCTTTCTCTCTCTAAATTTCCACTTCTGGCTGTATGATTTTTTTTCACAGCCCCCTGCCTCCTATTTATAGGCAATCTGACGCACCCGGAACGGCCCGTACTGATTTCGGAACGGCCCGTTCCGGAACGTTCAAATATGCGTAAAATTCTCAACTGGAACGGCCCGTTCTAATATCGGAACGGCCCGTTTTCAAAAAGCAGAACGGCCCGTTCTGAAACCAGAACGGCCCGTTCTCAATCTCAGCAGAACGGCCCGTTCTCCCTCCGGAACGGCCCGTTCTCCTTGTTGGAACGGCTCGTTCTGGGCCCGTTCTCAACTTGAAATTTCAGTATATTTTTATTGCTTGGAACGGCCTGTTCCAATTTTGGAACAGCCCGTTCCAAGTTACCCTTTTACCCCTCAAACTTTAATAAAATTGCAAAAATGCCATTAATAATAAAATTACAAAAATACCCTTATTCCTTTATTAAAATTACAAAATGCCATTAATTACAAAAGTACATTTTAAAAAAAATTGGGGTGTTACAATAACCATGTTGAATATTGAATAGATGCCAAGTTCACATAATAGTGAGTTGTTTAGTGGTGGTCCAAGTTGAGTTGATGATGCACTGTATTGTTGTTGTTAAATTATGTTACTGTTGATATTGTGTGGTGTTGATTGGGTTGTCTATATAATTAGTTTAATCTTTTTATGTGATGTTGTTTCTTTTGATTACAAGTTTACACTTGTATTTCTTTATTGTTGAACTATAATGATATATTAATATAGGAGTAAGACACGATTAGACAAGAAGTGAACTGAGTTTTGAGGATCATGCTAAAGATGACGATATTTTTTGAAGTTGTTCCGAGACAGTTGTGTATAGTAATTGTTTGATCAATAATTTAAGATTTATGTTTATAATTAGATAGATGTATATGTGTATGTAGGATTTAGGATATCACATTAAGAAATTTATATTTATGTTTTCAGTTATTATTCCTCTACATATATATATATATATATATATATATATATATATATATATATGTTGTTGCATGAATATTTTAGAACTATTTACATGTTAGTTCTAAGTAATTAAATTTATGTTTTTTTTTTTGTTATTCAGTTGTTAAGCGTATGAACATGTCGAATCGTTACACACATTAATAAACATCATGCAACATGGATATAATGACTTTTGTTTGTCACTATTCTTTTTTTTTTTTTTTTTTTTGAAGTTTTAAAATTTGGTAAAATTATAAATAAAAAAAAATCTTTTGTAATATTTTAAAGTAATTAAATAAGTTTATCTTTTTTAAGATCAAACTACGTTACTTTCTTTAATCATATATGTGTAAAAATAATATAATTTTTTTAAGTAAAAAATGTCCAAGTCACATATTATTTTATACATAATTAGTTTAGTACTACTATATTTTAGTTTGTACATTTTCTTTTTTATGTGGACATGGTTTATGCAGTATCACAAAGCTTATAATTAAAAATTAATATATACTTGCAAGTCATGACTTTTGCTCAAATATTATTTTAACATTGATAGAAATCAATCATGAGAATATCAAGTCTACCTCTCTGTCTCAAGACTAAATATTTATTATATATAATTAAAATTTAAATATATAAAGTATATTTAATATTTGAATAAATAATTATTTTAAATAAATTATATTTAAGTTAATGATGAATAATTTATATTATTTTATAAGATTATTCATTATAATTTATTTTAAATATTAAAATTTCTTCTAGAAAATTAAATTTTATAAATAGATAAAATTAATTTTGATAAGAAATTAAAAGAATTCATAAAAACTATCTAATTGAATGAAAAACTTATAAACCCTTTAGATAAAGAGAAATCTCTAAAAAAACATTCTCACATAAGATAGTCCTTTAATATATGTGGTCAAGTCATATTAGTTTAAGTTGAAATCTTAAGACATTAGTGAAAAATAAAAACAAAATATTATCTTTTTAAATTTCAAATATAAACATGATTTTTGTATGTTGAGGAGAGAAATAGTATTTTAATAAATAAAAAAATATAAATATATAAAATTAAAGTTAAAAATTTGCTAATAAGTCCTTGAGACTTATATATACAACATGAATAAAAATAAATAAGTTCCTTTAGACGTTGTGGCAAATAAATGTACCGAATTAAATCTTAATTTGTATTTATTTTAATATGTAATTGATATCTATTTTATTATTAAATTTTATTTATATATTTTTTATTTTGTATCTTAAAATGTCAATGTCATTACGATGAAAAGTAATTGGTCTATGTTAACATTTAAAAGTCAATAAGTTTAAATTAATTGTAGAACATAAGTTTTTATTTTTAAAATTAAGAGAGTAAATATCTTTATTTTAAGTTAGATAAATCAGAATTACATATTAACACCTTTTTTTAACATTTAATGTAACCTTTCTTATAGGGATGACATTGTATTATTTTTCAAATAAATAAAAGTGTTAGTATAAGGTAAAGAAAGTAGGAGATTTTATGTAATAACAATATACAATTTTGGTTCCTTTATTATAGAATAATAGTAACTTTGAAAATTATAACTTTAACCTCAACAAAATAGGATAGGAAGATCTTTATTATTTGTAATTATTTTTAAAATTTATTTTCTCCTTCCTTAATAAACTACTACTTCATTCTTTATGTAAACTTCAATTATTTAATTCACCAAAATTAGAAAAATAGTTAATTTAATTGATAATAATAAATTTATTATATTTATATAATATCTTCGTTTTTATATATAATATTCAAGTACCTAATTTGCCAAATTTTTTTTAAAAAAAATAGTTCATTTAGTTGATAACAATAAATCTGTCTTAGTTTTAAATTTATTTGGTTAAAATATTTATTATTTTAATTTATATAATGATAGTATTTTAATCTATACAATGCATAAGTTGAATATTTATTATATATGATTAAAATTCAAAATAAATTATGTATATAAATAAATATTATATTTGAATATATAAAATATATTTAAAATTTGAATAAATAGATAATTTTAAATATATCAGTTATACTTTAAATTTATGATATATAATTTATATTGTAGTACAATATTATTTTATTTATTGATAGTTTATTTTAAAATATTAAAATTTGATTCATTAATAATTATGATAAATAAAAATTAAATTTGACATAAAGTTACAATAATTAATAAAAAACTCTCTCTAATCCCTAAAAATACTCTTGTTCAAGATAGTCATTTATGTTTTATATATAGAAGTTGATTTAAAATATTAAAATTTAATTCATAAATAATTATAATAAATAAAAGCTAAATTTGATACGAAGTTTTAAAAAAAATTAAAAATCTTCTTGCCAGAAACAAATTTCCACAAAATATTTTCAATATGGTCATTGATTTAACTTTTCCTTCTCTTAAAAGCTAATAAACATCAACCTTTATATTTAAACAAAAACCTCTATTTTATGCAAGGGTATTTTTAGAAATTTTTTTTCAACAAGATGATTTGTAGAAATTTTTTTAATTTTTTTTATCTAATTTTATTTTATTTTTTTATAATTATTTATTAATTAAATATTAATACTTCAAAATAAATTATCAATAAATATTTTTTACAATATAAATTATTATCATAAATCTAAAATATAATTTATATGTTTAAAAATATTTATGATACTTATTTTAAATATAATTTATAAATTCAAATGGTATTTTTTAATATAATTTATATAAATTTTAATTAAATTATATATAATAAACATATATGTGTATTACACAGATTAATATACTAGTTAAATAGTAAATAAATACCAAAAAATTAAATATTAAATAAAAGGAACGGAAAAAAAAAAGACATTTATTATCGTATTCGTGACTTAATTTGGGCGATTCAGCCGCTCAATAAAAGAAGTTAATTAAATATTTTGATGACATATTCATGACTTTTTCAACAATACTTACAAATGTTGATATCTTACATGAATTTTTTTTTTTTTGGCAAATTATGAACAATTTTTAAAAAATAAACATTTGAAATTGTTTTAACAATTTTTCTTTTTCTTTTATTTCAAAAAATTATACTGAAAATACATTTCAAAAACATATATTGAAAACAAGTTTTGAAATTTAAAAAAAAAAATCAAACAATACCGGATAGTCCATATACTTTTTCTCCATTTTAATTTACCATGCCAAGGTTTACTTTAATAGAAATTGAAAGAAAAAAAAACAAAGTTTTGAGTTAATGTTTCTTAAATTTCAGTTTTAATATTGCGAATAATTAATGTTTCTTAAATTTCAATTTTATTGTCTTACAAAACTGATGTTTCCTAAATATGATTTTCCTAACACCTCACATTAAATGAAAAGTTTTTTATTTTATTTTTTTATTTTACAACAATCCATCTAATGCAACGTATCAATGTTATACTCTGTCTCGTTTTTAATTTGGAGTAATCTTATATGTACAATAAAAATTATTATAAAAAGTTTAGAGAGAAATATTATATTTTTGTGTTTATTTTTTTTCATCATTTCATTTTTTATAAAGAAAAATATTATTAATGAATGAAAAAAAAAAGTAGACACAAAATAATTTTGTAACAATTATTATACATGTATACTTTTTAATTTACCAAGCCGAGGTTTACTTAAAAAATGAAAAAGAAAAAGTTTTGAGCTAAGCTAAGATTAGGAAATGCCTAAGAAATAAATTTTTATCAAATCTAAAACAATTAAACATTCAAATAGATGGTTTAGGTTAAGAAAGAAATAATAAAGCAAAATATAGCTTACTACTTCTCCCGATAATAAAAACAAATAACAATTATTAAAAAAATCATATTTACCAAATTAATACGACGTTTCTGTATTTTAATATTATGAATAATTTATGGTTCTTAAATTTCAGTTTCATTGTCTTACAAAACTGATCTTTCATAAATATGATATTATTATTTTTTTACAAAAAATATGATATTCTTAACACCTCAAATAAAATGAAAAGTTTTTTATTTTACAATAATTCATCTATAAATAATGCAACACATCAATGTGATACCTTGTCTAAGGGAAATCAAGAATTTAAGCTTGCATTTACATGTTTTTGAAATGGCTGATTCTGTAACACCCTATTATTTTAATATTATTATTGAGTCTTTTCGTAAATTTATTAAGTTTTAGGGCTATTTTTGTAAATATTAATGGCATTTTTGCAGTTTTATTAAAGTTTGAGGGGTAAATGGGTAACTTGGAACGGGCTGTTCCAAAGTTGGAACGGGCCGTTCCAAGCAATAAAAAGATACTGAAATTTTAAGTTGGGAACGGGCCCAGAACGGGCCGTTCCGGAAGGAGAACGGGCCGTTCCGGAGGGAGAACGGGCCGTTCTGCTGAGAGTGAGAACGGGCCGTTCTGGTTTTAGAACGGGCCGTTCTGCTTTTTGGAAACGGGCCGTTCCAATTTTAGAACGGGCCGTTCCAGTTGAAAATTTTGCACAGATTCGAAGGTTCCAGAACGGGCCGTTCCGAAATTGGTACGGGCCGTTCCGGGTAACCCATATTGCCTATAAATAGGAGGCATGGGGGGGTGAAAAATTATAACTGTGAAGGGTGGCAAATTTTAGAGAGAGAGAGAGAGAGAGAGAGAAAGAGGAGGGAGAGAAAGAGGAATCTTGAGGAGGAGATTCTGTCCTAGTTCCGGTTATTGTTTAAGGAGAGAAGTGGAGGTTCTGCCCTAGTTCCAGTTACTCTCTAAGGAAAGAGAGGAGGAGGTTCTGCCCAAGTTCCTATCTATTCAGGTACGGGGGAAAAGGGAATTATTTATATGTATAGTACATGAGGGAATTGGGTAGAGGAAGAATTCCTTAGGATTATGATTGATTTTACAATTATTTGATTTGGAGAATTATTGGTTCTATTAAAATTATCTGTGTTGAGGTTTATAAATATGCCTAAGTGTAGGAATGATGATCTGTGAAGAAGAATGAATTGTAAGGAAAATGCGGTGAGCTAGATTTTGGAATAATGAGGGGTTTTACTGTTTATATTAATTATTCTATTGATTATTATATTAATGAAAGTTATTGCTATATTACTTGTTAAGAATTAATGATATTGATGTATGAATGTGATTTTGATTGTGATTGTGGTGTCTCACATCGATGACTAGGGATGGCACGGCCCCTGGGTATGTGGTGCTACAGGGAGGGCGTGACCCTAGCATGGTGTGGGATGAGTAAGACAATTAACACACACCACTTATGTCGTTTATGGCAGCCCTGACATGGGGTTAATTGCAAGAGATTATATTGATTGTAATGTGATTGTGTTTCCTCACACCAAAAGACTAGGGATGGCATGGCCCCTGGGTAAGTGATGCTACAGGGAGGGCATGACCCTGGTCTGGTGTGGGTTGAGTGAGGCAATTAACCTGTATCACTTGTGTCAGATATGGCGAGGTCTTGGCATAGTGTTAATTGTGAAATTGGCATGAATTATAGATGTTGAGATAATTGTTATATTGATGTGAATGAGGAAAGGTAAAAATGATAGTGTTAATTATAAAATTTAAATGGATTGTGATGGATTGATAAATTATGATACATGCTTGTAAATATTTTATTAAATAAAGAAAATATGATGAGATTTTAACATGGTGTGTTTGGATGTACTTTGCATATAGATATCTTCTTTTCTCACCGTATAAATTGTGGATATTTTAGGTGGAGAAGATCCGGCTGCAAGTGGCATATAGGATGCCAACAGTTTTATTTTGGGAAATGCTCTGATATTGTGACATCGGGGCAAAGGATTTTTAGGAGCGAAATATTCGTGTGAATTTGGTACTGTAATATTATTTTAAAAACAATTTGTAAAAACTCTTGTGTGTTATATGTTATATTTCTGCTAACGTGGTTGTTCGAAGTTTCTCATGTGAACCCTTTTTACTGTAAAAGAAAGATTTATTACAATATATGTGTTGGGGTAGTAAGGGTGTCACATTTAGTGGTATCAGAGCATGTCGATTCAATCGGCCGTAAGTTATGAGTCTGCTATGCTTGTTTGGTAGATGAATGGTGTAGTAAATTGATTGTTGAATTTATTGATATAAACGATTGATTAAATTTGTTGTTTTAGAGTATGATTGTTAACTTTTCTGGGAGGACAGAAAAACAATGGCAGGAGGTAGAAACGATCGTGCAATCGCTGATGCTCTGCAAGCGATGGCTCAGGCTATTGGTAATCTGAACCAACGACCAGAGATAGATTGGCTAGAGAGATTTCAGCGAAATAATTCGCCAAGCTTTCGTGGAGGCTATAATCCTGATGGAGCTGCTGATTGGATTTTTGAAATTGAAAAGATATTCCAAGCTATGGGATGTCCTTTGATACAGAAGGTAACTTTGGCCGTTTTTATGCTTTCTGGAGAGGCTGGCATCTGGTGGCAAGGTGCTTTGCAAAGAATGATGGCTGCGGGAACTCAAGTAAACTGGGATAACTTCAAGCGGCTGTTCTTGGAGAAATATTTTCCCCGAGATGTGAGACATAAGAAACAGGTGGAATTCCTAGAATTGAAACAAGGAGAGAATTCTGTGGCTGAATACGTGACTAAATTTGAAGACTTAGTTAGATTTTGCTCTATGTATGATGGTGTAGACAATGAGGAGGACAAATGCGTGAAGTTTGTGAGCGGTCTTCGCCCTGAGATCAAACAAGTGTTCAATTATCAAGGGATTACTCACTACCATGAATTGGTAAACAAGTGCAGAGTATTTGATGAGGACAACCGAGCTAGGGTAACTCATTATAAGAGTGGAGGACCGATGAGAAATACTAAGTTTGGTTCAGCTAATAAGAATAAACCTTATACCAAGTTTGTAGGGGACTCAAGTTCTAAGGTGAATCATCAAGGTTCTACGCAACAAAGAAGCCAAGTTCCAATGGTTAGCCAAACTTCTGGAAGGGGAAGTGTGGGTTTTGTTCCACACAACAACTGTTTTAAATGTGGAAAGCCAGGTCATAGGGCAGTTGATTGTCGGATGCAAAGGATAATGATATGCTTCAAATGTAAAGCAGAGGGACATAAAGCTAGTGAATGCCCTCAGAGTAGGAAAGAAATAACAGAGGCTGGAGGAAGCGCTAGCAAACCTCGAACCACAGGAAGAGTATTTGCTTTGATTGGTGCTGAAGCTACTCAATCCGAAGACTTAATTCAGGGTATGTGTTTCATTAATGGAACTCCTTTAACCGTTTTATATGATTCTGGTGCGACTCACTCTTTCATATCACATGCGTGTGTGTCTAAACTAAAATTACCTGTCTCTTCCTTGTCTTTTGAGTTAATTGTCGAAACACCCACTAGTGAATCGGTAATCACTTCTGATGTCTGTTCAAAGTGTCCTCTGACTATTGAAGGTAGAGATTTCATGGTTGACTTAATTTGTTTACCTCTAAGTCAACTAGATGTTATTTTGGGTATGGACTGGTTATCTTCCAATCATGTCCTTTTGAATTGTGCTAGTAAATCTATTATTTTTGGGGAGTCTGTTGAAAAAGTGAGTAAGGATTATTTGACTGCCAACCAAGTTAAGGTATCTTTGCAAGAAGATGCCCAAGTATACATGTTGTTAGCTTCTCTGAATTCCGAGAAAAATGTTTTGGTAAATGAACTGCCTGTTGTGTGTGACTTTTCGGATGTCTTTTCTGATGTGTCTAGCTTACCACCCAGAAGAGAAGTAGAATTTTCCATAGATTTAGTTCCAGGAACAGGACCTATCTCTATTGCACCTTACAGGATGTCACCCATAGAGTTAGTGGAACTAAAGAAACAAATAGAAGACTTGTTGAAAAAGGGGTTTGTGAGGCCTAGTGTATCACCTTGGGGAGCACCCGTACTTCTAGTCAAAAAGAAGGATGGTAGTATGCGGTTGTGTGTAGATTATCGCCAGTTGAACAAAGTGACCATTAAGAACAAATATCCGTTGCCTAGGATAGATGATCTTATGGATCAGTTGGTAGGTGCTTGTGTGTTTAGTAAAATCGATCTTAGATCAGTGTACCATCAGATTAGAGTTAAGAGTGAAGATGTACCTAAGACAGCATTTAGGACCCGTTATGAACACTATGAGTACCTAGTAATGCCTTTTGGTGTGACGAATGCTCCTGCAATTTTTATGGATTACATGAACCGGATTCTTCATCCGTACTTGGATAAATTTGTAGTTGTCTTCATAGATGACATACTAGTTTATTCTAAGACTAAAGAGGAGCATGAAGAACACTTAAGGGTAGTACTACAAACCCTCAGGGAGAAACAACTTTATGCTAAATTGTCTAAGTGTGACTTTTGGCTTGAGGAGGTGAGTTTCTTAGGACATGTAATTTCAAGTGGGGGAATAGCAGTGGATCCATCTAAGGTTGAGGCTGTGCTTAATTGGGAGACACCTAAGTCAGTTAGTGAGATCAGGAGTTTCCTTGGATTGGCTGGATACTATAGAAGATTCATAGAAGGATTCTCTAAGTTAGCATTACCCTTGACAAGTTTGACTAGGAAAGGAGTTATGTTTGTATGGGATAGTAAATGTGAGGATAGTTTCCGAGCCCTTAAGGAAAAATTGACTAGTGCACCTGTTTTAGTATTGCCTGATCTTAGCAAGACTTTTGTGATTTATTGTGACGCTTCTAAGATGGGTTTGGGTGGAGTGTTAATGCAAGAAGGAAAGGTCGTATCTTATGCATCTAGGCAATTAAAAATACATGAGAGGAATTACCCCACCCATGATCTTGAATTAGCAGCAGTGGTGTTCACACTTAAGATTTGGAGACATTATTTGTATGGTTCAAAATTTGAAGTGTTTAGTGATCATAAGAGTCTTAGGTATTTGTTTGATCAAAAGGAATTAAATATGAGGCAAAGGAGATGGTTGGAGTTCCTTAAGGACTATGATTTTGATCTTAGTTATCATCCAGGAAAAGCTAATGTGGTAGCTGATGCTTTGAGTAGGAAATCTTTGCAGTTGTCTTCTCTTATGATTAGGGAGATGGACCTTTTGGCACAATTTAGAGACTTAAGTCTGACTTGTGAGGTGACTCATAGTAGTGTGAGACTAGGTATGACTCGGGTGACTAGTGAGCTGTTGAAGGAAATTGGAGAAGCACAAATAGTGGATTCATTTCTAGTAGCTAGACGTGATGCTATAGGGCAAGGGATTGAAGGAGAATTTACCTTGGGTGTAGATGGAGTGGTAAGATTTAAAGACCGAGTATGTGTGCCTAGTGATCCTACGCTTAGACGATTGATCCTAGAGGAAGGTCATAGGAGCAAGCTTAGTTTTCACCCAGGAGCAACTAAGATGTATCATGACCTTAGAAAGATATTCTGGTGGCCTAGGATGAAGAAAGATATAGCTGAATTTGTGAGTGCCTGTTTAGTGTGTCAGAAGGCTAAAATAGAGCATCAAAAACCTTCAGGACTACTTCAGCCTTTGAGTATACCCGAGTGGAAATGGGATAGCATTTCCATGGATTTTGTAGTTGCTTTGCCTAGGACTAGGAGAGGACATGATTCCATTTGGGTTATAGTTGATAGGCTGACTAAGAGTGCACATTTCTTACCTATTAACATTAAGTATTCTCTAGAAAAATTGGCTAGATTGTATATTGATGAGATTGTGAGATTACATGGGATACCATCTAGCATAGTTTCAGACAGGGACCCTAGATTCACCTCTAGGTTTTGGGAGAGCCTACAACAAGCTTTGGGAACCCAACTGAGACTTAGTTCAGCTTACCACCCTCAAACTGATGGTCAGACTGAGAGGACTATTCAATCTTTAGAGGATTTGCTTAGAGCTTGTGTGTTGGACCAAGGGGGAAGTTGGGATAGTCTTTTACCTTTGATAGAGTTTACCTATAATAATAGTTACCACTCTAGCATAGGTATGGCACCCTATGAAGCCTTGTATGGTAGGAGGTGTAGGACTCCTTTGTGTTGGTGCGAGCCTGGTGATAATATCATCTTAGGACCTGAGATTGTGCAACAAACCACTGAAAAGGTTAGATTGATACAAGAAAGGATGAGGACAGCTCAGAATAGACAGAAAAATTATGCTGACAGGAGGAGAAAGGATTTGGAATTTCAAGAAGGTGACCATGTGTTCTTAAAAGTCACTCCATGGACTGGGGTTGGCAGGGCATTAAAATCTAGAAAACTTACTCCTCGATTTATTGGTCCTTTTCAAATTCTAAAAAGAGTCGGTAATGTTGCCTACCAAATTGCTTTGCCTCCTAATCTGTCAAATCTTCATGATGTTTTTCATATTTCTCAACTTCGAAAATACGTCCATGATCCTTCACATGTGATTGAATCGGATCATATTGAGGTTAAAGAGAATCTAACGGTGGAAGCAACCCCTGTGAGAGTCGAGGATCGAATGGTAAAGCAACTTAGGGGTAAAGAAATTCCTTTGGTGAAAGTTATTTGGGGAGGAGCTACACCAGAAAGTGCTACTTGGGAACTAGAGGAGAAGATGAGAGCGTCATATCCATTTTTATTTACTTCAGGTAATTTCGAGGACGAAATTTTTAAAAGGAGGGGAGAATTGTAACACCCTATTATTTTAATATTATTATTGAGTCTTTTCGTAAATTTATTAAGTTTTAGGGCTATTTTTGTAAATATTAATGGCATTTTTGCAGTTTTATTAAAGTTTGAGGGGTAAATGGGTAACTTGGAACGGGCTGTTCCAAAGTTGGAACGGGCCGTTCCAAGCAATAAAAAGATACTGAAATTTTAAGTTGGGAACGGGCCCAGAACGGGCCGTTCCGGAAGGAGAACGGGCCGTTCCGGAGGGAGAACGGGCCGTTCTGGTTTTAGAACGGGCCGTTCTGCTTTTTGGAAACGGGCCGTTCCAATTTTAGAACGGGCCGTTCCAGTTGAAAATTTTGCACAGATTCGAAGGTTCCAGAACGGGCCGTTCCGAAATTGGTACGGGCCGTTCCGGGTAACCCAGATTGCCTATAAATAGGAGGCATGGGGGGTGAAAAATTATAACTGTGAAGGGTGACAAATTTTAGAGAGAGAGAGAGAGAGAGAGAGAAAGAGGAGGGAGAGAAAGAGGAATCTTGAGGAGGAGATTCTGTCCTAGTTCCGGTTATTGTTTAAGGAGAGAAGTGGAGGTTCTGCCCTAGTTCCAGTTACTGTCTAAGGAAAGAGAGGAGGAGGTTCTGCCCAAGTTCCTATCTATTCAGGTACGGGGGAAAAGGGAATTATTTATATGTATAGTACATGAGGGAATTGGGTAGAGGAAGAATTCCTTAGGATTATGATTGATTTTACAATTATTTGATTTGGAGAATTATTGGTTCTATTAAAATTATCTGTGTTGAGGTTTATAAATATGCCTAAGTGTAGGAATGATGATCTGTGAAGAAGAATGAATTGTAAGGAAAATGCGGTGAGCTAGATTTTGGAATAATGAGGGGTTTTACTGTTTATATTAATTATTCTATTGATTATTATATTAATGAAAGTTATTGCTATATTACTTGTTAAGAATTAATGATATTGATGTATGAATGTGATTTTGATTGTGATTGTGGTGTCTCACATCGATGACTAGGGATGGCACGGCCCCTGGGTATGTGGTGCTACAGGGAGGGCGTGACCCTAGCATGGTGTGGGATGAGTAAGACAATTAACACACACCACTTATGTCGTTTATGGCAGCCCTGACATGGGGTTAATTGCAAGAGATTATATTGATTGTAATGTGATTGTGTTTCCTCACACCAAAAGACTAGGGATGGCATGGCCCCTGGGTAAGTGATGCTACAGGGAGGGCATGACCCTGGTCTGGTGTGGGTTGAGTGAGGCAATTAACCTGTATCACTTGTGTCAGATATGGCGAGGTCTTGGCATAGTGTTAATTGTGAAATTGGCATGAATTATAGATGTTGAGATAATTGTTATATTGATGTGAATGAGGAAAGGTAAAAATGATAGTGTTAATTATAAAATTTAAATGGATTGTGATGGATTGATAAATTATGATACATGCTTGTAAATATTTTATTAAATAAAGAAAATATGATGAGATTTTAACATGGTGTGTTTGGATGTACTTTGCATATAGATATCTTCTTTTCTCACCGTATAAATTGTGGATATTTTAGGTGGAGAAGATCCGGCTGCAAGTGGCATATAGGATGCCAACAGTTTTATTTTGGGAAATGCTCTGATATTGTGACATCGGGGCAAAGGATTTTTAGGAGCGAAATATTCGTGTGAATTTGGTACTGTAATATTATTTTAAAAACAATTTGTAAAAACTCTTGTGTGTTATATGTTATATTTCTGCTAACGTGGTTGTTTGAAGTTTCTCATGTGAACCCTTTTTACTGTAAAAGAAAGATTTATTACAATATATGTGTTGGGGTAGTAAGGGTGTCACAGATTCAACTAAGATTCTTGGCATAATTTTCTTCTTTGTACTCATTTCTCAAGGTAATGTTTCCTTCTTATATATGAAAATATTTTTTCTTTAAATATATTTTTAAATCTCTAAGGTAAACTTATTTTTAGTTCCTTAAATTTAAAATTAATTTTTTTTAATTATGTAATTTAAAAAAATCTTATTTTAATTTCTATATTTAAATGTCGTTAGTAAAATTATCAAATATTATTATACAAAATTCATCTATTAGTTTTATTGTTAACAAAAAATATTATATTAAATTCAATGTTAAATAAATGTCTCAATTGGACACTATAAGTGAGTTGATGAGTTATATTATTGATTGCATGAGAAAAGAAAATACATTTTTAAAATTATAGAAAGTTATAGAGACTAAAAGTTCTTTAGATACCAAGAATATATCTAAACCTATTTTTATTTTTTAAGAATTATAATTGATAACTTGTCTTGTGCATCATTTTGATGCTAGGATATTGCCAATGTTCCCTGAAAGATCTCTCCGTAAGTCAATTTCAAACAAGACTTAGAGTGCATGGAAAGCCAGAATGGAGTGTAACTATAATCAATAAGTGTCCATGTGTTCAAACGAATGTGAAGCTGAATTGCAAAGGATTTCAATCTGTTGAACCCGTAAAGCCTTCACTTTTGAAAGTCTCAAACAATGTTTGTCTTGTAAATGGTGGTCAACCTATATATGGAAAGGCTATCAAATTCAGATATGCTTGGGACCAACCATTTCCATTAAATCCCATTTCTTCTGAGATTTTTTGTTCTTAAATGGACAGTTATGAATTTTTCTCTTACAAACGTTTTGGCATTTAGTGTAGTCTGGTTTGTTATCCAGAATAAAAATTGATTCCTGTGTTTTAATTTTTTTTCTTCTTCATAATAATATTACAAAGATGCGATGATCCAATTTAAGTCGTTTTTTATATGTTACTTTTCAATTCCTTTTCATTTATTTCTTTTTATGCTACTTTGCATACAATAACGGACACGATAGCTTTGGCTTGAAATCAACACTAAAATGAAATAAAGTAATATTAGTTAAACAATTAAATAATAAAAAAAATTATATGAATGACCATTCTAAAGATGTTAATGGGGGGTTTTATAGATTTAATAAAGATGTTTTTACCTATAACTACATGGGCCAAGACTTTTTTGTTTATTATTATTAGGGCTTAAATATTTCAAGTTGATGATCTTATATATAAATCAAAGATCAAAATATTTTAACATAGTGTATTTGCATCGAATTTTTCACAATTAAATCACAAACTTTGACCAAACTAAACTAAATCTAATTACAGATAGATTTAACCTTATTTTTATAATATATTTTACCAAACTAAATATCCTATTTTTAGAAGTAATCATGAATTTTATGCAACCGTTTTATACCACAAAACCTACATGTTATTTATTTTCACACACACGTTTTTTTAAATAAGAATTATTATATTAATTGTCCCTTTTTTAATGAGTTTATGAATGAAAAATAAACATATGAAATATTGTAATTTATTAAAGTAATTTGTTATTATAGATTACATTAATAATGTAATTTTCTCAAGTTGTTCTACATTGACTGTAGTACTCGAATTTTATAGTTTGAGTGACAAAACCTAAGAAATTAATCTAACCACCGTGTTAACTGTTGTTTCTAGTTTTATACTAGTTGTTATTTCTGGTTTTATATCAATCGTTGTGATTCAATAAGGTCAAATCACTTAAACCACTCACCTTTGTTGTAGGAGATCTCTATAGGTAAATATGTGTGACGACAAATCAGTTGCTTAATTGTTTAGCAATTGTTATTAGATGTTTAACAATTATTCCATTGTTCAGTTGTTATCGGATATTTAGCTATTTCTTTGTTGTGTTTGGAGTTAAATAATTGTTATCATCCATTATAAGTGGTTTATATATGATGATTAGTTGTTAATTGATTTTCTACCTGTTGGTTTTATGAATAAGTGGTGAATTATTTAGGATTAATGTGGTGACTAAGCTAGTTCTCTATTTAAGTTGTTTATATTGATTCTTTCATAAATTTACCCATTATTTTTCTTGTTGTTGGACTGCAATAATTAATCATATAGAAACAAAACAAGATTAGCTGGATAGTTTGATTGACTTGTGGAGGGTCATGCTGATGATGGTCTAGTTTTGTGATACTACCCTAGTGTAGTGTGGTTTGTATAAACACTTGACCAACAATAGGGTTACTTTGTACACAATAGGGTTAGTTAATGTATATTGTATATATGTGATGGGGTTATTTTATAGTATTTGCTTGAGGGGATATTTTATAAGTTTTATTTTATAAGGTTATTAATCAAACATACTCCACAATGATGAGATATTGTCCGCTTTGGGCTTAAGCCCTCACGGTTTTGTTTTTTATCATCACCTAAAAAGCTTTTCTATCATTGAAGTATGTTTGTGTTATATAAGTTATTATTTCTTATCTTATATTATCAATGTGGGACTTGTTTGTATCCCAACAATATGCATAGAGATTTTATATAACCTCATAAGGGAATTTATGTTATCCAATTTATAAGCAGGAATTATTTTTTTTCCTTCTGTCCCTATACATACATCTATTACATGAATAATCAGGTGACTATTGCATGAAAATCCTAATATAATTGAATTCTATTATGTTTTATGTTGCATAGTAACTATACTATACTAAATATAGTAATCTATCGAGTCGTTACACTTTTAAGGATGATTATCAATACACCTTGGTTACTTGGTAATAAAACTATAAATAAATAAAAATTGAATTCCCACCAATAATAAAAAAATTACATTAATACTATGCATAATAATGTTTTTAACTTAAAAAACACTACTTAAATGTCATAATACTATGATTGTGATTGGATTGGTGGTATAAAATAATATAAATTTTAAAAATTTATTATTATTTTCTTGATTAATTAGAATCGAACTTGATGCTAAGTAAGGAATTACACAATTCAAACATTATTCAACCAATTGAGGTAAACTCCTTAGTTGTTAAAATATAAGGTTAAATATATTTTTAATCCTTACAAAATGAACATATTTTAATTTTGATCTCTACAAATATGTTTTCCATCCTCTAAAATTGAAAACTATTATTTTAGTCCATACTATTATGTGACCTTTTTTAAATAAATAAATAAATATATATATATATATATATATATATATATATATATATATATATATATATATTCATATGTGTGTATGTGTGTGTTTATTAGAAGATTATGCGATCATTCTAAGTAATACTCAATACTCACAACTATTTGTAGGAATGACAAATAAACTCGTACCCGTGAATAATACTCGAAGCCGTTTCGATTTTGACAAGGAATACCCGATTTGACCAGATACGGGTAAAACCCGATATATTAAATCAGGTATGGGTATATACTTACCTGCCCCATCCCCGATTTAATATCTACCCTCGATTTAATTGTGTTAAATAATTTTAATATTTAATTATGTGTAATTATTTATTATAATATGAAACATTTATAGTTGTTTAATTATTAAGAAGTTTCTTTATTAAAATATGAGATAGAGAAACAACTTAATTATAATTGTAATATAATAGAAAAATAATTTAAAAATATTGTATATTTTTTTTGCAAAATAAAAATAGAAATTGACAGGTATAGGTACGGGTACGAGTATACCCGATATGCGACGGAGATAGGGATGAGGCGAAAATTATATGCCTAACAGGTACGAGTACGAGGATAGAGATGAGTTTGAGCCGCGGGGACGGGAACGGGTATCATAAAACACATACCTGACGCGTCCCGTTGTCATCCCTAAATGTTTAGGATATTTTATTTTCATGTAACGCTTCTAATTATATATATATATATATATATATATATATATATATATATATATATATAATCCTTATATTATATGTTATATATACGCCTTAAAATAGTTAGTAGGGACCAAAATTATAGTGACTTCAAATTTTAAATAATAAAAATTAAAGAAAAATATTTTGCAGAAGTCAAAATCAAAATTTATTTATTTTATGTCACTAAAAATGTAACCCTCAATTCTAACGCCCAATTTATATAATAATAATTATATATTTTCTTATATAATATTTTCACAATTATATCGTTAATAATATATTTTTTTTTAATAAAGATAAAGGTAAAGAACAATCATATTTTGTGAATTTAATACATGATATATCGTTCTAAAATATTTACAATAATGTATTATTTTACACAATATATTTTTCTTTCACTTTTATTACAATATTTACATTGATAGTGAAAATAAATTTACAAAAATTGTAATAGATTCATCAAATAGCCTCCACATTCCAATTCCTTCCAAGGAATACCACAGCTATATCAACTGCAAAATGATCTGGAATCCAAAGTAGATCCATCTATTTTGTAATATATTTAATTTATAAAAATAAAGAAAAGAGAGGAGTAAGAACAATATCCAATAAATACAATAATTCAAAAGAATAAACAGAATTATTTGTAATCAATATTAAACATATATATATGTATATATATAAATATAAATATATATACAACTCATATATTAGATTTTCATGATACAATAAAATTTGAATTATACTTGTAGTGACTAGTCAGGATAAATGAGCATCATCAAAATATCAACCAATAAAAGGATATTTCACCTTAACCAACAATAGGATATTTCACCTTCATTTCTTTACTCATTTAAATCCCCAAGGTCAAACCTCCAGCTACAAATAATTCAAACTTTATCTTCTATGGTCATAGAACAATATTTATTTTCATAAATATTGTGAAGAAATAATAATAATATGAGTCAAAGAGACTTTAACAAAACTATATCATAATTGATTATAAATATATTTACGTAAAAAGAATATATTAATAGTACCAATAACATAAATAAAAATGACAATCATTATAAAATAATGAAACAATATAAAATATGAACACCTTAATAATTATTATAGACAAAAATAATCAAAGGTTAAGCAAATAAATGAGGTTAGGGACACCTCACTAGATCGAGAAAATAACATAATTAAATAAACATAAGGATATATAAAATTTAAAGAGATAAGGTTCTCCTCCCCCTTACCTGGATAAGTAGGAGCTAAAACTTGAGCAGAACCTCCCCCCTCTGGATTTCCTCTTTATTTCCCTCTCTTTCACTCTTTCTTTCTCTTCTCTCTCTCTCTCTCTCTCTCTCTCTCTCTCTCTCTCTCTCTCTCTCTCTCTTCTCTCTTCTCTCTCTAAATTTCCACTTCTGGCTGTATGATTTTTCACAGCCCCCTGCCTTCTATTTATAGGCAATCTGACGCACCCGGAACGGCCCGTACTGATTTCGGAACAGCCCGTTCCGGATCCTTCAAACGTGGGCAAAATTTTCAACTGGAACGGCCCGTTCCAAAATCAGAACGGCCTGTTCCCAAAAAGCAGAACGGCCCGTTCTGAAACCAGAACGGCCCGTTCTCAATCTCAGCAGAACGACCCGTTCTCCCTCCGGAACTGCCCGTTCTCCTTGTTGGAACGTCCCGTTCTGGGTCCGTTCTCAACTTGAAATTTCAGTAAATTTTATTTGCTTGGAACGGCCCGTTCCAATTTTGGAACAGCCCGTTCCAAGTTACCATTTTACCCCTCAAACTTTAATAAAATTGCGAAAATGCCATTAATAATAAAATTACAAAAATACCCTTATTCCTTTATTAAAATTACAAAATGCCATTAATTACAAAAATACCTTTTAAAAAAATTGGAGTGTTACAAAAAACAATGGTTACAAATTTAAAAACTGAAAATCAAATAAATTTTTTTATAAAGAATAAAATCAAAACTCTTCCACCTGAACTAAAAACATACTTAAATATAAGATATATTATTAAATTAAAGCAAAATAGACTTGAACATGTGTAGTACTCCTTCCATCGCACAAAGTCTGTAGTTTTAGAATTTGAAAACTGCTTCAAAATGAATTATGTTTCAATGTAATAGTATTTTTAAAAAATTTATCCATTTATAAATTATTAAATTATTATAATTAAAAGATATATTTAATAAAAAAACGTACTATTTTAATAAAATTGTATAAAAAATAATATATTTATAAAAATATTAAAATATAATCATTATGGGGTAGAGTGATATATGTATTTAATGTTATTAATGTTAATATATAGTATTAAATAAAAAGCAAGGATGACTTGAACAACTGTAATAACGTTTGTATTTAATGTATTATATTTTATGAGTTGAATGACTATAGGTTATTCGTGGTGTAAAATTGAATATTCACCTCGAATAGGGTGATCATAATTTTTTTTTATCAATAGAAATTAAAGTCTTGCTATCTAGTGTTTAAACGTACTGATTTAGGAATTAATATATTGAAAGTTTTTATTAAAAACTAAAATAAAGAATTTTTTTTATATAAAATAAAATAAAATAAAGTAGCATCGAAAAATATGCAAATGCATTTTTTTAACAAAAATTTAGTTAAAATAATTTTTTAATTTTAATATCTATTTTATCTTTTAATAGTTATAGTTTAAAATGAATTATTTTAATAAAAACATTATTAAAATCTTTTTTTTAATAAAAACTTGGTTTGGTTTAAGATACACATTTTAATGAAAAGTTGGTTAAAATATATTTTTAAACCTTCTAACTTTTCTTATTTTATCTTTTAGTAAGGATAACAATGAAACTAGTCAAGGATGGATTTTACTTTTTCCTTGGTTTGGATTTGATTTTAAATAAATAAATTTATATTTTTAAAACTCATCTCTAGCAAATTTTGTCGGATTTAAGTAACCTTGTGAAAATCAATCACATTTTTTTTAATTTTAATTTACTTATATATTTTAAGTAAATTAAATTATAGGTTAGTTATTATATTATAGTATAAATAATATATAAAAATAATAAATGAAAAAAACTTATAAATAGAAAAATTAAGAATTAAATTATATTTTTAATTGAATGAATAATTTAAAGTTTGTTACTTAGTTATTGTTATAATTTAAACTATTTAATTATTAAAACAATTAATTTGTATTTTTTAATTTATTAAAATTAAAATTTTATTTTTATTTTTTATATTTATATATTATTTGTGTGTGTATATATACTAAAATATAAATATTTTGATTACATTATTCAATTTTAACAAAATTTGATATAAACATATAAAGTGATATCAACTTTCAATCTAATGATTGAATTTATAAAATTTACATTTAATATAAAATTATTGAGTCATGTAATACTTGGTAAAAGTTATACTAGTATTATTATAATTCTCCACTCTATATATATATATATATATAAGACAACATACTGGTGTTATATTCAGCCTGTACAAATTCAATCTGTGTAATCTAAAATGGCATACTCAACCACCAAGCTTCTTAGCTTAGTCCTCTTCCTTGCCCTGATTTCTCAAGGTAATTTTTCCTCCATTGTATGAAAGAAAGTTTTTACAAATTGTTGTTTATAACTTGTGTCATGAATCATGATTATGTCAGGCTACAGCGATTGTTCCTTGAAAGACATTCATGTAAGCCAGTTTCTACCTGGAGCTAAAGTGGAGGGAAAGCCAGAGTGGCAAGTAAATGTCAGCAGCATGTGTTCATGTGCTCAATCATTGACATTGAATTGCACTGGATTTCAATCTGTAATACCCATTAACCCTTCAGTTTTGAAAGTATCGACCACCTCTGGTACTTGTTTGGTTAATGCTGGTCGACGTATCTCTGCAACTGTTGTCAAATTCAATTATGCTTGGGACCAACCATTTCAATTGAATCCAATTCATGTAGAACCCTGTTCTTAAATATACAACCAAACTTTTTCTTTAATAAAAATCTTTATATATGTCATTTCTTGTGGCTTGCTTCACCAGCATTGTAATTCCTCAATACAACATTTCTCTCGATTCCTTTTTGTCAATAATACAAAAACTTTTATTCATAGCTTTGCCTTAAAATCAAAACTAAGCATTCTCAATGGAAAATAAACTAAGGTTAGCCAAGGTAATACTTTTTTATCAAACAAGTAGAAAGATTTAAAACTAATCATTATTTTTTTAAAAATAGACAAATAGTCAAATACATAACTGATTTATTGTATTTCTTTAACGATGTATTAAATGAAGCATGGAGGAAGAAGTAAATAAGTTGTAACTGTATTTCATAAAAATAAAAAAAAAAATTGTAACTGAATGTCGTCATCAATATATTTAAATTCTTCTGAACAAAGGGATGAAACGAAACACTTAAAATAAATAATCTTAAATTAAAATTTTATATATTAAATATAAACAACTATCAATAATTATTTATGAATTTCTTATCTATTTATAAAAGTAAGGATTTGTAAGAATTTTTTAATTTCTTATCTAATTTTATTTATATTTATCATAATTATTTATAAATTAATATTAATATCTTAAAATAAATTATCAATAAATAAATTAAGTTTATATTATAAAATAAATTATTTATTATAAATTTAAAACATAATTTATATGTTGAAAAATATCTATTTATATAAATTTTAAATATAATTTATATTTAAATATAAATTATATATATTATAAAATTTAATTATATATAATAAACATGTATGTTGAAACTAAAATAAAAGGATGATAATAAATGTCAAGGAATAAAATAACTTTATTAAGGAAAGAGAAAACAAACTTTACTTAAAAAAAATATGATTAATATGTATACACTAAATTATTCATTTTTTTAATCTTATTTTTAATATTTATGTTAAGTTTGAGTTTTTAAAATTTTGGTGGATTGGTCCTTCTGAAACATTGAACGTTATTAATTTTGGGACATAATTTATTTTTAAAAAAAATTGACAGTTTTTTAAAAGGGGAAATTTGTTTCATTGGATTCACCTTTCTATAAACTACGGAATCCAATTTATTTTCAAACAAAAAAATAACTGTAAATATAATAAAAAAGTGTAAATATAAATCTTATGAGCGACCATTAAAAAAAAAAAAAAAAGGCTTCTTATGTCTTAAATTAAATGACCACAAACACATATTAAGAGAAACAATAAATATATTATTTTTTTATACAATTTTACTTAAATAATAACGCTATTTTTCAATAAAAAAAATATGGACAGACTGAAAATTCATTAAATGCGGTATTTCAAAATTCATTAATAGTGTGTTTGGATGGGGAATTTAAATGGAGTAATTCATTTATTTGAAGAATTTTAAATTCTTTGAGGTGAAATATCTTGTTTGAATGGAGAAATTATAAGGAATTTGAAATTCAAACATTTGTGAAATTTCTTGAAATAGTAGAATTTCAAATTCTCCAAAAAAAGTAAGAATTTAAAATTTCTCATATTTTCTTCTTCTTATTTCACTTATATATTTTATCTTATTTCTTATCTCTTCATGTTTTTAATTATTGAATATTTAAAAATATTTTTAAAATTATTAAATATTATCTAATATTAATTTTTAAAATTATGAAATATTTAAAAATTAGCTAATATTTATTTCTATAAAATTTAATTTAAAATTTCTCAACATATAAATATACTTTTAAAATTAATTTTACCATGGTGGAATCAAATTATCATATTCAACCTAATAATTTAAAATTTGATAAATTTGAATTGACTTATCCAAACAAAATATTTTAAGAATGATAGAAATTGAAATCAAAGTAATTCAAATACCAAGAATTTAAAATTTCTTGAATTTGTAAAATTATATTAAAAAAAATTCAAAAAAAATAACGCTATTTCAATAAATGCGATACTCAAATTCAAGGAATTTTAAATTCTTGGTATTTGAATTACTTTGATTTCAATTTCCATCATTCTTAAAATATTTTGTTTGGATAAGTCAATTCAAATTTTAAATTGTTGGGTTAAATATGATAATTTGATTCCACCATGGTAAATTTGATTTTAAAATATATTTATATGTTAAGATTCTTAAATTAATTTTTATAAAAATAAATATTAGCTAATTTTTAAATATTTAATAATTTTAAAATTTAATATTAGATAATATTTAATAATTTTAAAAATATTTTTAAATATTCAATAATTAAAAATATGAAGAGATATGAGATAAGATAAAATATATAAGTGAAATAAGAAGAAGAAAAATATGAGGAATTTTAAATTCTTATTTTTTTTGGAGAATTTGAAATTCTACTATTTCAAGGAATTTCACAAATGCTTGAATTTCAATTTCCTTATAAATTCTCCATCCAAACAAGGTATTTCGCCTCAAAGAATTTAAAATTCTTCAAATAAATAAATTACTCCATTTGAATTCATCATCCAAACACACTATAAGATTAATGTAATTTATATGGACAGACTGAAAAAAAATTATATTAAAAACTAAAAACATCAATTATTTAGAAGAAGAAACAAATGCTAAATAAAACTGCAGCAATTAGAAATGATGGAGCATTGAATTTTGTGCTTGTTGCTTGTTGGACATATTTTCATAAAATATTATATTTATCATTTTTTAAAGTTAATTAATTTTAATAATTTTTAAGAAATGTGTCACTTAATAAAGAATAACCATCGTTTAAAAATGACTAAATTTAACTAAAATTAAAAGATAAAGAACTAAGTTAAATATTTTAAAAAATAAAAAACTAAAATGAATCTTTAAAATCTGATAAAAGATTAAAGTTATATAAATATTTACATATATATCAATCTGGCCCAGTAATCATTGTATGGTAGATGGAAGAGGGTAGCAGGAAGGAAGGAGAGAACAACAATGGTGGCAGTGAGATTGCCATGAATGACCATCGAATAAATCCGTGAAGGGGGTTTCTATCTAAGTTTTTTTTTTTTTTTTTTAGATAAGAAAGATTATAAAGATAATTATAACGAGAATTGAACCTTCAATCTCTTTCCACCCGACTACTAGATTAATCTTAGTGGTCTGCTATCTAAGTTATTCTTATAAAATATATTATATAAATAGGGATGGTATTCATTTATTAAAAAAAAACAACTTTAGTAATAAAGCAATTTACGTATAATTTTTACAATTTAAATATATTGTTAGTTAGTAGAATATATTACTTTTTCAAATTTTAGTGCTAGTAAATTTATTATTTTAAATGGTCTTTGTAATTTTTTTTTACTTTAGTCCTTATAATGTACCTAATGTTTTTATTTTAATGTTTATAATATTTTGACTTTGAATTAAATCTTTTGAAAAATTGTTAGAGACTAAAAATAAATTATTCACTTATTTTAAGGGGAAAAAGGGGGAAATGAGAATTCCAATGATTAAAATAAAATAATAAAGACTAAAATAAAATAGAAAATTTTCTCAACAACCATTTAAAAAAAATAACTTTATAGAGACTAAGATAAAATAAAATAAACCTGTATATCACAAAGATCAAAAATATATTTAAACTTTTTTTAAAAAAGTTTGTTATTAAAATTATTGTGATACTGATGGGCCTGTTTGTCTACCTTTTTAGAAGAAAAAAAATGTAAAAATAAGTACCTTTTTCTTTTTTAGGAATCTCCTTTTTTTAAGAAGAAAGTCATGTCTACTTCTTAAAAATATACTTTTAAAAAATAATTTTTAGAATTATATTTTGAAATCAACTAGCTCAAATCAATGACAAAAATAACTAAATTTTTTATTTTAAATTTTGTCACGAATATATTCACTACTTGTAATTTTATAAGTTAATTTTTTAAGATTAACTTAACATACAAAAAAGAAAAAGAAAAGGGGGAGAAAATGGTTGATGTCTCCATAATTTTGAATACTTTTTTTTATCTTTATTATAATGTGATACTTATTAATTACTTATGTGTTTAATGAAAGATTAAATAGTTAATCCAAATGACATGCACATATACTAGTATTTACGATACTATTTCAGCATAACATCTGTATTTTTTAAAATCTTTAAAATAAATTTTATTTATCTATTTTAAAATGAAAGTTGAAGATCAACATTAACTATTTTAAATTTTAGAGGAATGAAAACTTTCTGAATTTTAGGATGACTAAAAATAAAAGGTTTAATATTTTAAATAGATTAAAAACAATATTTTTTTTTAAGGAAATTAGAAATAAAGTTTATTTTATAGAGACTAATAGTATATTTAAAACCAAAATTGATTAAAGTGAGATAACATCAATTAACTTATGCTATGATATTGATACACTAATTGGTGATATTGGAAGAGTCATGAACTCTTTCTGTCTGTTTTATACGGTGAATCATGGAACTTAATCCATCCAATAATATCTTCCAGAGTGAGGTATCTTGTTACCTACTAATTGCAATTGAAATTTGGAAGATCCATCTAACCTCCAATGAACTTTAAGCACATGAGATTCCACACTTGTTATGAAAACCAGCTAGCACTATAAAATACAACAATTGGAATTTCCTCTTCCTTGATTTTCTTTTGGTCAATTCTCTTTCATATAATTGAATCTCAAGCATCGTTGCCAATTCAATTATTTTCAACTACTCAATCTGCCCTATATTTTTGGCAAGAGGTAAAAAATGCATCTTTCATATAACATGGATACAACCATAATAAAGAAGACAGGAATTGGTACTCATAACATGTGCTTCGTTGCGAAAGTTATCCATCTGGCCAGATTTTATAAAAGAAAAAAACCACTCCATCACCAACCCAAATTTTATGATTCTATCCGCTCTTTCAAAATAGAGCAAAACGTTGAAAAGGCCAATTACGAAAAAAAAATTATTTATTTATTTTGTATATGAATGTAATTGTGTTATTTTTTTTTATAAATGCGACTCAAAGACAAAATTATGAATGAAGCAATGAGTTGAGTTGTCTTGATTGAATAGGACGATTTAGAATTTTTATTTTTTAGCTAAATCACCCTGTCCAAAATTTGAGGGATCGAATTACTAGACCAGAGATTATAGGAGATAGTTTTAGTTTATGATCATTGATGTTAAAATCTTGGTCAATCAATACCAAATTACAAGTCTCATTGTCTACTACCTGGTCTATGACATGGTTAGTATCTTGTAGCCAGAGGTATTCATGAGTTGAATTGATTCGGTTTTAAGATAAAATCGAATTCAAATTGATTACAGTTAATTAAGTTTGGTCCATTCAAATCTTAATTTTTTTCGTCAGTTAAAATCAAACCAATTCAATTATGATAAGGTTGGATTAGTTTGACTCATCAAGTACAATGAAAAAGAAGTTAGAGTCACCAAGTTAGAATAAAAAGAAAATTACAATATATTTCAAGTTTTTATCTCCACTTATTATTTATTTTATATAATATAAAGTAAAAATATTTATTTTATTTAATATTTAATTTTTCTATTTTATCACTTTATATATATATATATATATATATATATATATATATATATTTGTTAAAATTAAACAACTTGAAGGTAATCAAAGTGTTCATATTTTAGTATATTTTAAAATGTATATATTACGTCAATTTTGTTTTATAAGAATGAAATATCAAATTATCTTAAATTAATATAAAATTTGACATATATGATCTAAGAGATATGAACTTTCAATCTAACGGTTGGATTTTCAAAATTCACATTTAATATAAAATTATTAAGCGGTGTAATACTTAGTAAAAGTTACACCGGTGTCGTTTGAACCCTCCTCTCTCTCTCTCTATCTCTCACTTTATCTATCTATCTATCTATCTATCTATCTATCAATTTATATATCAATTTCTTACCCAAAATATATATATATAAAAAATACATGATAAACATGACCAAATTAAGATACTTAATAATAGATAAGATCAAAATGAAATAAAAAAGAAAGAAAGAATAAAAGTAGAAGAAAAGTTTATGTTCAAAAATATAACATGTATTGATTAAAAAGTAGATTTGATGAGGTCATCAGGCTTGTTCAAATAAAATAAATAAAAAAATATATTAAAAAAAAAGATGAATTCAAGAATTAAAAATTATAATTATTTTAATACATAATTAAAGTATAAAAAAAACAAATTAACAAACCAATTTAATTGGATTGATTTATATTGCTGGATTGTTGTGAACTTAAGTTAATCACCTCGGTTAAGAGACTAGGCTTAAACCCCGATAGACTTGATGTCAACCCAAGAATTAAGTGTTCAATCTAGACTTCAAGCTTGACTTGCAATAGACTTAAAGTTGACCTAAAACTTAAATATTAAGTCTAGAGTCTAAGCTCAAACTACAGTGGACCTAAAATCAGCCCAAAGATTAAGTACCCAACCTACGTGCTCAAAAGTGTCTAACTTTAATGCCTTTTTCTATTTCCGGCAATTAGAGATGGTGGTTCATGTGGTGTTTCCTCCTCCACAAAGCCAAGGATAAAGGCTTAAATTCTTTCAAGTAGTGGTATACAACCTTAGCTAGACTTTACCAACAATGTTCAGAATTTAAATTTTGTAACTACTAATTACATACAACTATCTAACCACCTCATCCGACTAAAAAACCAATTTATAGACTCCGTTTCATATATCCTACAAATAGTGTACATTTTAAGTTTCCTAACTACACATCATAAATTGCCAGCAGGTGGTATCATTATTCATTTGACTAATTATTGTTGATTTGCAAGGTATCGAGTGGAAATGATTTTTATACACACTAGAACTTACAGTTACACGGGCACAAAAGAAAGACAAGATTATAACACGCGATATATACTTCTGAATTCTGATTCCATAAAAAAGGATATAATACATTTAATATATCTATAGTTTTTCTCTTCCTCCAAAAAAGAATAATCATTTTCACAATCAGGTACCCAAACCATCCTTTAAAGCCCACACGTTGGCTTAAAAGAATCAATAAAGAACGTCAAACCCAGATCCATATTCAGCTAGAGGGGATTTTAAGAACACCTAAAAAATGACATTTTAAAATAATAAATAAAACTGCAAACAATTTGGTGATGCTACTAGATCAAAACACCTTGACAACTTTTGGTTTCCTTGGGTATTACTCTCCTCAACCAAATCTTCCATTCCACTCTCGTACGGACTAAAGATGCCCTTGGATAATTGTCTGGTTTATCAATTTGGTTACCGGCCATCCATAGAATCAAAGGTGTCTGCAAATCCAGCAGGTTTGAAGGGGATGCTTGATTGGGTTTGTGTAAGGGACATGTCATTAAATGTTGAGGAAGTGCCTTCATTGGCTTGCCACCTTCGTAGAGCTTGAGGAAGGTTCATCTGAAGGTCATCGGCAGAGGTGTCCTCTTCTTCATGGCTAGGCTTCCATTGCTCCACAAAAGGAACCAAGACATTCACTGCATGACCCATATCTGGCCTTTGGTATGGTTCACGATTGGTGCAATGGCCTGCCAGCTCAGCCACTTTATATATGCTCACCATGGTTTCCTCGTCAGGATCCAGAGTTTGATCAATTGCCTTTGGAATGTTTTCCTTGTTAATTAGCACCCGACGGAACCATGTAACCAAATGAGACCTTTCATCCGGCACAGTATCATCCAATGCCTTTCTACCGGTGATAAGTTCCATCAAAACTACTCCAAATGCATAAACATCCACTTTGGTTGTCACTCTTCCAGTAGCTGGCAAGAAACAAGACAACAGTAAATATAATCCAATGAATAGACTAGCAAGAAGCAAATGCACCTAATCACATTTCAATGCAACAATAATCAAGTAACTATAATCTAACTGCTCGATTTAAAAGAAGAGAAGAGCAACATTTTTGGATGTTTTATGCTGCAAAGATTTTAATGACAGATGGATCAAAATTAACTAATTTTAGCAGAAGATGTAGCAATGCACCAAGCCACCAAGGAATTGGATGGGAGTATAAATTCCACAACACATAACTACCACCTAAGTCCAAAACAATGTACAGCAATCCAAGGTTTAATACAACCAGAGTATTTATCACATCATAAAGGGAAAACTAGGAGTCAGCTGTCTATAAATGGCTCAACATATCCTGAGGTATCGACCAATTGGAACTATTCAGAAGACCCCATGCAGCTGAATAAAACTTATGAAACAGGCAAAATATAAAATTGCAAAGTAGTAGCCACAAAGAGTTCTGAAGTAGCCACGTGTCTAGGCATTGAGTATCAATTATATTTCCTTTCAAATTTTTTTAAATGTGTGGTTACAATTTTAAAATACTTAAATTTGCTGAACTCTAAAGCATGATATTAAAGTAGTAACCTACATCGATAACCACCAAATAAGAGCATAAAAAATATGAACTTTAAAACTACGGCACAAACTAAAATCAAAGGCTTTCCATACCTGCATACTCAGGTGCAAGATATCCAAATGTTCCAGCCAACCGTGTCTCAACAGAATACTTCCCGTCTGGTGCATGTTTAACCAACCCAAAATCTGCTACCTTTGCTCTCATGTCATCACCTAGTAGTATGTTTGAGGGTTTTAAGTCTCTATGAATGAAGCTTTGCTGAGCTAAGCTGTGCAAGTATTCCACCCCTCGCGCTACATCCAAAGCCACAACAACCCTTTGTTTCCAAGTCAAAGGTGTATACCCATGCTCACGCCATTCAAACAGGTGCTGTGTTAACGTACCTTGAGGCATATACTCGTACACCAAAAGCCTTTCATTGCCATTGATGCAAAACCCTAAAAGAGCAACCAAATGTCTGTGCCTAACTTTACTAAGAACTGCAATCTCTGCTTGGAACTCGTTCAATCCTTTGTTTCCCATAGCAACAGATTCCATCCTCTTGACAGCAATTTTCGTTCCATCATGCAACTCCCCCTTATAAACCACTCCAAACCCTCCCCTGCCTAAAATGTTCTCCTCACTGAAATTATTTGTCACCTGGCGAAGAACTTCGATGGGAATCGTTGGATGCCCACCTTCAAAAGCACGAAGATCACCACTGCTCTGGCTTTGCAACTCACTGGGAGCACGTCGATGACCATTAGCACCATTAGCACTACTGACAACATCAAGTTTAAATCCTTCTTTTCCATTTTCACTACCATTAACCCTCTTGAACACCCTCTTCCGCCCCTTGGCATAACACTTCCAAGACACAAACAACACCACAGCAATAAAAAACACAACAATAACAACTATACCAGCAATCCAACCTGGCGTCAACGAAGAGGAACCGTTAGCAGACCCCCCACTACTTCCACCAGGCGGTGACCCTGAAGGAGTACCTCCACTTCCAGGACTAAGAGGCTTCCCAAGCAAAGCATTACCCACAGTCAATAACTTCACCTTGGACGCGAACTTAGGAACCTCTCCAGAGAGATTGTTATCAGACACATCAAGAGTCACAAGCTGAGACAAAGTGGTCAAACTATCAGGTATAGAACCAGTCAAATTATTCCCATTGAGAAACAAACTCCTCAAATCAGTCAAATTGGCAAATGCAGGCGAGATGGTACCCTGAAAACCCTGCTTAGCAAAATTCACAGTAACAATCTTACCCTCAGCACACACCACAAAATTCCAACCATCACAAGGATCATTCCCGTTCCACGAATTCGCCAGCTGAATAGGGTACCCAAACCCCTCAGCAATCTTAAGCAAAACCGTCACCCTGGGATCGCAATTCCCAGCAGTGTTTAAACAAAACCTATTGATCCCATTAAGAGTAACATGCACGCCGCTCCCAAACACCGGCACAGGGCCCTGAAGCAAGTTATTATCCAGAGAAACGTTCTTCAAACTCGAGAGACTCATCAAGGAACCAGGGACCAAACCGGTTAACTGGTTGTCCCGGAGCTGCAAATCAAAGAGGCTCTTGCACTGCGACAAATCCGGAATGGGACCGGTGAACCGGTTCGTATGGAGCCAGGCCTGGGACAATTGTGTCATGTTGGAAATAACCTGAACGGTGCCGGTGAACCCGGTGGCCTGGTTGTTGAGCCACAATTTCGTAATTGAAGAGCCGGCGAGGGAATTTGGTAACATTCCGGTGAGGTTGTTGTAGGAGAGGCGAAGGTTCTGGAGAGAGACGAATTTGTCGAAAATATCAGGTAAGGAACCGGTGAGACTCGCGGTGGCGAGGTCGAGTTCGGCGAGGTTGGTGGAGGAAGCGAGGTCGGCGGGGAAGGTCCACAGGGCAAGGCTAGGGTTAGAGCCGAGGCTGAGGGTTTGGAGCGCGGTGAGGCCGGCGAAGGCGGCGGCGGAGACGGCGCTGAAGTTGTTGCGGTTGAGGTACACGGTTTGGAGGGCGGAGAGGTTGGCGAGCGAGGGAATCGTGCCGGAGAGCGCGTTGTCTTGGAGGGAGAGAGAGTGGAGTTGAGAGAGCGAATTGAGATCGGAGGGGAGCGTTCCGGTGAGGGACATTGACATGAGGTTTACGCTGATCACGCGGTTATTCGAATCGCATTGAACTCCCTCCCACTTGCAGAATGGGGTTGACTGGGACCACCCGGAGGGTGGTGGCGCGAGGGATTTAAGGAAATTTGACATGACCGCCGCATCATCGGCGGCGACCACGACCACGACCACAACCAGGACTAGGGAGAGTAGGGTTTTGAAGGAGGACATTGGAGTTTGGAGAAGAGAGAAAGGGGTTAATGCGGTTGTATAATAGAGAAGGGAAGATTGGTTGTTGTAGGAAGTAGTGAAGCACGCTAACAATATGTAGAACGGAAAAACGAAGAGATGGATATGAGACAGTGTTTGTTTGATTGTTTACTGCTGAGAAGACGGTGTCGTGTCATACTTTCAAATCACTTTAACTAATAAATAAATAATAAAATTACATGGGCGGAAACAGGCTGCATGTTTGCGGTTACTCATAAGCCAGACGCTACCCACCGTAATTGTTAGATTAAAATTTAATTCTTTAATTTTATTATGATTAATAAATCACTAATTTAATTCTTAAATATTAGTTTTTAAAAGAATAAAATATTTTTTAAATCTATATCATTTTTTTAAACTTTTACAATTTAAAATATTTTTTTAACTTTTATATTTATATTTTTTTCAATCATTTTAAAAGATTTAATTTAAAATAATTTCAACAAAATAAATTTGATGTCCAACATATAAAATTGAATTAATATTTTGTCACATCAAAATAATGTTAAAAAATTAATAACAAAATTAAAAGGATTAAAAATCTATAAGTATAAAGATTAAAAAGATTTATAATCTATAAAAATTTAAAAAAATTAAAAAATATAAGTATATGAATTAAAAAATTAATTTATAAAGACTATAAAATAAAATAAATAAAATTATAAGAACTAAAAAAATATTTTATTTTTTTTAAATACTCATGTGAGTATTTTTTAAAATTGTATGACAAGAAAATAATGTAATTTATTATTATTAAAATTTATAGTTTAAAAATTTGAAGAAAAAAAAAACTAGCATAAAATTGACCATTTATGCACACTAACATATATTACGCACAATGAACGTAAATAATCTCATCCAAAAAAAAAATATAAATAATTAATTATAAAGATAAAAAAAATGAAAAAAAAAAACAAATATAAGACTGTTAAATTTTTATTTTCTATTTTTTAATTTTATAGGAATAAAAATATAAAACATTTAAGAGTAATTAAAATATTAAAAGTATTAATAATTTAATATTTTATATTACAAATTTATTTATTTAATTACATTGTCAATAATATATATATATATATATATTATATTTTTATTATATCATATAGATAAATAAATTGATCTATTAAATTTAAAAAAAAATTATAAACCTAAATTTTACCTTTTCAAATAAATATATTTTTTAAAATTTTAAATTTGATATTTTTATTAAATACATCATAAATTTTGGTTAGACATAACCAATTAAATGCCAGTTGATGTAACGATTACAGATTTGAAAAAATTTAAGTTTATATTTTTTATTCAATAATGTTTTTTATGTATATTTTTAAATAATTTCATAATAATAGAAGGAGGATGATTGTTTTGAAATGTTGACAAAGGAAACTTAATTTAATTTAATAATTAATCACATCTTTTCTAAGTTAGCTGTATTAATAAAATCAAAATAAGGGAACTTTTGATGCAAGAAAGAGTCTTCATTATAGCAAACAAAAAAATCTATTAAGTGAACTTTTGATATAAAGAGTCTTGTATATGATTTTTCACCTAATATAATATTTGTGTATTGTACTGTTTTTTTAATATATTGGTACAGAGTTTTTCTTTTGTTTTTCTTTTTACAAGTATGATATAAGTGTTTATTAATGTGAAAATTACATTAAATAAAAGGAAGTTTTATATTTTTATAATTTATTATGAATGATTTGTTTTGCATAATATTTTAAAATACTCGTATTTCATCTATTAAGATTAACTATTTTAGTTATTAACTTTTTTAATGAAATTGTGATTAATAAAATAAAATATATTAAATATTTTGATTCATTTAAGTAATTTGTTAAATACTTTATTGTGGAAAATATTTTTAATAGAGTTTGCATTTTTTTTCTTCTTAAATATGTTTTTAATTCCTCAAATTTAATATAAATTTATTTTTGATCTATAAAATTTAAAACTACTTTTTTAGTCTTGTAATTCTCATAAATCTTATTTTTGTAACATTGTAAGTTGTGATAGTGTCGTAATTATTTTTAGTCATTTTATGTTGTTAAGTTGAGTTGTTAATCAATGTTGTTAGACTTTAGGGTCTAAGGATCCCTTAAGAGGTTCAATTATAGTGAGGAGAGATCTCTGAACAAAGATCTGGTTTGAGACCTTAGAGGGAAGAATATATAAGGTTTATGTTTTGAACAAAGCCTTATAAAAAAATTTCCCTCTAAGATCTAGTGAGAGGATTCAAGAGAGATAAGCTCTAGTTCATGGATTCTTTTTCCCGTGAATCTACTCTTCTTCTATAATTTTTTTATTCCCTAGCTAATTTTAAGTTGCTTGTGTTGATTCAAGTTGTGGAGATTTTGAATCTATTCATGAACTCCAAAGAGCCCATTTTTCTTCTTTTATACCTTGGTGTCGAGCTACCCGAGGTAAGGAAAGCTAGATTCTTAATTCTAGTGAAGTTGGGGAGTTGTTGAATGATTTTTGTTAGTTGTATGTTGCATGATTTACTTTCAAATCGTGGTTGTATGTGAATTAAATCATAGTGGGTTGTAGTGAGAGTTGGGGTTTTTGGGTTTTTGATGAAGAATGTGATGCTTTGAGTTTATTTGTGGTTACATATCGATTATGAGTGCATATATGTGTTGATTGTGATGTATGCAAGTGTTGTTTGAAGTTGCATGTGTTGAAAGAGACTCATATTGGATTGGAATAACATTAGTCGTGGTTTGAATGGTGTCGGGCATGAGAATGTTGGAAGGTCTCTGACTTAGTGACATTAGACCCAAACTTGAGTGGCACCCAGCATGGCCAAGCCAAAGCTATTGTCTGGATTAAAATCTTAAGTTGTCGATTAAATAGCAACTAGTTGTACCAAAACAGTCTCCACCAAAACAAGCCATCAATAGCATGACACAACATCTTGCAGTTTATTGTTTATTTAATTTTATAAAGTGAATGATTTATGTGATATGTTGTTTTAATGTTTTAAAACTTTAAGAATTAAGAAATCATTATAAGTTTATGTTGTTTTAAGTTGAGGTCAATGTTGACCAAATTTAGAGAAAGATATTTAAAGTTTTCTTAAAATTTTAACTTCATAATTCATTTCCTTAAGAATTCTCAAGAGATTTTGGAGAGATAGGTTTTAGAGTTAAAAAGGGTCCTTTTCTTCTTTTGACTTTGTAAAAGTGTCCAAATCATTCCCTATAGTTAAGTGTTAGTGTATAATTGTAGATTCAAAGTTTGGGAATTGAAAATATAAGGTCGAGATGTACGACAAACTCCCAAGGAACCGTTGTTCTTTGTCATTATTCTTTTATTCTCGCTTCTGAGCAATTCAAGGTAAAGGAAGCTTATAAATTTAATCTTGTTGTGTTGTATTTATTGATTAATGCTTGAATTCATCAATTTGTAGTTATGTTGTTAAATTTAAGAGTGAAGAATCTTTTTTATTAGGCCTTTGGTTGTCTAGAGAAGAAAATTGGTGAATTATGAATTCTGGTGGTTGCATGTGGTTTTTTTTTTATGATTTTGAGTTGTTTATAATGTACATACGTGGTTTTGTAAGTTGCATGTTGAATTTAGAAGAAGATTTCAAGTGAATTGAGCCAAATCGTGATTCTACATAGTGCAGAATTTGCCTTCATGCTAGGCGCAACTTTATGGCGTCGAGTGTGATCAATAGTGGCGCCTCTCTGCCTCACTAATGATGAACCATATTTAATGGTGTCGAGTATGAGTAAGTTAGAAGCTTGCTAATTTGGTTACGTTAGGCATGGGTTAAGGGGCATCGAGCGCTATTGTATAGGAGTTCTTTGACTTGGTGATGTCAGACACATGATTATTAGTGTTGGGCATGGATTACATAGTGACTCTTTGTCTAATTTTCCCCAAGCGTAAAAGGATTGGCATTGGACGTGAGTGAACCAAAGGATATTGCCTCACTAGCGCCAAGTGTAGGGAGGATGGCACTTGGTGTGGACGCTAAGTGTAGGTTGACCACATCTGGCATGAGTATGTTGAATGAATATGAGATATATATGTTATTGTCTATTGTGTTGTGAATATGAGTTATATGTTATTGTATAGTATTATGTTGTGAGATGCATGATACATGTTGTAGTGTTGAATTATGTTGATAAAATGCATGATGCATGTAGTTATGTTGTGTTGTGAACTTAAGACTAAAAGAAAAGGTGTTATTTTAAAAGTTTAAATATCACATTATGTGGATGTGTTGTAGTGTTTTAAGAGCCCATTTCTTGAAAACCTTTTTTGAGTATAATTGTCTCTTAAAGTGGAATGTTGAATCTCCTATAAGTCCTTAGTTGATATTGTATGGGGGTTAGGTCGAGTCATATTAGTTTAGAAGCGGTCAATTGAGTAAGGTGTGTGAAGTTGAAGGGTAAAATCCTTAGTTAATTATTCAAAAAGTGCACAGTGTATGGAGGATAGTCATACTTTGTTAGCTCCAAAGCACCTCTCTCTATCCTCCCTCCAAGATTTTAAAGTTATGAACATATGAAGTTTGTTTTTCAGAATCTGATTTGTATACCTCAACCCTCATTAGGTCAACTCTCACACTCTTAAGCTATATCCTTTATAACTTATGCCTAGAGTTATGTCAACTCTAACCCCACCTTACATAGGACAAAAACAACAAAACATAAATCATCACTCTTAATGACATATATTATAAATATACATAATTAATAAAAAGCATAATCTTATAAGTACTCAAATATCAACTATAATAGCTCAAGTGCTAGTTTGAAACAAGTGTAGTAAAGTTGCAAATTCATAAGCAACGAGCAATTCCTTTTAGTTCTATATTCATAAGCATTTCATTTTAGTCTCAACATTACATTTTTTCTCTTTTTAATTCTTATAATTTTATAAATTTTATCTTTTAGTCCATAGAGTCCAAAATAATTAAACAAAAATTACATGTAAAACTATGGATGACAATTCACTAGTACATAATACACCTTTTACGTCGGTCATTTTAGGGGTTTTTACGTCAGAAAAACTTCTGACGTTGAAGCGGTAGACGTAAATTTACGTCGGGGCGCGAAAATCGACGTAAATTTACGTCGGACGTGCCAAGGTCCGACGTAAAAAGTTATAAAAAATTTATAAAAAAAAAAATTGAGTGCAAGTTGAACGGGCCGTTCTCCTTGCAGAACGGCCCGTTCTGCTGCAGATCCACCCACGCGCAAAGAATTTTCTATCTGTGAAGAAACGAGAGGGTACAGCAGTGAAGAAAAATACATACAAAAGGGAACTTGTACATGGGAAAAGGAAACGTGACCTTTCTCTTGTTGCCATGCATCTACAATGTTGGTGTGGATGAAGAAAAAAACACCTCTCTTCCACAACTTTCGAAGGCTTGAAGTCATGTTTCAGCGGAGAGCATCGGGCACCTCTCTTCCACAGCTTAGCATCTGGCACCTCTACCCAGTTAATCCCAAGGAAGCTTCTGTGAGAGAGCTACGTTCCCCTACCCAGTTATACCGAAATGGCTCAATTTAAAACCTACCGAAATGGTTCTTGAGGTGGGAAAATTTGGAGAGATTTTTTACGTCGGGTACAGTAAACTCTGACGCAAAATTTAAAATTTACGTCGGTCATTAAATACGTGCGACGTAGATTTTACATTTTACGTCGGACCCTATTAAGTCCGACGTAAAAAAGTTCACAAAATTTACAAAAATGTCACCGCGTCTTTTCTACGTCATTTTCTGTTTTGACCGACGTAAAAATAGTGACGTAATAGACTATTTTTCTACTAGTGATTGGATAGGAACAGATAATAGTCATGTGTCACCCACTCTGTATAGTGTAAGTATCAATGAATTTTTTATATATTTACAAATATTTGTGGATATTAAAATGTAATATTTAAAATAGAAAGGTTAAAAAAATTAAAACATGTTTATATTAAAAACTTGTATTTTATATTTATACTAAAATAAATAATTATGACATATATATTTACAGTAGAACTAAATTAAACCAAATTATTTTATCTATAATTCAAAGTATTTTTAATTTTTTTAAAGTGTGGATACCCATCCACAAGTACCGGTATCTAACTATCAATCCTCACCCATTATTAAATAAGTATTTATTTAATTGTCCAATTATAGTCTAGAATGAACTTTTTTTTGGAGATAATCATGGGTACAAGAACTAAAATAAAATATTTTTAATTATAAAAATTAAAAAGTAAAATTTATAAAATTATATGAACCAAAGAGTAATTAAATTGTAATTTCATATATATATATATATATATGTGTGTGTGTGTGTGTGTGTGTGTGTGTGTGAGAGAGAGAGAGAGAGAGAGAGAGATAGATAGATAGATAGATAGATAGATAGATAGATAGATAGAGATAAAGTAAAGATAATGTTAATTGTTATTTTATTAATTATATTTAAGTTTGGTTTAATTATCTTTTTTGCTACAATTTTATGAATTTTATCATGTAGTTCTTATAATTAAAAATATTTTATTTTAGTTCTTATATATATTGTTTTTGTTTCCTTTTATTATATATAGTTTAATAAACTTTTTTTTTATTTTCCATAAAAATAGACGATGGACAACTATAGAGAACAAATATGTTATATATAAATACTAAAATGAAACATTTTTAATTACAAGGAAGGACTAGAAGATAGAGTTTATAAAATTATAAAGATCAAATGCGTAATTAAAACTTTAAGTTTTAGTATTATTTTGTAAAATTTCTATTTATGTAAAAGTTAGTATTTATTAATTTCAATAAGATTATCATTTATAAAAATGTGTATCGAATAAATTATTCATTAATTTAAATACACATTAGTTTGAAATTTTCATCTATCTTAAAATGTATTTTCCTTTTATAATATTATTATTTTTCTATCACCAACTTATATAAATCATTTATTAAATTCATGTACCAAAATGTAAAAAAAAATGTATCAAATAATTTACTATTTATATGTTAGTATTTATTTATTGTTTCATCTAGACACCATATCTTAATTATGTTTTTTAATATCCTGTTAAGCACTTTAAGTATAATATCAATAGAAATCAACTTAAAATTAAAGAGTTTACAAAAGTTTTGGAACACATTTTAACCAACTTATCTAATATCATTGATAAATTATAATGTATATTGTTTTTTTACAGCAATGCACATGTACAAATCATCTTAATTAAATAGTGTATGTGTGTGTCATCAATAATGATTGTGTTGATAGTAACAACAACAATGATTAAGATGATGATAGTGGTAGTGATAGATATATTGTCACTATTGTCACAATCATCATCATTGTCATTGTTGTCATCATCGTCATATTGCTTATAGAGAGAGATCATGTTTATTTATTTAAAAGTAAGTATTTGCATATTTATTTCACTCTCTACTATAAATGTTGTAAGCTAATTTAAGCAGCATATACTATTAGCTTATAAGTTCTTAGTTTTTTTTTATCCTCGTTAATTACCCAATATCCTTTTTAATTTAAAAGTCATTTTGTTTATGTGTTCATTCTCATTATTAAATTCACTACAAAAAAAAGACAATGTTTCAACGACCACCAACATTCGTTGTTATTTAGTTTATTTTGACTGCTATTCCATTCATCGACCGAATTAGAAACTAAAAAAATATGTCGCTAAAACCCTGGTCGTTATTGATAATAACGACTAAAATTATTTTCGTCTCAAGTTAGCGACCAAATACATTCGTCGCTATAACTTCAGAAGTCGTCGCTATAATATTGGTCGCCTAGCTTCTCGAGACCAATCTTGCGACTAAAATCTTTGGTTGCAATTTCAGTCGCCAATCTTTTTTTATTTATTTGAAAAAAATTTAAAATTCGTCTCTAATTCGGTCGCAAAATACTGTTGGTATTTTCGTCTCTAAATTAGTCACAAAAAATTAAATAGTTACAAAAATAATTCGGTCGCAAAAAACTTGAAATAGTGACGAATCAATTCGATCGCTAATGTTAACCACTACTTTTAACTTCTTGTTAAATTATAAATTTAAACCTATTAATAAATATGAAATTAACAATATATTCATTACACAATTTATAATAATGAACTAAAACATACTAAAAGACTTACATAATCTCATCCATGTAAACTTATAGTGTATAGTAGAAGCTAAATAAAATATAACTATGTCAATATGGTATGCTAAAAACACGATAATTCAACAAAATAATAGTGAAATACAATAAATAAATAAAAATCTTGAAACAAGTAAAATAAAGGAGTACAATCAAGGTTCTTCAACAAATTAGAAGTGAAATACATCCAGAAATCCTAAAACAAGTAAAATAAAGGAGCCTAATTAAGGGTCTTCTGCTATCTCATCAAGAGCATCATCAAAACCATGCTTAGGATCATCTAGGTACGTAGTACTCGGTGGAGGAGGGGTTGGCCTTAAAGGGTCAATGTTGAGTTGTCGTAGTATATACTGCATCTGCTCATCATGTTGTCCTATATGTTCTTCCAATATTTTTTCCTTTGCTTCATTTGCAGCAAGTTCAACATTTAATTTAGCTATCCTATTTTGAATATTCATTGATTAGTTTAACTAATTTTACCAAATACTTTCAATTTAATTAGTAAGCGTGTAAGCTTTTAACTTTTTAACTCCTAACTTTTACTCCCTTTGGACCATATATAAGCAAAACAATAGTACCTAAAAAATTTGAATTTAAATATAAATAAACTCTAATTAACTTGACTTTATTTTTAATGCTATTATTTAAAAAAAAAAAATATCCCTCAAATTAAAAATAAGGCTTAAATATGTTTTTAGTCCCTCAAATTTAGAATAAAATTATTTTTGGTCCCTCAAATTTAAAATTGTTATTTTTAGTCCCTGTAATTTCAAAAAATCTTATTTTAGTACTTATATTCAAATTTTGTTAAAAAATTTATCAAACATTATTGCATAAAATCTATCTATTGGTGTCCCTATTAGTGAAAACATCACATTAAATCTGGTTGATATTGCATAACTGTCTTAATTAGTCACTTTCAAATATGTTGTTGGTGACATGAAAGACTAAAATAAATTTTTTGAAAATTATAAAGACTAAAAATAACAGTTTTAAATATGAGAGACCAAAACCAAATTTTGTCTTAAATTTGAGGGATTAAAACATATTTAAACCTAAAAATAATTACTATTTCCAATGATACAAACTAGAACTATTCAATTGTTGAATCATATGATATTATACTCAAGATCATGTATATTAAAATTCATATAATATTTATACATATTTTAAATATTATATTATATATTAAAATAAAGTAATATGATAAACTATTAAATAATTTTAGAATCGTATAAAATTTTATATACATGATCTTGAATATAATATGACATATTTCAACAATTAAATTTGATTAATTTTACATTATAAAAAAAAATTATTAAAGATATAAGATTTTACATAAGTATTTTGAGTTAGTTTAAATATTGAAAGTGATTTTTATAATATAATTAATCTTTAACAAGCTAATATCTTTATAACATATAATTATGTATTATTAATTTCTTTTCATAAATTAAAAAGTTTAAATATATATTATATAACAATTAATTAGGACCGTGAAAATTGTGGTGCTGTCAAAGTATTTAATAATTGTTTATCTATTTTTATATGTACACATGCACGCACTTAAAACATGTGCAAAAAAATCAGACCCAAAGGAACCAACTCAAGAGTTAGCCACACGCGCACGCGATTTATTCGACGCAAATACTCACTCATGTCTTCCCTTCCCTGTATATATCCGTAAAAAATAAAAATAAGTTGCTTTGAACCAATCCTGTTTTCTTCAGCAACTCTACTTCTGCTTCTCCAGGGAAAAGATTAAATAAAAAAAAAATTAATAGAAAAAATCATAAAATAGTGTTGGAGAGATCAAGTAAGAAGTGAATATCACATTAGTTAAAATTACACATATTAAATAATATATAAATAAGAAAAATTCACCTTCTTAATCCATTAAAATTTTAGATTGTATTTTAATATTAAACCCATTTACGTGGTTTATTCCCTGCTCTGTACATTTACTCTCAATATTAAAAAAAATTATCCGATATACGATTGAATCAACTGATTTATGACCAACAGCGACATTATCAAGGTTTTATTAATTGAATCATAACTTAATTTTGTCTTTTGAAGTCATGCAACGTAAGACGTTACATTAATAGACACGAACTTAATTTTCAGCCACATGACTAAGCATAAACTTTTGTCCAACATCGTCAAGAAAAGCCCTGAGGTTGTTCTCCGAAGGGCCACCTTCCTTGGCAGCATCCCTAGCCAAAGCCTTCCATTTCTTTGCATTGTTTCTGAACACATTTCCCTTGTCTCCACTCCCCATCACCACTTCCAAACATCTCTTAATCTCCATTCCTTCCACAAACCCATCATCTTCATTCACTTGATGATCCACCCTCACCCCTACCTTCCACACATCCTCTATCATCTTCGCATTAGTCATCTGATCCGTCCACTGAGGAAACGCCACCATCGGAACCCCGCAAACAAGCCCTTCCATGGTCGAGTTCCAACCACAGTGCGTCACAAAACAACCCACAGAAACATGCGACAGAACCTCCACCTGAGAACACCACGTCACTATCTTCCCCTTCACTTCCAACTCCTCTCTACAACTTAACCCTTCTAGTTCTTCCTCTTCCTTTCCATCTGCTACTTTTTTTCTAATCACCCACAAGAATGGACGTCCACAATCCAACAACGCAACAGCAATCTCCTCCATTTGTCTCTTAGACAACTCCCAGTAGCTTCCAAACGACACGTACACCACCGAATTCTCTTGCTTCGAGTCAAGCCACTCTACGTAATCCCTTGAAACTGGAAAAATGTCCCCACCGAAGGAAGTATCATGAGGGTCTTTCCCGTCCAAGAACGCAGAAGGAATCAACGGCCCGATGGGGATCACGTTAAACCTATCAACGGCTCTCAGCGCCTCCACTTCCAATGCTTCAAACGTGTTCACAAGCACTGTGGGATTAGTCTCCATGTCCAACTGCAGAATCTGCTCCTCAAACGACGGAAGAATAGTAGAAAACACAACAGGTTTCCACCGCAGCAAAAACGACGGCACGTCGCGCGCGGACAGCGAAAACGACAACCCCGGCAGCGTTACCGAACCCTTTTTTTTCGTTTCTTCGTTGATGTAATCAGCACGGCCGTGAAAGTAGTGATAGAGGATGTCCAACACGGTGGCGGGTTCGATCCAGAACAAGGCTGTGGGGAGGCCCAATCCGCGTGCCACGTCAGCGACGCAAGGAAGGAGAAGGGTGTAGACTAAACAAGTGAAAGGCACGTGAGCCTTGTTGGCGGTGGAGATGAGATTGGAGACGAAGTCGGAAACGCGACGCTTGAGCTCCTGGACGTAGTGGTTTAGGTCGGCGTCGGGGCTGTGGACGGTGTTGAAGCCGGCGTCGTGGCCGTCGGAGAAGGGGAGGAGGGTGAGGCCGGGGATGGTGATTTTGTTGGTGATGCGACGGTAGAGGTGGAGAGTGAGGAGGAGAGTGACGTGTGTACCCATGGTGATGAGTTTCTTGGCTAGTTGGAGGGCAGGGTTTATGTGACTCTGCGCAGGGTACGTCACGATGAGGACGCGTTGGAGAACCATGGTGATGGTGGCACTCGCAGTGATCAGAGAGGGTAGCTAGGATCTATTTAACGATGGATATTCAAATAATGTAATGAACCAGCTACCTCTCTACACTCTTCAGTAGAGGTTAGGTTCTTATAAAGTAGTGGCCATGTTGCCTAAACAGCTCAAAAGTACCTTTTAAAAAAACTAAATTTTATATAATTTACTCGTTAAATTTAATTTATAAATTAAATAAATTAAATTTGAGTTGAAAATTGAGATTCATAAATAAATAAGTTCAATTTGAAATGTGTATAATTTTATTTATAGATATGTGATTTATATACTTAATTTTTTATTTAATTTCAGCTTATTAAAATTTAAAATTTTAACTTTCAAAAATTAGTTATAAATTAATAATAATAACAAAATTTAAGATTTTAGAATTTCGTAGTTATGAATATTACTATTCTATTATTTTATACAAGGTTTTAAATAGATTTTGTTGTAATTATATTTCTTTGATATCATATCTTGGAACTTTGCAAAGTTAATAGTATAGTTAAGTTATATTTTATCTTTTAAAAAAATTAAACAATTGTTTTATAAAAAATCTATTATTAAATTGATTTTTTTAAAATTGACTCTTAATTTAAGTGGTTCAAGTTAACGAGTTACTGGTAAACTAGAATCAAGATGAATTTAAGTTAAAAACACATATTTATGTTGAATTCAAGTTAAACTGCGAATTGAGTTAAATATTATTAGTTGAACCAAATTGAATCGAGTTTAATTCATCTCAACTCACTTCCAACGCTGACTAAAAAAAATTATCAGATAAATTATCAGATGAATTTCTAGCTAGCTCTCATATTTCTAACAATTTGTATGCATTAAATGTAATTTTTTTAATTTCAAAAACTTAAATGCATGTTATGTGAATATTAATTGAAATCATAAATATTTGGTAATATTTTTTTAATAAGTACAAAATATTACGACAATAACAATAAAATTTAAATTTAAAAATTTATGCCTCAAATTTTCAAATTATTTAAAACTTGGTAGTTTTTAAATATCTAATAACTTTTTCTTATAAATATGGTAAATAAATATTCTTTCACTTCCTATAAGGGATACCTTTTTATTATTTTTTTAAGACTTTGTCTTAAAATAATCTAATTCGATCATGAGATAAGTAAAGTTTGATCAAGTATTATTTTTGCCAAGAATTAAACTTATGCACTATTTAAACAATTTGACCTTAGATTTAACATAGTAATCACTTGTATCTAACTCCTTAATTAAAGGATACCTAATTTAACAAAGAAGGAAACATGTTAATTTGGTGATAACTGATATTGAGAAGAATAAAAAAAAGAAAATTATTTAAAATTAAGCATAAAAGTAGGTGGTGATTTTAATAAAGTGTAGAAGGAAAACTTTAATTACATAATTAAGGTTTAAAATATTTATTAATCAAAAATTTTAAATATGAAATACAAATACAAAATAATGTTAAATACATTTTTTTGTAGAATTTGGTAGATACATATGTCACAAGTAAAAAATAAAGTATAATAAATATTTTTATTTGAGAAAATAATTACTTAAATTTATAAATTTAAAGGGGGTATATATATATATATATATATATATATATATATATATATATATATAATGAGGAGGGCTAAAACTCGAAAAAAAAATTACACGGAAATATTATGAGTCAAAAAAAGACACATTACACCTCTTAAAAGGGCATGTACATATTGAAAATGAATCATTAATTGTAATATTAATGAATTTTAATGTCATTGTGTAACACCCCAATTTCTTTAAAAGGATATTTTTATTGGTAATGGCATTTCTGTAATTACTGAGGACATTTTCGTAATTTTATAAAGGTATTAGGGGTATTTGAGTAACTTGGAACGGGTTGTTCCGAAAGTGGAACGGGCCGTTCTGAGCATTAAAAATAAGCTAAAATTTTAGGTTGGGAACGGGCCCAGAACGGGCCGTTCCAACAAGGAGAACGGGCCGTTCCGGAGGGAGAACGGGACGTTCTGCTGAGATTGAGAACATGCCGTTCTGGTTTTAGAACGGGTCGTTCTGCTTTTTGGGAACGGGCCGTTCCGACTTTAGAACGGGCCGTTCCAGTTCAAAAATTTGCACAAATTCGAAGGATCCGGAACGGGCCGTTCCGAATTCATTACGGGCCGTTCCGGGTACTCCAGGTTGCCTATAAATAGGGCCAAGGGGGGTGAAAATTTTATATTCAGTAAGAAGTGAAAATTTTAGAGAGAGAAAGAGAAGAGAGAGAGAGAAAGAAAGAAAGAGAGAGAAAGAAAGAGGGAATCCAGAAGAGGAGGCTCTGTCCAAGTTTCAACTCCGCTTATCCAGGTAAGGGGGGAGTGAGAAACCTCGCTCAAGGGTGTGGGGATAATTGTTGGATAGTTTGTTTGTCGGATTGGCCCCCAATCCCTTACCGTTGTGCTGTCTTATTTTCTGTTTGCTCTACTTTGTTCTTTGTTGAAGGTGCCGTTGTTCTGTTTGATTTTCTATTTACTCCACTTTGTTTTTGTTGAAGGTGTCGTTGTTTTGTTTGATTTTCTATTTACTCTACTTTGTTTTTGTTGAAGGTGTCGTTGTTCTGTCCGATTTTCTATTTATTCTACTTTGTTCTTTGTTGAAAGTAATAAATGAGTATGAAGTTAATGTTAATAATAAATAAGTTTTAATATGAACAAGAATGCTCTCTGGATCTCTGTGAATTTCTGTGCGGACCTTATGAGGAGTATTTATGACATGACCATGTGAAATATGGACAAATGACATGAGACCTAAGAATGGATTATTGAGACAAACTATGATTATGATACTATGACAAATAATGACATGATGTACTAAATGAAATTATGTAATAAGTTAAATGTTGAGTCAATGAGATTATAAATGTATGACATGCATCATATGCATATATTACTCCAGGTGTGCCGCTGAGGCCGCATACCCACGACTAACAAGGTGTACCTTATGGTCACCCACGATGTAACATGCTAATAAGGTGTACCTTATGGTCACCCACGACTAACAAGGTGTACCTTAGGGTCACCCACGATGTAACATGCTAACAAGGTGTACCTTAGGGTCACCAGTGATGATATGTGAAACTTCTTTATGGCGCCACATGCATGCATTTATGATGAGTCGAGTCCATGACATCATAGCATGATAAATGAATATATATGTGATATTGATTATTTATGTATGTTATTTACATGTGACTTATATTTGTTGTGTGTGTGTGGGCTATTTAACCTTTATTTCTGCACCTAAAACTGAGTGAGATATTTCTCACTCCCTTGTTGTTTTTGTATATGTTTAAATTATGTTGCAGGTGATCAACATCATGAGGATGTTGGTGATGAGGCTTAAGGCTTCAGTTGGGCAAGCTCTGATAGGATGTGACATCGGGCATAACTAGGCTTATTTTAGATGCTATTGTTTTAAAAAGCTGTAATCTTCTCTTCTTTTGTAATTTTAAACGTTCTTGAGAAAAGACCAAAATGTACATCTTTGTCATATTTCTTTTATTACATGATTTGAAAATTATAAATTAGTTCCTAACTAGGAGGCACTGCCACCTTTGCTGGAATAAATATATATTCTCCTTTATATGATTTCTTGAGTTTAATACTTATATTTGACTTTTTATTATTGATGAATTACGAATGTGAATCTTCTACCTTATGAGATTTGAAACAATTGTTTTATACATGAAAGATGTTATTAAACTATGAAAGATTTTATTTACTCAAAAAGAAAAAGAAACAATATTTTGTTTACATTTATTGTGTATTAATGTTGGGGTAGAAGGTGTCACACATTGTCTCAAGAGAAATTATAGTACACTATTTTTAATTATCACAGTAATGAGTTAGCAAGAAAACACACATACATAATATACTATAATATGACCCAATTTTCATAAAAGAATGAATTTATCATCTTTTTATGTGTTTTATTATAATTATTTAATTTTGAAAAATATATTAACAAGATTTAGAAAGATAAAAAAAAACAACTTTATATGAATCAAAATTAAATTCATTTATTTTATTGAGAATGAAAACATATTATAAAATAGTATTAAAAGGATTATAAGAATACGTTTATTTAAAAGGAGTAACTTATAATTTATCTCCTCACTATTTTGTATGATATTCACTACAAAAAAGTGCTATAATTACAAGAATGCTAAGTATAAAAAGAAATTATAATTAGTTATGACATATATGGTTTTTAACATTCTAAAATTTTAAAATTATTAAAAGGATATATATTTTAATTTATTAAATGAGTTTTATAAATTATTTTAGAGACTTTTGATTATTATGAGTGTTTTTAATTAAGTAACAAATATTTGCAACAATATTTTGTATATTATTAAAAAAAATATGTGTTTTAATTAGTTATGTAATTAAATGTATTTTAGAAAATATTTTTATTGTATTTTATTTTATTTATAATTGTGTTAGAAGAAATATGTTTATTTTATATTATTATAATTTTTAATATATGAGGAAAAAGAAGTGTGACCATGGTAAGAGTTATTATACTAAAAGGTTAAATGAGGGTCAAGTTTTTAAAAAGGGATTACAAAATTTTTTATTTTTTTATATTTCTCATCTTTTTCATTATAAGTGTATGTTCTAAAAAATGGGAAGGGGAACCTGATTTTGTGAGATATCACACTAGAGATTCACGTCCTTCGTCTAGTACTCATCGTGGTAAAGGAAAAGTAAGTAGTCTTACTCTGAGTGTGAAATACATGTTGGGTAATGAGGTTAGTCCTTAATCTCGTCTTTATTATTCGCATGTTGTGAAAGGGAGAAATCTCAATTATGATTTGTGATGATATTTTGTCTGTCATATGACTCTTAAACTATTTAATTGAAGCTACTATATATCTATATGGTTAATTTTGCACATTGAATTTATTTTGTGTAACTTGAGTTGTTTGTGAATTCAAATGAGAACTTTAACAAAATGCGTTTGGGTGAAATTATGTGAGTAGTTAATAACAGTATGTAATTATATGCACTATATGTGATGTTTGAATTATAATATTAGTATTTGCATGTAATTTGAATTAGTTGGGGATCTATGAGTATTTGTAATTTTAGTAGGAAACCCTTCATTTATAGAGCAAGGCATAGATTGATGTTGTATGAATAATTAAAATTAATGCTGGACTCGAGTAATTGATAGTATAATAAAGTAATTTTAGGATTTAATATATGTTTTTATATATTGGATTGGGAGAAGTGAGTTTTAGTTAGAGTTGTGCTTTGTTCTAAAAATTTTGGTATAAACATACCATGGTATTTATGTGTTTTCTTTGTGTGCAATTAATAAAATTGAGTTATGATTATTGAGTTAAAAAGTATACATTTGGGAATATAGTTTAGAAAATCTTATAAAGTCGACAACTTTAATTAATATTTATAACTCAAAATATCTTTATATTAAGACAATAATTGGAATCTACAAAAAAAACATAAATTTTCAACAGACATAATTTATAGGTAAAAAGGAATATCCGTTGGAAAAAGAACATTTTCGACAGATTTCTGACGGATGCAAATCTGTTGGGAAAGGGGCATTAGAAAAAAAAAAATTGTCGAAACAATTTAATCCATCAGGAATTTTTGACGAAATATCCGTCGGTTTTGTTTGAAAACCATTATGTGATTTCCGATGGATTTACTGTTTAATTTTAATAAATTCATTAATGTAACACCTTTCAAATTAACCTCTCAAGGGCTCTATTTCATGACACTTTTCAGCATGTTTTGTCCTTACTCGCACATTTTTTGGGAAACTCCTCAAAAGATCACCTATCTCTAAATTACTCTAAATCAAACGCGCTTAATCGTGGAATTCTAATGAGATAAGCTACCAAAAAGTAGATGCATATTGTTAGCACAGATAGTATAAATTAATTAATTTAAGTAATCCTCAACTATACAATCTCATATTTGTACTATCTATAAATCCCTCTCATTTTTGTGTGTCTGGACTGTTACAAAAATATAATAATATATATAATAATTATATTAACCAGTAATAATAATTATATTATATTTAATTAATCTTTATTTGTATATATACTTACTTTTATAATTAATAATCTACTTATTTCTATTTAAAATTAATATAATGATACAATTTAAATATTTATTATAAATTTAAAAGTTTAAATAATAATTTATATATTTTAAAATATTACTTTTATAATTTATAATGATAATATAATTTATAAAATTATAAATATCTATTTATTACATACTTACAAATTAAATTTTAACATTTTAAACAAATTATTAATTAACTTAATATATTTATTTATCTTAAATCTAAGATATAACATTAAAAAAATGTATTTATCATTGTTTTATTTTCTAATTATCAACCATTAATAAAATATTAATTTAAAATCTTATCTAATTATATCATAATATTTTCATATCAAATTTAAAATCGGATATAAGTTATACAAAAATATCAAGATCATATAGTAAATTGTCAATAAGATTATATTAAATAATTTAAAATAATTAATTTTTCAACTATATTGTTAGAAAATAATTTATTCCAAAGCTAACCAATTTTTTTCTATATTAATTATTAGTGAAATTTAATAACTTTTAATTTAACAGTTGGATCAATGAAATTCAACATACACCATGAGTTATTGAGTGAAATAACTTTATCGAGAGTTACTTTGTGAGTTATTTGATTCCTTCTCTCTCGCTCTCTCTTTATATATATATATATATATATATATATATATATATATATATATATATATAATTAATTAGTAGTCTTTTTTAGATAATAATTTATTAGAATATATATATATATATATATATATATTCATTTTTTTAATATATGATTGTCAATTTTAATCCTCTTTATTGTTACCGAACAGAATATTAAACATTTTCGATGAATGCAATTTTCGATAGATTATTAAACATTTTTGACAAACTAATATCCATTAGTAACATTGCCTCGGAAAATTTCGACTTAAACACCTATAAAAAAATTTCGTAAAAAATTCTTACATTTTCAACAAATATAAATTCATTAGAAATATTTCATTGATAATACAATTTTTCCTACGAATTTTTTCCATCAAAAATATAATTTTTTCAAAATATTTGTATTTGTCAGAAATTATCGACGGATATATTCATCGTGTAACGACCCAGCTAGTCACTACACACGGCACATCACACCGAAAACACCAGAAAGATAGAACAAGCATATAATATAGGATCTAGAATATATGTATATACAAGGTTCCAATCCGACTAGAGTTAGAGTGTATAACAAAATACATCAAAGCTACTACACCCAGTAGCTAAAACAACAAAATGTCTAAAACAAATCAGCTCCATCAACCAGCTATAGACCTATCGCCAGCCACTAACCTATCCCTGCTCTGCTCCCATACAAAGTATGATCATTGCAGTCCAAACATCAAGGAGACAACAAGGGTAAGCTAGTGTAAAGAAATCAACATACCTATATAAATATGTGAATAGAAACATCTACAGCTATTAGCACACTCGCACAACTTATACTACACCATAGCAATTTAGCAATATCAGCACCGCTCAGCGGCTATAACAGCACCACAATAGTGACTAACAACACCGACATAACAGCTAGAACAGCACCACGATAGTGGCTATAACAGCACCGACATAGCGGCTAGAATAACACCACAATAGTGGCTATAACAGCACCGACATAGCGGCTAGAACAACATACAGCTCCGAAATTATACAGCACAACACATCAAAACAGCTTACAACACAGCTAGGTAGTATTCAACACAGCCTACTACTCACACCTCAGCTCATCATTCTAGAGCACAGCAAAATCATATAATACAACATTTAAATTCATCAATAGCAGCCAGCTCAGCGCAGCATTAACATCTATTCAGCACAGCATAATCATCATTTTCGGCAAAGTTTAACGAATAAAAGCATATCAATTCAACATTCTTCTACGCGCCCAGCGCAACCAAGGTCGCGCCCAGCGTAGCTCAAACAGAGAGCATCAGGGGCCAACACGCCCAGCGCAAGACTGCTCGCGCCCGGCATGGCCCCTCACGCGCCTGGCGCAATTGAAAATTGCGCCCAGCGCTTGCCAGGCAGAGACTCCATGGAGTCCCACACGCCCAGCGTGCCTGGACCCACGCCTAGCGCGGGAAAGGCAGAGACCTCCCCTTGGTCTCGCGCCCAGCGCAATTTGAATTGCGCCCAGCGCCCTCTTGGCAAAGACTCCCAAGGAGTCTCGCGCTCAGCGTAACCAGGGTCGCGCTCAGCGTAGAACCACCACCCAAAATGTTGCCTGCGCGCTCGGCACGATTCCTGACCCGCCCGACGTGGGCCAACTAGAGGCTCACCTTCTCAAGCTCGCCCGGCGCACACATCTTTGCGCCCGACGGGATTGTCAAAAGGAAGCCCCCAGGTGGTCTCGCGCCCGGTGCGAAGAACCGCGCTCAGCGCAAGGCTCATTAGCAACCCATCCAAGTTCAAAATTTTGCCAAAAACCCTGCGAGAATCAACAGAAAAACCACATGCATTCCAGCCAAAGTACCACATTTTCAACCAAGAATTCAAAAACACCAACCTTTTTCACATGCAACCATAAAACAAGAAAAACCCAAAATTTCTTCAAAACCCCACAAAACCCGAAAACCCCAATTGATAATTTTTCAGCAATCTCAGCCCAAGATCATCCATCAACAAGCAGCAAATGAGTATCTAAGACTCATTCCCAACCAAAAACAGCAAGGTAACTAGCTTCCCTTACCTCGGTAGAAGAAATCCGAGCTCCGGGACGAGAAGACAAAGAAGAACGAGAAGAAATGAAGCTTGAACGAAGAACAACGGAGGAATGAGAACTTCAACTAGCTTCTAACACCAAATCAGCACCTACACCCAAGAATCCAGGAAAAACGGAACCAACGCAGCAAGGGTAGGAAAGTGAGTAAGAGTGAAAGAGAGTTAGAGTGGGGAAGGGTGGAATGGAAAAAGAAAAGATAGGGGTCTCACACATCGAAAATATAATTTTTCGATAGATTTGTATCCGTCAAAAATATAAATTTTTTGATAGATTTGTATCCGTAAAAAATTATCCATCGATAAAATCCATTAGAAATATAAATTTTTCGATAGATTTGTATCCGTCGAAAATTATCCATCGGTAATATAAATTTTTCTACGAAGTTTTTTTTCGTTGATAAAATCTATCGAAAATATAAATTTTTCGTTAGATTTGTATTCGTCAGAAATTATCCATCGATAATTTGCATTTTTCTTGTAGTAATAAATGAAATAATTTAATAACATTTTTGGTCCCTTAAATATAATAATTGTATAATTTTGTCACTTTAATTTTTGATTGAATAATCTTAATCATTTAATTATCATAATTGTGCAATTTAATTTAATTTATTAATATTAATAATTTTTATTGATGTTGTGCTAACAGATGATTATTTCTAATTAATTTTCTTCTAACATATTTATTTGTATCTAATATATATGATTATATTTTTGTAAATATATATTAATATATAATAATTTTATATTTATGAAGTTTTTTTTTTTTTAGTTCGTCCTTGGAGTATCCACCGCCGATAGCAGTGACTAATCTCCTCGCTACGTTTGAGGCATCTCAAAGGGTGAGATAACTATTCTAAAGATTTAACGCAACTGCATACGCAAGGCAGGATTGAAACCCCTGACTTTGTGTATGAATATATTAATAACATTATTGACTTTTTTTATTAGGTTATTGATAATATTTTAATACTAATATATATATATATAATTTATTTAATCTATACTAATATATAAAAGGGATATCTTTTTAAGTAATTATCTTGGTGTCTACTTTTTTTTTCCCATTATACCTTTTATTTTTTTACCTTGGTTCAATATATTTTTATTATTTAATTTTTATTTTTATTTTATTTTTAATAGAGACACAAAGTACCTTGACCTCACTAGTAATAATAAATATATATCATTTCATACATTAATTTATAATATAATGAAGAGGATTATTTTATTTAATATACAAATTTTTTAAACAATTTTATCTTTAAAATTTTAAATAATAAAAAATAATATAGAAAATTAATCATTCTTAAATAAATAAGACTCAATTCAAAATGAAATCAAATATAACATTAACTAATTTTTTAGATATTAATAATTTTTAAATATTTTTGTTATATATATTTATATATATAATAATAATAATAACCTATTTAAATTCAACCAAATTACTTTATTAATCTTAAAAATATTTTTGTTATATATATTTATATATAATAATAATAATAATAATAATAATCTATTTAAATTCAACTAAATTACTTTATTAATCTTCCTATCTATTTATTTCAACTGTTTTTGTAAAAAGAAAGAATTGGAGATGCAGGGGATCGAACCCTGTGCCTCTCGCATGCAAAGCGAGCGCTATACCATTTGAGCTACATCCCCTGTTTTTAAGTATAATTTAATTTTACAATTTTAAAATTAATATGTTAAATCCTAAATTCCAAGCCTTCAACCCTAAACATTAATATTACAAATTTAAATATTTTAGACCTCCGTTAAAATGGGTATAAAAAAACACCTCTTACGAAACATTTCCAATAATTATTTTGTGTATAATAAAAGTTAAAATTCTACTATTAAAGATTGTGGTCAATGTGCTGTTATTTAAGTACCTCTCAAGTATATGGTTGTTATCTTTATATTAGATGATACAACATTAAATTTTAAGTAGATTTCTAATTTAACGAAAAAAATACAAATCGCTAATAATGGAAAACATGTATACCTGATTAATAATAATAAATTAGAGATATCATATATTATACCACATTAATAAGTATCATTTGAGATGATCGTATAATTAACTTTTATTAAAATATAATTAAGTCACAAATAAATGTCATATAATAGTGGAGATGAAAAATAGTAATTTTATATTTTTTAAGGGATATGGAAACTAAAGAAAAAAAGTTTATAAATATTTTTAAAAAATCATTATTTTACATATACTTGAAATATATTTAAGCCTACCTAGATATAATATAAATAGAGTGAAAAAAAAAAACGTGAGAGATACTAGTAGGTGTTTGCAGCAGTGTTAAAAAATATATATATATATATATATTACACTCGATTCTTGAGAGTTTAATAAAAATATATATATAAATATATATATAGTGAGAAATTCAACTATAAATTGATTGTCAAAGTTAAAGATTAGATAATGATTTACATTATCACTTAAAAGAAAAATACATACATTTTTCTCAAATCATAGGCTGTACTAAAAAAAAATTACATTCAACCTAATTCTCTTGCTTCGAGTCAAGCCACTCTACGCAATCACTTGAAACTGGAAAAATGTCAGCACCGAAGGAAGTATCACGAGGGTCCTTCCCGTCCAAGAAGGCGGAAGGAATGAACGGCCCGATGGGGATCATGTTGAGCTTATCAACGCCGCTCAGCGCCTCTTCTTCCAATGCTTCAAAGGTGTTGACGAGTACAATAGGGTTGGGATCTAGGTCAAGCTGGTGAATCTGCTCTTTAAACAAGGTAAAAAGAAAAGACGATAAAGCCGGTTCCCGCTGCAATAAAGAAGAGGGTATGTCACGTGGTGAGAGAGAGAAAGAGAAGCCCGGAAGCAGAATGGCGCTGGTTTTACTTTTACTTTTATCGTTGATGTGATCGGCGTAACCGTGGAAGTAGTGGTAGAGGATGTTTAACACGGTGGCGGGTTGGATCCAGAGCATGGCTGACGGGAAGTTGAAGCGACGCGCAAGCTGTGGGGCCCAGGGGATGAGCAAGGTGTGGAGGAAGCAAGTGAAGGGGTTACCCTCTTTGGCGCTTGAGAGTATGAGATGGGAGATGAAGTCAGAGGCGCGTTGCTGGAGTTGGGTGGCGTGGAGGGTTAAAGCTGAGTCGTCGGCATCGACCGGGTTGAAGCCCTCATCGTAGCCGTCGGAGAAGGGGGCGAGGGAGAGGCCAGGGATGGAGGTTTTGCTGGCGATGCGCCGGTGGAGGTGGAGAGGGATCGGGAGAGTGACACGTGCACCCATGGAAATGACTCGCTTCGCGAACTGAAGAGCAGGGTTTATTTGGCCCTGTGCGGGGAAGATCACCAGGACGATGCGCTGTTCGGACATGGTTTCAAATTCAACTCTCAAGGAATGGTTCCTTGCTAAATCCGATTCCTAGCAATGTTCAAAAACCTAAAAGGATATTTCTTTTTCCATTTTTCAGACAACAGTGACTTGTGTTCCACTTGAAATCTTTAAGAAAGGGTTATGGTTTACAGAATTGGGCCAATGCACCCAAAGTTTTAAGTTTTTGTCTTTTTTTTTTTTTCCCAATGAAGTCTGTTAGGCCTTTTCTTGAAATAAGTTTAGTATAACATATAATGTATTAAATGTAATAAGAAAAAATTAAATAATAATACAGAAATATAATAAATTATGTAAAACATAACACTAACATATATATATATATATATATAGTAAACTAAATAATAGTGTTCTTACCGGAAATCTACTGTAGAGCTGATCCGCCGGGTAAGATTGGTGAGCCTCCTTCGCTGGGTGTATTGGTGCTCTGAGATGGGGGAGGTACCTGCAAAAGAGACTCTAATGCTAAAGTTAGGGTTTGTATGAGTATGAGTCTCGTATATATAATGCACATACCTTTGTGTGAGTTAGGGTTGTCTTGGGCCTGAGATAAGATATGATATGATACGATATCATATAATATGATATGATCACGTTGTGACATAATATGGTATAATTGGAGAACGGTTTTAGCCTGGGACGAGATCTCCGGGCTCGGGCGTGATCTGTCCGGATTCCGGGCTGACGTTGTTCAACGCGTGCCCGGGATGACCCTTATAATGTCAACCCGGGCTGAGAGCCCCGGTGCGAAATACGGTAAGTACACTAGCCCCCCGAGCTCCGAAGGCCGTAGGCCGAGGAGTTAAGGTCGGGCTCGTGAGAGGAGAGGTGGCTTTGCGCGTACGCTAGCTGGAGGCTCGCCACGTGTCGCGACTGTTCATGCTCTGGAGACGTTTGATTGACGTATTGGGGGCAGTGACGATTTTTTAATGATGGTTTGGTAATAAGTGTGTCGTCGGGAGTGCCTTTCAACTGACACGTGTCGCGTCAGTTTTGAATTTCGGGGAGAGTTTTAGCCTTTCTCTCTTCTCGCGCCTCTTTCCTGTCTTTCTTCTGACTTCTCGAGTACGAGAGCTTTTCTTGGTTCCCTTTACCTCCTTTCTCTTTTGCGCTTCCGTCGCCGTCGTCATTTCCGGTAGTCCCTTCTTTGGTAGGGTTGTTTTCTGAGGAGGAGTATCAGGTACTTCCTTTTTAATTGCTTCTTCTCTTTTTTCATGGTCGGTGGAAGTGGTGCCGGATCCTCTGCGTCTGCCAGGGGCAAGGCGCGTGGCAAGGTGGTGGCCGCCGGAAGGGTCACTGTTGAGAAGAAAGATTCCCCGCCACCTAAGGGCCCAGAGCCGGGCGTTCCTGGTTACGACTGAGTAAACGCGAGGTGGCCGAGGCTCAGAGCATTTTTCGCTCTTTCCTCGAAGTGAATGCGTTTTGGAGAGCGCATAGGGTTTGCGATTCCTCCATTTTCCACATGATTCGGCTTGAGCCCTGTCAGGCTGATGAGGGCGTGTATATGGGGAGGTCTACTGATCCCCCTCATTTCTATGTATATCAATGCTTTTTTAGGGATTTGGGTGTCTGTCTTCCTTTTACCCAGTTTGAGTGCGATTTTTTGAATTTCATCAACGCGGCTCCTTGCCAATTGCATCCCAATAGTTGGGGTTTTTTGAGGGCTTTTCAGGTCCTGTGTACAGTTCTAGGTATAGAGGTGTCTCTTCGCGTCTTTCTTCATTTTTATCAGTTGAAGATGGGCGTTCCGCCTTATGGCATTTTGTCCCTGAGAGGGAGTAGGGATGGGGGCTTGTTTACTCCCTACTCCCAATTGTACAAAAATTTCAAGCAGGAGTTTTTCCGGGTCGCCCTTGTGGGTGTTGACCCTTTGGAAGACGAGGTCTTCTACTTCGGCGGTTTGCCGAGGTTTCCATTCTATTGGTGTCACAAGCCGTCCCGGTTTCACGGTTTGGGGGATCTGAAGGTGACGGCCGCGGAGACGGCCGCCATCAAGAATCTTGTCGCGCTCCCTCGTCCGTTGGATTGCAAGCTCGTCTTGTCGCTTGCGAATTCGCCTTTTAGGGAGAGGGGCCTAGAGAGTGAGTATTATGTGCTCTGGTAGGTTTTTAGGACTTGTGTAGTTGCCGGTTATTGATGTATTTCTGTTTCTTTTCTGCAGGCATTATGGGCAGAAACTTGTGGCGTCAGCTTAAACACCGCTACAATGTTTCCGAGCTCGAGGTTCCCGAGCCTCCGGAGGAGGATGCTGTCTCCCTAAAGACCCACCGGAAGAGGAAGAGGGGGAAGGAGGAGGTCGGGGGGACCTCCGCTTCTCACGATGTCGAGGAGGCGACCTCTCGGGCTGTGGACCCTGTGGATCTCACCGACAGCCCTCCAGCCAAGGAGGCCTCGCCAGTGGCTACGGCGGAGGTGGTAAAGGGTGTCGGGCTTACTGCACCGGACGCCGAGGTGAGTAGCTTATCATATGCACGCGTTTTTCGTGTTAATTCCCCGTCTTTGTTTCTTGAGGCGTTATGGATCCCTTTACAGGGCGGGGTTGGCGTTGCTGAGGTGGAGGTCTGCGTTTCTGAGCAGACCGTCCGAGTTGCCAAGGTGGTAAGTATTGTCTTCTCGGACTTTTCACTCTGGCTTTTTGCTATGTTACCTGGCTGTTTGATCTGGGTGATTTTTTGTAGGCAGGAAATGCCTCTGGGCCTGAGCTGCAGGCGGGGAAAACCGCTGAGCCTGAGGTGCAGGAGGGAAAAGCCGCCGAGCCTGAGGTGCAGGCTTCCGGGCTGGCCGCCCAGGCTGCTGGGGTGAGTCTGGTTTTTTGTTTTGTTTTGTTTTGTTTTTGTGGCTTTCTCGCATGTCTCCTTATCTATTTGTGATGCGGGACTGGTGTTTGCAGGCGGGCTCATCACAGGGGCCTTCCCGGACCCAATATCTGTCCCATCGCTTTGGGAAGGGGATAGATACAGTGCGGCTGGATCATGTGAGCGCGTCCGCCGATATGGATTCATTATGGAGCGCGGGGGTGACTGCGGAGAGGCTCTTTCCTCAGGGTTCGTTGAGCTCCGAGGACCAGGGATTGATTGACAGGATCGGTCCCGAGGACAGTTTTGATGCTGCCCAGGTCATGCTGCAGAGGGTGATAGGCATAATGAGTCACTGGAAACCCAAGTGGGGCCAGCAGCGAGAAGACTTGGCCAAGCAACAGCAGGAGCTGGCTAAGCGGGAGCATGAGCTGGCCAAGCAAGAGCAGGAGCTGGCTAAGGTGAAGGGCCGGCTTCAGCCATGGAAGGAGGTGAACAAGATCCTGAGGGAGGATAATAAGGCTCTCACCGCGGCTCTTGATGAGGCGAAGCGGCGGGAGGCTGAGCTCCGGACCGCGCGTAGCGACCTTGCGCGGGTGCAGAAATCTCTTGAGATTGCATTGCGGTCCAATGAGGCTTATGCTTCTCGAGAGGGGGAGCTGCAGGGGCTCGCCGCTTTTTCTCGGGCGTGGGCCCGTTCTTTGGAGGACGAGGTGACGTCCTCCCGTGACCAGGTGCGGGTCTTAGAGGATGTTGTGGCCTCTCTAAAGGGGGAGTTGGCAGCGGTGGCTGAGGAGCGTCTCCGCAGTGAGGCCATTCTGGGTGGTCGAGAGGATGAGATTGCTGCGCTGAGAGTAGAGCTCGTGGAGCTGGTAGCGGGGAAAGCGGCCGTGGAAGGACGGCTCGTCGAGATGGAGCGCTCCATCGTGGCAGAGCATAAGAGGGGCTTTCAGAAGGCTGCCCGTCAGGCACGACTTCTTGCTCCCGGGTTTGACTTCTCCTCGATGCATGTGGAGAAGGTGGTCCGTCACGGGAGGATTTGTTTCGGAGGACGATGTTAACGATAGTTCCAGTGAAAATGCCTCCGCTTAGGTTTTCTTTGTAATTTTGGTTTCCTTTCTCTTTGACGTGAATTGATGTATTGAATCTTGTGAACTTTGCTTGTATACATGTATGCATGTTGCTCCATTTTGTTCGTTTTGGGTTTAATTTTGGCTATTCGCGCTGTTTGAAGCGCATGTTTGGCGTCTGTTATATGCTTTTGTATCGGGTGATACCTCTTATCTTGCGCTAGTGACGTCGAGATTCGAGGTTGGCTTTAGTTGCTTGCTCAGTAGGGTTTTTCGCGGAAGTTCGGACTCGGCCGTAGATGGATGTGTTAAGATTCGTATTCGATCTCAAATTGTGACTTTGTAATTGTTGTGAGAGTTTATAAATGACCGTAGGCTGGAGTCAGGGTCAGAATTCAATCCTAAGTTGGTCGTGCCGGGGTTCGAATTCGACCCCGGTATCGAGAGTGGGGTGTGCTTTGCCAGGGTTCAAAGTTGTCCTCAGGTTAGTGGTTTGGTATCGACCTTTAAGGGAGAATTCGTGTGTGTGTTGAGATTCGTATTCGACCTCGGATTTTGAATTAGGCGACTTGGATAGGTTCGGACTCGACCTTTAAGGGGGAGCATCGAGGCTCATACTCGACCTTGTATGCTAAACGAGGTTCGGGCGTCACTTCGAACTTCTGTTTGGGTGAGTGTCTCTGTAGAGGCTTGATGACCTTGATTTATTAGCGTCGAGGTATTGCGCCGACCTCAAGCCGGAGTGTAATAGGTTGGATAAGTGGTCCATGTCCGCCCTTAAGTTTAGGGTCATGCATGTTTTGTCATAGATCGAACTCGATTTCGGGTATATGGTCGGGACTCGACCTCCGAATGAGTTACTAGGGTTCAACCTTGACTTTTGACAAGAGCGTCGAGGTTTGCACTTGACTTCGTAAATTGTGAGCGGGTTCCATTAAGGTTCAGACTCGACCTTTGAAGAAAGCGTCGGGGTTCGTACTCGACCTCGGATTTGACGTTTGATTAAGGTTCGAACTGGACCTCAGATTTTTGTGAATGAATGGGTTAATGTTCGTGTTCGGCCTTTAACGAGAGTGCTGGGGTTCGTGCTCGACCTCGGGTTTGCCTTTTTAAGGTTCAAACTCGACCTTTATCAAGGATACTGGAGTTCGTGCTCGACCTCGGGTTTGCATTTTTAAGGTTCGAACTCGACCTTTATCAAGGATACCGGGGTTCGTGCTCGACCTCGGGTTTGCATTTTTAAGGTTCGAACTCGACCTTTATCAAGGATACCTGGGTTCGTGCTCGACCTCAGGTTTCCATTTTTAAGGTTCGAACTCGACCTTTATCAAGGATACCGGGGTTCGTGCTCGACCTCGGGTTTCCATTTTTAAGGTTCGAACTCGACCTTTTTCAAGGATACTGGGGTTCGTGCTCGACCTCGGGTTTGCATTTTTAAGATTCGAACTCGACCTTTATCCAGGATACGGGGTTCATGCTCGACCTCGGGTTTGCATTTTTAAGGTTCGAACTCGACCTTTATCAAGGATACTGGGGTTCGTGCTCGACCTCGGGTTTGCATTTTTAAGGTTCGAATTCAACCTTTTATCAAGGATACCGGGGTTCGTGCTCGACCTCGAGTTTTACGCGCGCGATTGGATTACGGGGGTTCTATTTTCGTGTTTACAGTAATTGATGCGGTAATATTGAAGGAAATGCAATGAGTGAGCGAAAAGGAGAATATTATTAGATAATCCTGTCGTACCTCGCTAAAAACCCTCTTCGTTTAGGACGGAGGCGGGAAAAGAGTGCGCGGTTTCGCTTTTACAAATGTGAAATTAGAGTTTAGGGGCATGTAGTGGGGGGACTCTTCTTTCCCTCCTTGCCGGACGCGAAGATCCTCAGGCTTTCGGCGTAGCATTGCCGAGCTGTCTTCTGGTTTGCTCTGACGGAGATAATTTTTCCGTCCTTTCCTGGGAACTTCATGGTGAGGTGCGGGGTGGACACCACCGCGCCGAGATGCTTTAAAGTCAGCCTCCCTATTATGATGTTATAGGAGGTGTTGGCCTCCACGAGGAGGTATCGGACCATGATTCTTCTGGCGTCCGGGGGTGTGCCAAAGGTTGTGAGCAGGTCCACGTATCCGCGGGTGTGGACCCGTTCACCGGCGAAGCCAACTAGGGGCTCTGTATGCGGCTGGATGAGAGAGTGAGGGACGTCGAGCTTGAGGAAAGTTGGCCAGTACAGGACGTCTGCCGAGCTCCCCTGATCGATGAGTGTCTTTTGGACTTCCCAGTTTGCGATTTCTACCCCGATGACCATGGGGTCATCCTGATTGGGGTTGATCCCTACGTAGTCTTCGTCGGAGAAGGAGATTGGTGGTGAGCTCTTGTAGGGGATCGAGGCAGTGGAATGGGCGCAGTTGATACTGTGGAGGTGTCTTTTTCGAGCTGAGCTGCTGGCACCTCCTCCGGCGAAGCTGCCTGCAATTGTGTTGATTATTCCCCGCAGGGGGGCTGGTTCGGTCTCCTGGCTTATTTCAGCCTGTACTGCACCATTGGCGTTTTACTGAGGTCCTGTGGGTAGGTCCCCCCGAGCTCCTGATCCGCGGCCTCTCCCGCGTCCCGGCCTCCGGAGCCACCTCGGGAGCCTGGCTGTCGCTGAATGTAGTGGCTGAGGTGTCCTGTCTGGATGAGTTCCTCGATGCGGTCCCGGAGTGTGCGGCACTCGTCTGTGGTATGGCCATAGTTTCTGTGATACCGACAGTGTTTGGACTTGTCAGCACTGTTTGGTGTGTGGCCAGGTGGTGGGAGGTCTAGCAGGTTGCTGTTACTGGCTTCCTCCAAAATGTGGAATCTCGGGGCGTTCAGAGGGGTGTAGAAGTCGTACCTCCCGGCTCTGTTTGTCCTGGCTGTCTTCTTGAATTGGCTGTCGTTGTTGACTTTAACCTTGTCTTTGTGGCCCTGTTCTGGTTTTGTGGGGCCCTTACCGCGAACTTGGTCGCGGAAGGCCGCGTGCTCCTCCATTTGAATGTAGCCGGCGGCGCGGGCGCGCAGTTCGTCCATATCGCGAGGGGCGTCGCGACATAGGCTATCGACGAACGATTCGGGTTTCAGTGCCATGAGCATGGCGTGTAGGGCGACTTCCGGGTTTAGATTTCGGATCCGGACTGATATGTTAGAGAAGCACTCCATGAAGGACCGTAGGGGCTCGTTGTCATTCTGTCTAAGGTTGGCCAAGGCGGCCGAGGTTGTGTGGTGAGGTAGGCTAGTGGCGTACTGTGCCGTGAACCGTCGCACCAAGGTGGCGAAACTGTCAATGGACCCTGCCGGCAGTTGGGTGTACCAATGGAGCGCGGGTCCTTTAAGCGAGGTCGGGAAGACCCTGCACAGTATAGCGTCACTATTAGTGTAAAGGTTTACCTGAGTCGTGTACGCGTCGATGTGCTCATCGGGGTCCGTAGTGTCGTCGTAGCGGTCGAGGTGGAGGGGCTTCCACCCGCGGGGTAACGAAGTCTCCATGATGCCGTTCACAAAGGGATGACGGCGGAAAGGCTCTTGGCCCTCGGAGACGTGAGTGGGGGCCTTGCTGGTGCCCTGCCCTGATCTGTGTGTTGATGCATGAGACCGGTGCGTGGCGGGCTGTGAATGTGGTGCCCTGGTGGTTGCTTGGGAATGGGGGGCTGAATGCGCCTCCTCCTCATGATCACCGCTGTCGTGCGGTGGCTGGCCGGGGCGATGCCGAGGGAGCTGGGCGCGGATGCGCTCGTTCTCGGCGAGTAGCGCCGCTAGGTCTGCTTCGTTAGCGGTGCGCATCGCCGCGAGGTCATTCTCATGCTGGGCACGCATATTCTGGAGGTCGGCGTCGTGCTGTCGCCGCATCTGCTCGACTTGTTCGACCAAGCGCCTCAGGGTCGCGGTATCGCTGTCCATGGTAGTTGAGTTGCTTGTGTTATCTGTTGCTCGTCTAATATGGCTTCTGGTAGAAAACATGCAGGTGGCCGATGAGAGCTTGGTCTGATCGGCCCCACGGTGGGCGCCAAATATTCTTACCGGAAATCTGCTGTAGAGCTGATCCGCCGGGTAAGATTGGTGAGCCTCCTTCGCTGGGTGTATTGGTGCTCCGAGATGGGGGAGGTACCTGCAAAAGAGACCCCGATGCTAAAGTTAGGGTTTGTATGAGTATGAGTCTCGTATATATAATGCACATACCTTTGTGTGAGTTAGGGTTGTCTTGGGCCTGAGATAAGATATGATATGATACGATATCATATAATATGATATGATCACGTTGTGACATAATATGGTATAATTGGAGAACGGTTTTAGCCTGGGACGAGATCTCTGGGCTCGGGCGTGATCTGTCCGGATTCCGGGCTGACGTTGTTCAACGCGTGCCCGGGATGACCCTTATAATGTCAACCCGGGCTTTCAGCCCGGGTGCGAAATGCAGTACAAATAGTAAATTCAAAAACTAAATAAAACATAACATATAATTATAAATTTTAATTCTATTAATCTATTATAAAATTTTAATTATGAACTTTTAGTTTAAATTTATTTAATATTATATTTTATTGATTATTGTTTTATATTTTTTATTTTTTATTTATATATATTATAAGTATTTCAAATAGAAATGTAAGATCTTCACGTTTTCAATATTTTCTTTTGTGGGATAGATTCGGTCTTCCATCATTGAAACAGGGAATGACATTCCAACGCTCAACTAAATGTTTGAATTAGAACAATAAATACTATGAAATGAATAAGTGATGTATAACTTAACTCCTCTTCCTCTTTATTTCCATCCACTACTTTTTTCCTAATCACCCACAAGAATGGACGTTCACAATTCAACAATGCAACTGCAATTTCCTCCATTTGTCATTTAGATAACTCCCAGTGGCTTCCAAACGACACGTACACCACCGAATTCTCTTGCTTCGATTCTAGTCGCTCTACGTAATCGCTTGAAACTGAAAAAATGTCCCCACCGAAGGAAGTATCATGAGGGTCTTTCCCGTCCAAGAACGCAGATCAACGACCCGATAGGGATCATGTTGAACCTATCAACGACTCTCAACACAGAAGGAATTCTCTTAATTATGCATATTATAACTATACATAATTAAGAAAAATACATGATCTTACAAGAACTCAAATATCAACTATAATAGCTCACTAACCTTTTATTTTATTGATTACCTTGTGAGCTCTTTTACTTGGTCACTTCGGACACGACCTGTGTAACCTTGGACGCGATCAAGTTAGTGGTTCTATACTTTGATGAAGCCAAGCACGAGATGTGTAGTGTTGACAAAGGTCAAGTAAAGGCTTTTAATTGGGCTATTGCTCCGGTGCCCTCTTATTTGAAGGGGTTTTGATGCCCCTCAGTACAAAAGTTGGGTTTTTAGGGGCAATAAGGTAAATTGATCAATTTATCAATTTACCTTATTGCCCCTAAAAACTCAACTTTTGTACTGAGGGGCACCAAAACCCCTTCAAATAAGAGGGCACCGGAGCATTTCCCTTTTAATTGCCTAAATGATATTGAGTGCAGGCATAGAAGTGTCAGGCGTGGTTTACATACCGTTGTCTCATTTTCATTGAGTACAAATGGATTGATGTCAAGCATGGAAGAGCCAGGGGATTTCTACCTAATTGACATTGGGCATAGGAAGGTGACATCGAGCATGGACACTAGGCGTGAGCAAAGCTTAGTAGACATGGGTGTGTTGAATGTGTATAAGTTGTATATTGTTGTGTGTGGTGTTGTGAATATATGGATAACATGTTGTTGAGTAGTGTTGTACTGAATTATGCAAATGACATGTTGTTGTATGAAGTTGTATTTTAAATGATTAATGCATGTAGTTGTGTTGTGTTTTGTTGTGGACTTAGAACAAGAAGATAAATGATGTTCTTAAAAGATGAAATATTCCATTATGTGAATATGTGTTGTGGTGATGTTTTAATAGCTTACTGACCATTTGTCTCATTGATTACTTGTGAGCTCTTTGTCTTGGTCACTTCGGATATGACCTGTGTAATCTTGGACGCAATCAAGTCAGTGGCGCTATACCTTGATATTTATGTATATTAATTTTAAATATAGTTTATATATTAAATATAATACATTAAATCTAATTTTAAAACTTAAATCTACCCGAGCAAACTATACATTAGAGTAAGTTTGAATTATTAGGATTTGTTTTTAGTTAAAAAATATAGATAATATACTAAGTTCTTAAATTAATAAAAAGAATATATAATAAAGCAGTGAAAGTATAATTTTATTCAGAAAATCAAATGCAATATGAATTCATCTATCAAATGTTAATAATTTTAAACATTTTTATTAAATAAAAATATAATATATATATATATGAAACGATAATTATTTATTTAATTTCAACTAATTAAATTAGTTTCTTAATCTTCTTATCTATTTATGTTAATTGTTTTTTTAATAAAAGAGAATTGGATAGATGCAGGGGATCGAAGCTGTACCTCACCCATGCAAAACGAGCCTCCTACCATTTGAGTTACATCCTCCTATAGTTCACTATTTGGTTTAATTTTTTATTTTTAAAATTTAATGTGGTAAATTTTTTCATTTAATTGAAAGTAACATTAATATTGCAAATTTGAATGTTTTAAACCTCCATTAATATAGGTGTAAAAAAAATTAAAAAAAAATCTCCGTTAAAATATTTTCATTAATTATTTTGCGTATACTGAAAGTTAAAACTGTACTATTTAAGATTGTGGTTCACATATCATTATTTAAATATCTCACGAGTATCTTGTTATTATTTGTAAATTAGACAACATTGAATTTTAAGTAGATTTCTAATTTAACGGAAAAAAATACAAATCACTAATAATGGAGAACATGTATATCTGGCCCATAATAATAATAATAATAATAATAATAATAATAGATATCACATATTAACATAATATTATATTAATAAGTATCATTTGAGATGATCATATAATTAATTTTTATTAAAATATAATTAAGTATAAATCAAATAAATGTTATATAATAGTAATGAAAAATGGTAATTTTATATCTTTTAAGAGATATAGAAACTAAAGAAAAAAGTTTATAAATATTTTAAAAAATCATTATTTTACATATATATATATATATATATATATATATATATATATATATATATACTTGAAATATATTTAAGCCTACCAAGATATAATATAAATAGAGTGAGAAAAAAAACGTGAGAGATATTAGTAGGGTGTCTGTAGTGTTGGAAAAAAAATATATTACACTCGATTCTTAAGAGTTTAACCAAAAGAATTCAACTTGATTAAACATTTTATATAATTTATGAATAAAAAAATATAAAAGTGTATATATAGTGAGAAATTCAACTATAAAATGATTGTCAAAGTTAAAGATTAGATAATGATTTACGTATCATTTATATAAAAAAAAATACATGCATTTTTCTCAATCTTAATCATCAAATATTATACATTATTCCAACTTTACGTAATAACAAGAGTTAATACATGATTAAAAACCAAAAGTACTTATATCGTCACTTCCACACATGTGCGAAAAGTTTACAGACATAGATAATGCTCTACAGGCTATAGCCCTTTCCTTGAGGTCAAGTGTGATGAAGATGTTGTGGGCAAAGCAAAGAGCAGAAGAGTCCAAAAACTCAATTATTTGGCAAACACGTACGCATTCTGCATTCTTCATTCTGCTGCTGCAACGCCATCTAGAAACGTCTTTAGATTCCTCTCCGAAGAGCCACCTTCCTTGGCAGCATCCCTAGCCAAAGCCTTCCATTTCTTTGCATTGTTTCTGAACTCATTTCCCTTGTCTCCACTCCCCATCACCACATCCAAACATCTCTTAATCTCCTTTCCTTCCACAAACCCATCATCTTCATTCACTTGATGATCCACCCTCACCCCTACCTTCCACACATCCTCTATCATCTTCGCATTAGTCATCTGATCCGACCACTGAGGAAACGCCACCATTGGAACCCCACTAACAAGCCCCTCCATGGTCGAGTTCCAACCACAGTGCGTCACAAAACAACCCACAGAAACATGCGACAGAACCTCCACCTGAGAACACCACGTCACTATCTTCCCCCTCACTTCCAACTCCTCTCCACAACTTAACTCCACTTCCTCTTCCTTTCCATCTACTACTTTTTTTCTAATCACCCACAAAAACGGGTGTCCACAACCTAACAACGCAACTGCAATCTCCTCCATTTGTCTCTTAGATAACTCCCAGTAGCTTCCAAACGACACGTACACCACCGAATTCTCTTGCTTCGAGTCAAGCCACTCTACGTAATCACTTGAAACTGGAAAAATGTCAGCACCGAAGGAAGTATCACGAGGGTCCTTCCCGTCCAAGAAGGCGGAAGGAATCAACGGCCCGATGGGGATCATGTTGAGCTTATCAACGCCCCTCAGTGCCTCTTCTTCCAATTCTTCAAAGGTGTTCACGAGTACTATAGGGTTGGGTTCTAGCTCTAGCTGGTGAATCTGCTCTTCAAACAAGGGAAAAACAAAAGACGATAAACCCGGTTCCCGCTGCAATAAAAAAGGGGGTATGTCACGCGGTGAGAGAGAGAAAGAGAACCCCGGAAGCAGTATGGCGTTGGTTTTACTTTTACTTTTGTGGTTGATATGATCGGCGTAACCGTTGAAGTAGTGGTAGAAGATGTTCAACACGGTGGCGGGTTGGATCCAGAGCATGGCGGTTGGGAGGTTGAAGCGATGCGCGAGCTGTGGGGCCCAGGGGACGAGCAAGGTGTAGAGGAAGCAAGTGAAGGGGTTACCCTCTTTGGCGCTTGAGAGTATGAGATGGGAGATGAAGTCAGAGGCGCGTTGCTGGAGTAGGGTGGCGTAGAGGGTTAAAACTGAGTCGGCGGCGCCACCCACGGGGTTTAAGCCGTCGTCGTGGCCGTCGGAGAAGGGGGCGAGGGAGAGGCCGGGGATGGAGGTTTTGTTGGCGATGCGGCGGTGGAGGTGGAGAGTGATGGGGAGAGTGACACGTGCACCCATGGAAATGACTCGCTTGGCGAACTGAAGAGCGGGGTTTATTTGGCCCTGTGCTGGGAAGATTACAAGGAGGATGCGATGTTCCGACATGGTTTCAAATTCAACACAATTATGGTCGTCTTTGTATCATCTCCATTCACACATTATATCCTACATGGAAAGAAAATGTATCTTGGTACCAAAACAATTTCAGCCACAAATATTCTTTTATATATTTATTTTGAAAAGTCATTGTTCCATGTTTTTATTTTATTCTAAACCCTAAAGACCTAAAGAGACAATTCTGGAACTGTTGTAAGGGAAATATTGGGACAACTCATTATATTATTTTCTTTTTCTGTTGCTGGGCACACTATGATAATAACAGCTGTCGCAACCCGAAAATTTTCGATCATGCGATCTATGGTTTAGACATCCTTTTAAAAGTCTCATTAATATTTAAGGAATGTCTGGACACCAGACTAATTCTTAATCAATGGTTTTGAAAATAGGTTAATGGAGTCGCCACCAATATTTTACTCAAAACATTGGAAAAATAAAAGGTTTTTAAAGATCCAATAATGGCCTTGATAACCAGAATTGGGTTCGGGGGTCGGTTACGTGTAGGGAAGGTATTAAGCACCCCTACAACACCCTCAATCGGTACCCTATGATGAAGTTAATATAATAAAAATTAATAAATTAAATATTGAATCCCCTTTATTAATATTTATTTACATATTTAAAATATAAATTAAACGATTAACCTTAAAATATCTACATTATGAAGTTTGTTATAACAAAAAAAGAGATAAAGATGAATAATAAAAGAGAGAGAAAAAGATTGACTGAAATACCTCTTGAACGAGCTTTATTGAATCTTCAAATATGGAGAAGGTGCTTTGTGGCGACCTTTCACACTACAATATGCCTCACAGATCTCAAGAAATACAATAGGAGGGAGAGAGAAGATAGAGATGCGACACAAATCTCAAGAAATACAATAGAAGGGAGAGAGATAGAGAATTTTCGTGCTCAAAGGAGTCTTATTCGAAATTTCTCTGGCCGCCTAGAGAACTGTGCCCGAGGCTTCAATTTATAGGCATCAGATGTGGGCCGAAACGGCTCGTTCTGGATTCGGAACGGCCCGTTCCGGATCTGAACGTTATGTTCAAATTTAGCCCCCTGGAACGGCCCATTCTGATAACGGAACGGCCTGTTCCGGTATTGGAACGGCCCGTTCCGGTATTAGAACGGCCCGTTCCGGTATTGCATTTTTAGGTGTTTTAGCCACCTTGGAACGACCCGTTCTGATATTGGAACGGCCCGTTCCGAGGTTTGGAACGGCCCGTTCCGATTCTGGAACAGCCCGTTCTGGGATACTAAAACAACCTTATTTGACCTTTAGGCCTTCTGATATCCTGTCTTGTTATTTGCCTGCTTCGGGAGCTCCTTTCCTTCATGATGCAGGTCCATTTTCTTGTTTGTGTGCCCCCCGAACGAAATTGGGTGTCTACAACAGCATCTTTAATTGGGGTATGTAATATACTCTCCATTTTGGTATCTTATTTTATTTTTAGTGGGTTCCACAATGTGACAATATCTAACACATAATTTTGAGTCAAACAAATATTTTATGAGCTATCTTTAAAAAACTCACACTTTTATACTTTTTATTTACACTTAATTTTGAGTCAAATTAAAATATTAATTATTTATTCATTTCAATTTTGAATCAAATTAAAATTATAAATTCAATTACATAATAATATGTTATAGGTTAAATTCCTTTAATAGGAATACTTTTACTTTTTAACTTAAAATATTTTACTTTAATTATTTAAGTTCTTAATTTTAATTTTTAATTTTTTTTACCTTTAGCATGTGTTTTCTTCTCAGCCTCATTTTGTCCTCTCTAAAAAGAAAATTTTCTAAAACTTTCTCTCTTACTATCGTCAATGGTATGTTTCTCTTCAATATGGTTTGATGGAGCTTCTACTCATGAGGGTTGTGCTTGCTGATTCGAATCACGACAAGGGAAGAGGTCCACCACACTTTGGATCTCATTGATGAGGGTTAACTATGATTACGACATATTTGTTTTCAGTGACTCGATAGATATTTGCGGTGGATCCATGTGGAAGAGAGGCTTCCCAGTATATTACAACATTCTGTTTACTAATTGTATTTTAGTTTCATATTCTTTTATTAGTTAGTATAACCTGTTTAGCAGGTAGCCTAGGCAGTTTCTGTTTAGTTTCTCATTCTGTTATATATTTGTACAGTTCTAATTTTCGGTGGTTACATTCAGAAATATTATTGCATTCAGTTTTTGTTTTCTTCTCAATCTCCTTTCTTTTCCTCTCTATTTTCCAATCACTCTCAGCCATTGATAAAACTATGATATGGTATCAGAAGATTTTTTTCACTTCCGCATAATCTGACTCTAATTTTTTCATGCGATCACCATGGCCGATGCCTCCACGAGTCAAATTGATCAACATGATCCCCTTTTCATTCACCATGCTGATCATCCAAGTCAATGCCTCGTGTCCACACCTTTGAACGGCGACAACTTCGGATCTTGGAGACGTGCTGTTGTTATCGCACTTAAATCCAAGAACAAGATGGGTTTTGTTGATGGTTTAATTCCGAAACCAACTGATTCAACTAAACTTTGTAATATCCCAAAATTTTATTCAAATGAAAAGAGTTATTTATTATGTGAATAAGTATTTTATTCCCGTATTTTACTATTTATGTATACGTATTTATGAATAGTATTTTACTATTCATATGAATAGTAATTTTGAAAAAAAACGTAAGCGCTTACGCAAAACTCAAAATTATTTGGATGAATAGTATTTTACTATTCATGAATAGTAATTATATTATTATTTTAATGAATAGTGCATAGTGCATAGTAACTTCAAAATTTCTATAAATAGGGGCCTAAGGTTTTGGAAAATTTAGAATTCTAGAGAGAAGGAAATTCTAGAGAAATAGAGAGAGAAAGTAAGAGAGAAGGTTCTGCCTAGGTTGTGAAAAGAGGAGGAGAATAGAGAAGGTTCTGCTCTAGTTCTGGTTCCGGTTTAAGGAGAAAGAGAGGAGATTCTGCCCAAATTCCTATTTATCCAGGTAAGGGGGGAGTGGGAAACCTTGCTTGGGGGTGTAGAAATAATTGTTAAATAGTCTGTTTGTTGGATTGGCTCCCGATCCCTTGTCTGTTGTTTGATTATTTGAATATACATTATTACTGTGTTTTGTTTGTACTACTTGATTTTCTTGTTGCGGTAATTAATAATTATAATTAATGGATAATTTCACTTTTACTATTCTAAAATATTCATTGAATGGAAGACTAAGTCTCCTATTAACTTATAAATTTAGACTTTATTATCTAAATGGAAGGCCGAGCCTCCTTATTTTCATTAAGCTTCCTATTTTACTTAAGGATATAATTATACCAGGAAATATAAATTATATGATCCCTAAAGACCTTTGAACTATTGGACCCTTGACTTAATGACCTTGGACTATTGAACTGTTGGACTGTTGGACAATGGACTATTGGACTATTGAACCTTTGGACTATGGGACTATTGAATTATTGGACCTTTGGACTATTGGATTAATAAAATATAATATAAGTATGAATTAAGCTTATGATATGGTATATTATAGGAAATTCTGTAACATGTGAAATGTTAAGTTTATAATTGTATGACATGCATCATATGCATATATACTCCAGGTGTGCCGCTGAGGCCGCATACCCACGACTAACAAGGTGTGCCTTTGGGTCACCAATGATGTAACCAGGTGTTCCTTTGGGTCACCCACGATATGCTAACTAGGTGTGCCTTAGGGTCACCAATGATGATATGTGAACTTCCGTATGGCGCCACATGCATATATTTATGAGTTGAGTCTATGACATCATTGCATGATAAATAATTATTATATATGATAATGATTATGTGTGTGTGCTATTTAACTTTTATTTCTTCATCTACAACTGAGTGAGATGTTTCTCACTCCCTTGTTATTTTTTTTGTATATGTTTAAATTTATGTTGCAGGTGATCATCATCATGAGGATGTTGGTGATGAGGCCTAAAGGCTTCTTGGGGCATGCTCTGATAGGATGTGACATCGGGTTTAGCTAGGATTTCTCTTATGTATTTCTTGTTCTAAAAATATTTTCTTTTCTTGTGTAATTTAATAAATTATAAATTGATTCCTAACTAGGAGGCACTGCCACCTTTACTGGGATTGATTTATAATCTTTGTTTTATAATAACTTCTTGAGTTTAATATTTATGTGTATGAATTATGAATGTGCATCTTCTACCTTATGATACTTATTGTTTTATATCATTCTATGATAATCTTTTATAAATATAGTTTAGGTTTATTAATAATGTTGGGGTAGAGGGTGTCACATTTAGTGGTATCAGAGCCAGGTCGATTTTATCGGCCGTGAGTTATGTGTCTACTATATTTATTGATAAATGAATTGATTGTGAGATCTATTATGTTGATATGATGCTTGCCTATGTCTATTAATTGTATTATTTCTTTAGAATATGGCTGGTAGAAATGATCGTGCGATTGCTGATGCTCTCCAAGCATTAGCCCAAGCTATGAACAACAATAATATGAATGGAGTTGCTCCTAACTGGTTGGAGCAATTTCAGAGGAATAATCCACCCACTTTCAAAGGAGGTTATGACCCAGATGCCGCCATGAATTGGTTATCAGAGATCGAGAAAATCTTTAATGTTATGGATTGTCCCCTTACAGAGAGAGTGAAGCTAGCCACCTTCATGCTGACAGCTGATGCTTACTTTTGGTGGGAAGGAGCACTTCGGAGGATAATTGATGGAGGCGTACATTTGAATTGGGAGAACTTCAAGAGGGTCTTTCTTGAAAAATATTTTCCAGATGATGTAAGGAGTAGGAAGGAAATGGAATTTCTTGAACTAAAACAAGGAAACGATACGGTAGAGGTATATGCTGCAAAGTTTGATGCTTTGGTCCGCTACTGTACACACTATCATGGTGAAGGTGGGGAAAGGGCCAAATGCATAAAGTTTGTAAATGGTCTGCGTCCTGAAGTGAAAACAGCAATCAATTATCAGGAGATATATCATTTTCCCACTCTGGTCAATAAGTGCAGTATTTATGATCGTGACAACCGTGCTCGTGCTGCTTTCTATAAAGGAGCTGGAGGCCCTGCTCGTACAGTGAATTCTAATACTTCTGGTAGAAGTAAGCCTTATTCCAACCCTACAAGATTTCAAGGGAATATGACTACTAATAATAGAAGTAATTCCTTTACTAGAGGAACCACTGTAAATACTACTGGAAGTGTTGGAGGATCTACTTTTTCAGGGAGATGTGGGAAGTGTGGACGTGTTGGTCATAACAAGTCAGAATGTCGTGACAAGGAGATTACCTGTTTCAACTGTAGTGGTAAAGGACATATTAGCACTCAATGTTCTGAACCACCAAGAACACGTGTCGTTGGATCAGGATCGCAAACCGAACGACCAAAGACTGTAGGAAGAGTATTTGCTCTTAGTGGTGTTGAAGCTGCTCAGTCAGAAAATTTGATACAAGGTACTTGTTTCATAGCTGAGACTCCTTTTGTTGTACTATTTGATTCTGGTGCAACTCATTCCTTTATTTCCATCTCTTGTGTCCAAAAACTGAAATTGCCTGTGTCTTTGTTAAATTTTGATTTAGTTGTTGAAACCCCTACTAATGGTTCAGTAACTACATCCCTAGTGTGTTTAAAATGCCCTTTGACAATTTCTGATAAACAGTTTCTAGTTGACTTAATTTGTCTGCCTCTTAGTCAATTAGATGTAATCCTTGGTATGGATTGGCTATCTTCTCACCATGTTCTTTTAAATTGCTTTGATAAATCCATTTCATTTGGTGAATGTAAGAGTACGGAATTTCTTAGTGCTTCTAACATTAAAACTTGTTTAAAGGAAAATGAAAGGGTATACATGATCTTATCTTCATTAACAGTTGAGACTGAGAATAAGCTAGATGAGATTCCCTTAGTGAGAGAATTTCCAGAAGTATTTCCTAAGGATGTGTCTAGTTTACCACCTGAGAGAGAGATTGAGTTCAGTATAGACTTAGTGCCAGGTACCGCACCCATATCTATAGCACCCTATAGGATGTCTCCTAAAGAGTTAGTTGAGCTTAAGAAACAGATAGAGGAACTACAAGAGAAACAATTCATTAGGCCTAGTGTTTCACCTTGGGGAGCGCCTGTTCTATTGGTCAAGAAGAAAGATGGGAGCATGAGATTGTGCATAGATTATAGACAATTGAATAAGGTAACCATTAAGAATAAGTATCCATTGCCTAGAATAGATGACCTTATGGACCAGCTAGTTGGGGCTTGTGTGTTTAGTAAGATAGATTTGAGATCAGGTTATCACCAAATCCGAGTGAAATCTGAGGATATCCCAAAGACTGCTTTTAGGACCCGCTATGGGCACTATGAGTATTTAGTGATGCCTTTTGGTGTGACTAATGCACCTAGTGTTTTCATGGACTACATGAATAGGATCTTTCACCCTTACTTGGATAGATTTGTAGTGGTCTTCATAGATGATATCCTAGTGTATTCTAAGAATAGGGAGGAGCATGCTGAGCACCTTAGGATCGTTCTTCAAACCCTTAAGGAGAAACAGTTGTATGCTAAATTGGCAAAATGTGAATTTTGGTTGGAGAGTGTAAATTTTCTAGGGCATGTGATATCCAAGGATGGGATAGCTGTAGATCCTTCTAAGGTAGAGGCGGTTCTTGAATGGAAAACACCTAAGTCAGTTTTTGAGATTAGGAGTTTTCTAGGACTAGCTGGGTATTATAGGAGATTTATAGAGGGTTTTTCTAAATTAGCTTTACCTTTGACCAAATTGACTAGGAAAAACCAACCTTTTGTGTGGGACTCTAAGTGTGAGGAGAGTTTTCAAGAACTTAAGAGAAGACTAACTAGTGCCCCTGTGTTAGTATTACCTGACCCTAGCAAGACTTTTGAGGTATTTTGTGATGCTTCCAAATCAGGTTTAGGTGGAGTACTTATGCAGGAGAGAAGGGTAGTAGCCTATGCGTCTAGACAACTTAAAACCCATGAGCAAAACTATCCTACCCATGATCTTGAGTTAGCTGCAATAGTATTTGTGCTTAAGTTGTGGAGACACTACTTGTTTGGATCTAGATTTGAGGTGTTTAGTGATCATAAAAGCCTTAAGTACTTGTTTGACCAAAAGGAATTAAATATGAGACAGAGAAGATGGTTAGAGTTTCTTAAGGATTATGACTTTCAGTTGAACTATCACCCAGGCAAAGCTAATGTGGTAGCTGACGCTTTGAGTAGGAAATCCTTGAGAATTTCTTCTTTAATGATGAGGGAATTGCACATGATTGAGGAATTTAGGGATATGAGTTTAGGGTGTGAACTAACCTCTAAAAGTATTAGGTTAGGAACCTTGAAGGTGACTAATAACTTGATAGATGAAATTAGAAAAGGTCAGAAGGTAGATCCTTTCTTATTGAGTCAAGTTGAGAAGTTAAATCAAGGTGTGGAAAGTGAATTTAAAATTGGAATAGATGGAGTATTGAGGTTTAGAGATAGGTTGTGTATTCCTAGTGTGCCTGAACTTAAGAGAGCAATTCTTGAAGAAGGACATAGGAGTAGCCTTAGTATTCATCCTGGAGCCACTAAGATGTACCAAGACCTTAAGAAGATGTTTTGGTGGCCTAAGATGAAGAAGGAAGTGGAGGAATTTGTGTATGCCTGCCTAGTATGTCAAAAAGCTAAGGTAGAACACCAAAAACCTTCAGGTTTGATGCAACCTTTGGATGTGCCTGTATGGAAATGGGATAGCATCTCTATGGATTTCATAGTTGGATTACCTAAAACTACGAAAAACTTAGATGCTATATGGGTTATAGTAGATAGATTGACTAAGTCTGCCCATTTTATTCCCATTAACATTAGATACTCTTTGGAGAGACTAACCAAGTTGTACATAAGTGAGATTGTGAGATTACATGGGGTTCCTACTAGTATAGTTTCTGACAGAGATCCTAGGTTTACTTCTAGATTTTGGGACAGTTTACATGAGGCTCTAGGCACTAAGCTTAGATTGAGTTCAGCCTACCATCCCCAAACAGATGGTCAAACCGAAAGAACTATTCAATCTTTGGAAGACTTGTTGAGAGCTTGCATCTTAGAACATGGGGGTAGTTGGGATAGTTTCCTACCTTTGATAGAATTTACCTACAACAATAGCTACCATTCCAGTATTGGGATGGCACCTTATGAAGCTCTATATGGTAGGAGATGTAGAACACCCTTGTGTTGGGTAGAACCTGGAGAGAATGCTATCTTAGGACCTGAGATAGTTCAACAAACTACTGAACAAGTTAAGATGATCCAGGAGAGAATGAGAGCAGCTCAGAGTAGGCAGAAGAGTTACAGTGATAAGAGGAGAAAGGACCTTGAGTTTAATGAAGGTGATCATGTATTCCTTAAAGTTACTCCTTGGACAGGAGTAGGCAGAGCACTAAAATCGCGTAAGCTTACTCCACGTTTCATTGGTCCTTATCAAATCCTTAAAAGAATTGGTGAAGTAGCCTATCAAATTGCCTTACCCCCATCTCTTTCAAATCTTCATAATGTCTTTCATGTTTCCCAACTCAGAAAATATATCCATGATCCTTCCCATATCATCGAGTCTGACAATGTTCAATTGAAAGATAATCTCACCTATGAAACAGTTCCTTTAAGAATTGATGATACGAGGGTGAAACAACTAAGAGGAAAGGAAATTCCTTTGGTTAAGGTCGTTTGGGGAGGACATTTTGAAGAAAGTGCTACTTGGGAGTTAGAAAGCAAGATGCGTGAAGATTATCCTTTTCTATTTTAGGAAAATTTCGGGGACGAAATTTCTTAAAGGAGGAGAGAAATGTAATATCCCAAAATTTTATTCAAATGAAAAGAGTTATTTATTATGTGAATAAGTATTTTATTCCCGTATTTTACTATTTATGTATACGTATTTATGAATAGTATTTTACTATTCATATGAATAGTAATTTTGAAAAAAAACGTAAGCGCTTACGCAAAACTCAAAATTATTTGGATGAATAGTATTTTACTATTCATGAATAGTAATTATATTATTATTTTAATGAATAGTGCATAGTGCATAGTAACTTCAAAATTTCTATAAATAGGGGCCTAAGGTTTTGGAAAATTTAGAATTCTAGAGAGAAGGAAATTCTAGAGAAATAGAGAGAGAAAGTAAGAGAGAAGGTTCTGCCTAGGTTGTGAAAAGAGGAGGAGAATAGAGAAGGTTCTGCTCTAGTTCTGGTTCCGGTTTAAGGAGAAAGAGAGGAGATTCTGCCCAAATTCCTATTTATCCAGGTAAGGGGGGAGTGGGAAACCTTGCTTGGGGGTGTAGAAATAATTGTTAAATAGTCTGTTTGTTGGATTGGCTCCCGATCCCTTGTCTGTTGTTTGATTATTTGAATATACATTATTACTGTGTTTTGTTTGTACTACTTGATTTTCTTGTTGCGGTAATTAATAATTATAATTAATGGATAATTTCACTTTTACTATTCTAAAATATTCATTGAATGGAAGACTAAGTCTCCTATTAACTTATAAATTTAGACTTTATTATCTAAATGGAAGGCCGAGCCTCCTTATTTTCATTAAGCTTCCTATTTTACTTAAGGATATAATTATACCAGGAAATATAAATTATATGATCCCTAAAGACCTTTGAACTATTGGACCCTTGACTTAATGACCTTGGACTATTGAACTGTTGGACTGTTGGACAATGGACTATTGGACTATTGAACCTTTGGACTATGGGACTATTGAATTATTGGACCTTTGGACTATTGGATTAATAAAATATAATATAAGTATGAATTAAGCTTATGATATGGTATATTATAGGAAATTCTGTAACATGTGAAATGTTAAGTTTATAATTGTATGACATGCATCATATGCATATATACTCCAGGTGTGCCGCTGAGGCCGCATACCCACGACTAACAAGGTGTGCCTTTGGGTCACCAATGATGTAACCAGGTGTTCCTTTGGGTCACCCACGATATGCTAACTAGGTGTGCCTTAGGGTCACCAATGATGATATGTGAACTTCCGTATGGCGCCACATGCATATATTTATGAGTTGAGTCTATGACATCATTGCATGATAAATAATTATTATATATGATAATGATTATGTGTGTGTGCTATTTAACTTTTATTTCTTCATCTACAACTGAGTGAGATGTTTCTCACTCCCTTGTTATTTTTTTTGTATATGTTTAAATTTATGTTGCAGGTGATCATCATCATGAGGATGTTGGTGATGAGGCCTAAAGGCTTCTTGGGGCATGCTCTGATAGGATGTGACATCGGGTTTAGCTAGGATTTCTCTTATGTATTTCTTGTTCTAAAAATATTTTCTTTTCTTGTGTAATTTAATAAATTATAAATTGATTCCTAACTAGGAGGCACTGCCACCTTTACTGGGATTGATTTATAATCTTTGTTTTATAATAACTTCTTGAGTTTAATATTTATGTGTATGAATTATGAATGTGCATCTTCTACCTTATGATACTTATTGTTTTATATCATTCTATGATAATCTTTTATAAATATAGTTTAGGTTTATTAATAATGTTGGGGTAGAGGGTGTCACAAACTTTCTTTGTGGAAAAGAAATGACAATATCGTCAGATCTTGGCTCCTCAATTCAGTCAACAAAGATATCTTTTCTTACAATCAAGGTTCAATGTCTGTCAGTTAGTATTTTGCCAAGATCAAGAGTCTTTGGGAAGAATTGAGTGATTTTCAACCTCCTCACTCTTGCACATGCGAGGGAGTGAAGCCTTTGCTTGAGTACATTCATTATGAGCGTGTGATGTCTTTTTTAATGGGTCTCAATGAAAACTATTCTCATATTAGTGGCCAGATATTACATATGGATCATATTCCTTCAATCAGTCGAGTTTTCTCTCTTGTGGTTCAAGAAGAAAAAAGACAGGAAGTTGGCATCCCTACACAGCAACCATCACAAATTGCTTTTGTTGTCCCTCAACCCAACTCTAAACCTTCCCAATCAGGACCAAACAAAAAGGAACGACCAAAATGCAGCTACTGTAGAATGCTTGGACATACAGAAAATAAATGCTATAAAAAGCATGGGTACCCTACAGGTTACAAGAAACCCAATCACAATATAAATCAAGTCACTGATTCGCATGATTCCAACACAGGGGACAGTCCGATGCAATTGGCAAAGGCTCAATATGATCAACTACTAAATCTTCTTCAAAGTCAGGTAGCACCTGTTGGAAAATCACCGCAATATAACTCTTCGAGTTCTCCACAAAATGGTAAGTTGAGTTTTTCTTTTTTCAAGAACCTAGCCTTCAGTACATATCCACACAAAGGATCTTCCTCAATCTGGATATTAGACTCTGGGGCTGCTACGCATATTACATGTTCTATGGATAATTTTATTTGTTATAGCAAATTAGAAAATCAATTTCTTTATCTTCCTACTGGAAGTGCTGTTGAAGTAAAAGCCATTGGCACTGTTAAATTGAATAACAATTTCATCCTCCACAAGGTCCTGTTTATACCAGAATTTACTGTCAACCTCATATCCGTAAGTTCCCTAACTCAGTTTACTAGGAACAAAGTTTTTTTTATCATTCTTCTTTTGTCATACAGGATCACCAGGGTTCGAGGGTGATTGGCAAGGGTAACATCCTGGACGGCCTCTACATTCTTAAATGTCCAAACATTATGTCTTTTAGTTTTGTTTTACATTCTTCTAATCATACTGTCACAACTGCTAGTAATAACTATGATAGGAGTTTTGCTGTAAACAAATGGCACTACAGATTAGGCCATTTATCTGATGATGTACTTAGAATAATACATAATAATAAGATTCTACACTTACCTAGTAATTTTTCATGCAAAAATTGTGATATATGTCCTTTAGCTAAGCAAAAACGTCTCCCTTTCCATGCTAAAAACAACTTGGCTGATAATTGTTTTGACTTGGTTCATTGTGACATTTGGGGACCTTTTCATCAAGCCACCTATGACAATCACAGGTTCTTTCTCACTCTTGTTGATGATCACAGTAGATTTACATGGATATTTCTCTTAAAATCTAAAGATCAAACTGCTATTTGTATACAAAATTTTTTCAAACTTGTTAAAACTCAGTTTGGTAAATCTATAAAATGTTTGAGAAGTGATAATGCTAAGGAATTATTATTAACTGATTTTTTAGCTAATGAAGGAACATTGCATCAATTTTCCTGTCCTTACACACCAGAAAAGAATTCAGTAGCTGAGAGGAAACATCAACATCTCTTAAATGTGGCACGATCCCTGATGTTTCAGTCCAAAGTACCAATAGAGTTTTGGGGAGATTGTATTTTGACTGCTACATACATCATAAATAGACTCCCTACACATGTCCTACAAAAAAGAAGCCCCTATCAACTCCTTTATAACAAAGAACCTGACTACAACAACTTTAAGGTCTTTGGTTCTTTGTGTTATGCGACCACCCAGAAGCATGACCGACACAAATTCAACCCAAGAGCAGAAGCTACTGTATTCATTGGTTATCCACCCGGTGTAAAAGGATATAAATTATACAGCCTTGAAACAGGGAAGATTATAGTCTCTCGTAATGTTATCTTCCATGAAGAAACCATGCCTTTTGTCATTCAGCAGTTCACCTTTCCATCCAAAAATAATCAGAGTCCAGATCCTTTTCGCCACATTGTCATTCCTAAGCCAACAACAAATCAGTCTATTGCGCAAGAATTTTATGAGCAACCCTTATATGACAATCAAGATGCTTCTACACGCCCTACAACTGAAACTGAACCTACTGAAACTGACCAAGATATCCCCAATCAAAATCCCACTTCACAGACACATGACACTACCCGAAGATCATCTAGACAAACCAACCTTCCCTCATATCTAAATGATTACCAAGTCTCCATTCCCAACCTAAAATCCCCACATTCCATACACCACTTTATTTCCTATGACAACTTATCTCCTCAACACAGAGATTTCACCATGCAAATCAGCAGTATCTATGAACCTACCTACTACCATCAAGCTATTCAATTCCCTGAATGGAAGAACGCCATGGCAACAAAATTAGAAGCCATGGATGTCAACAACACTTGGGATATTGTACCATTACCAAAAGACAAAAAGGCTATAAGCTGTAAATGGATCTATAAGGTCAAATACAATGTTGATGGCACTTTAGCAAAAAGAAAAGCTAGACTTGTTGCAAGAGGATTTACACAAGAAGCTGGCATAGACTTCCTTGATACATTCTCACCAGTGGCCACCATAACTACTGTTCGGGTCCTTTTGTGCCTTGCTGCCATTAAGCAATGGTCTTTCATACAGTTGGATGTTCAAAATGCTTTCTTGAATGGATATCTAACTGAAGAAGTTTATATGAAGATACCACAGGGATACAAAATAAATCAAAAGGATCAAGGTAATCTTGTGTGTAAGTTGAATAGGTCCCTCTATGGTCTAAAACAAACCTCAAGACAGTGGTTCAAGAGGTTCTCTACATCATTGAAGTCTCATGGTTTTATTTAGTGCATAAGTGACTACTCTTTCTTCAGTTTCGGTAGTGGAAACAACATAGTTTATCTACTAGTATATGTAGATGACATAATACTAGCAGGACCATCTATCGATACTTTGCAAAAATGTCAAAATCTACTTCAAAATTTGTTTAAACTGAATGTTGTCGGAGATCTCAAGTATTTCCTTGGGTTGGAAATTGCTAAGTCAAATCAAGGCATTCACTTATGCCAAAGGAAATATACTATTCAACTTTTAGAAGACACGGGTTTTAGCAATGCAAAGCCAGCTGTTGTTCCAATGGATCCAAACCAGCATTTCAACTCAACTGATGGAGAACCACTTCAAGACCCTTCTGCTTATAGAAGGCTGCTCGGAAGACTCATGTACATTAGCATATCTAGACCTGATGTTTGCTTTGCTGTAAACAAGCTAAGCCAATTCATGAGCCATCCTAGAACACCATACCTTCAAGCTGTTCATCAGGTTCTCCGCTACTTGAAGGCAACTCCGGGGCAAGGAATTTTTTTCTCTTCCCAATCTAAGTTCAATCTGAGTGCATATGTAGATGCCACTACAAAAAAAATGCTATTTAGTGGGGGTTATTTTACGGAGGTTTTAAAACCCCCCTCAAATTAACATGAGTTGCGGCGTTTTGGGGGAACACTCAAAATTGTAACAATAGTGGCGGTTTTTATCATTTTTTGAGGAGGTTTATGCCCTCCCAAATTCATAGGCAAATTTTACCTGAAAATTTTTCATCATTTTCGCCCCAATTTATTTTCACCAAATCCCTCCAATTTTGTCTACATTTCCCCGCGAACACCCTTCCTCGTCTCCCAACCCTTCCCCACCTCTCCCCACACCCTCGAAGAAAGCGGAAAATCTCCCCTCGAAGAACAGCTCGGTCGCGATGGGTCTTCGCCATTGCCTCCACCGCCGCCTTCGACGTCGTGTACGTGCCATACCCAGGCTTCAGCGCCGCCACCAGCGACGTCATCAGCAGGTTGATCCGCCCCCCGCCGCCGCACTTCAAGCAGTTGGCCGCCTCCCTCGCGCAGGCGAATCGCCTCGCGCGTTCACCGCGAAGATGCGGTCGAAGGACTCGACGGTGGTGTCGGCAACGGAGGTGTAGGCGCCGTCGTTGATGCCGACGGAGTTGACGAGGATGTAGAGCGGCAAGTCGAAGGCGCGTTGGGCTGAGTCGAAGAGGGACTTGACCTGGGCCACTACGGCGCGCGGCGTGGCGGAGTTGGCGTTGATTTGGGCCGCGACGGAGTGGGTTTGGGAATGGAGAAGCCTGCAGCAACTAAGGTCAAGGAAGCATTATCCAAGGAAGCATTGTTTTGATAAGAATAGGAACTGGCGCAGATGGGTATCCCCCTATTTTCAATTAGTCTAGGGTTTAATGTTGTAAACCCTAAAAGGATTCTTCCTCGCTACAGAATGTGGTTATTGTGTAGAAAAAATCTAATGGTACTATTCATGAAATTATGATGTTTATTAATCAAGTGTTTTGCTATTAGTTTCACTGCCATATGTCGGTCTAATTGTATTTTGCTTGTATGTTTATGTAGAGCCTAATATCTGCTGAACATCGAATACGATTGTGTCATTTAGCCTGCAAAAGTTCAGATTTTGTAATGGTTGATCCATGGGAGGTAAAACAGCTTTTCCATCTGCTAGATTGCACATGTATTTTTTTTTTCTCTTGCATGTGTTAAAGTTTCATTATCCAAAGATTTGAATTTGAGAAACAGTGCTTTGATGGCTCTTTGGCTAACCTGATTTCTTAATATTTTGCATTTTTACCTGGCTATAAACTGTTACAGGCAAATCAGAGCACATATCAACGGACCTTAACTGTTCTCTCCAGAGGTATGCACGACAAATAAGCCTAGTTTTAATGCTAATCCCTACTGCTTATATACTTTTTAAAAATGTGGTGCTAATTGCTAAGGATTTGGTGTTACTTGTTAGGAATACTTTGCTACTAAAATGATTAATGAATTAATTTTAATGTTTGGTCATGTTTTCCTTTCTCTAATATTAGGTGCTCAATTGACTCTAGTATTTTGTGAAATTTCTTAGTGCTATATGGATGTATAATTCTTTGAGCTAGAATTTCAAAGCTCCCATGATCTTGGAGTGGTTCTTGCAGTTGGCTCGTTAAACTTGGACCCGGGGTGGCTGCGGTTGTCTCTTTGGTGCAGTAGGGAGTTTGGATGATGCACCTGTTTCAGCACAGAATGGTGGTGCAGCAGGTGCTGGACTGCCTCCACCGAATGGCACGGATCATACTGCACATGCACCGTTTGAAGAGAATTTGATCACGGATCATGCAGGTTTAGGTGGTGTTGTCCTTCATGCAAATATTGCTGCCACTGATGCACCGTTTGAAGACCCTGAAAATGCAACTTTCACTGCACCAGCTGTTTGTGGATTTGTAAAGAAAAGAACTCATAATTTGACTCCTAATCATGCAGGATCAGTTGTAGGATCAGGTGCTGCACAACAAGCAACTGTAGCTACTGATTCAGCTGCTTAAATTGACGTAGCACTTGGTGCTATTTCTCTAATGGCATGTCTTTATTGCTTTAATGTGTTGACCTGGTTCCTATTCCTAATATTCTATTATTCTTTTTGAATTGTAATATCATAAATTAATTCCATTGCTTTATTTAATCCTGTTAAACATTCCAATCTTCATTTAAATTTGGTAATCCTTGTATTAATACTCTTTCTTTTCTACTTGCTAAATTACAGATGCATTGATTGGTATTAAGAATTTATTCATCAGATATCCAGAAGAACAAAGGTTGAACAAGTATACTGCTATAGAAAAACTTCGTGAGCGCATTTGTGATGATGATAAAGTGGTCCGAAAATCATTATATGATCTTTTTAAAGTAGTGATTTTACCTGGCTGTAAAGAGGTAATTTTCATTTTGTTTACTTGAATCACTTTTCTCACACATTGGGATGATGCTCCATTATCATTTAGAAGCAATCCATCACTGACTCACGGTCCAAACTTGTTTCTAGGATTATGACCTGGTTAAATCTTATGTGTCAAAGATCCAAGACATGGAAGGTGAATTGCAGCGTTTGGAAAATTCAAATGCGAAATCTAGACATTTTGTTGACTGAGTTGATTCGGATGATAGCGGATTCCAGTCAAAGAATGCTTTATTTGCATGTGATAATGAGTACTCTTCTGATTGTGATGCCAAAGTGGACATAATAGGTAGAATTTTGGCAGTTGTTTTGATGAATTATTGTATGATGTATCCTTGATTTGATTGTTAACCCTTGTGGCTGATGTTAATAATATTATTTCTGACAATTTTGTTATAGTCGAGACAATTGAAATATAAAGTTATTTTTTTATTGAAATATAAATTAAATAGTGAGAATTCTTAATCTCTCTTAATATGAAAACCCATACTTAATGAGCTATAATCAAATTCTCCTCAATTATATTAATTTGTCTGAAAGATTTTTCTTTATGTATTTAGTTTAAGCTTTTGAAATAATTAGTTTATGGAGCTTTAATAATTTAGTGGTTAGGACTTTAATCTTGAACAACTTTAATAATTTATTTGACATTTTGTTGTCTATATTATGGGTTTCTATTGATAGTTTGTATTTCCATTAATTTCTTTTTTTTCTTATAAAAAAGTTAATATTATCCAATGGAATTTGGATTATATTATGAGTACCTCCTTATTTTTTTGTATACAAGTTAAATGTAATTTAGATTAAAAAAATAAAATATATTGTGAAATAAAAAATAAAAAAAACATCATTCAAATTGAGGTCAAAACCCCCCGCTAAACAAAACGCCGCAGAATGGAAAAGGTAGCGGAGGTTGGTAAAAATCGTCGTATAATGCTAGTGGCGAACGTAACTGCGGCGTTTTGATAAAACGCCATTACTTTTTTTGAGGGGGGCGAAAACTGCCGCAATATGAAAAAAAAAAAAAAAACGCCGCAAAATGACGAATTTCTTGTAGTGTGCAGATTAGGGAAGTTGTGTTGACAGCAGAAGATCCACCACAGGTTTCTGTATCTTCATGGGAGATTCTCTTCTAACATGGAAATAAAAAAAAAACAAGCTACTGTATCTAGATCTTCTGCAGAAGCTGAGTATAGAGCAATTGCTTCTATTACTTCAGAATTATTATGGCTCAAACAACTCTTAAGATTCTTCCAAACTCAACCTAAATGGTAATGGTGTTATGTGACAATATTTCAGCCATATATCTGTCAACTAACCCCATCTCCCATCAAAGATCAAAGCACATAGACATTGATGTCCATTTTGTCAGAGAACATGTTGAATCTGGTTTCATTAGGCTTATCCATGTGAAGACAAATCAACAAATAGCAGATCTCTTTACCAAAGCTCTTCCAAGACATAAGTTTGAAGATCTAGCTAGCAAGTTGGCTCTCAAAAACATTTTTCGTCCAACTTGAGTGGGGCTATTACAACATTCTGTTTACTAATTGTATTTTAGTTTCATATTCTTTTATTAGTTAGTATAACCTGTTTAGCAGGTAGCCTAGGCAATTTCTGTTTAGTTTCTCATTCTGTTATATATTTGTACAGTTCTAATTTTCGGTGGCTACATTCAGAAATATTATTGCATTCAGTTTTTGTTTTCTTCTCAATCTCCTTTCTTTTCCTCTGTGTTTTCCAATCACTCTCAGCCATTGATAAAACTATGATACAGTAACATGGAGGATTAGTGCACTCTGAGCGTGAGTGAGCTCTGTGGGGCCACCATCGAATAATACTCGTTGTTTCCGCTGCAAGGGAACTGTGGTCTTTTGTTTGAGGGGAGGATTGTTGGGATGCAAGCAAAATCCCACATCGTTTAAACAAGAGGACAGACATGGGTTTATATACACACACTTGTCTCCATTGGTTGAGAGACTTTTTGGGTAATGTCCAAAAGCAAATCCGTAAGGGCTTGAGTCCAAAACGGACAATATCTCACCAATATGGAGACATGTGTATATGTGTAACATGGAGGATTAGTACACTCTAAGAGCATCTACAATGGGAGTTGCTTATAGCAACTCCCCACCACTTTAAATGGGTCCCACTGTGCCACGTCACTCATAAGCAACTCATACTATATTTTTACAATTTTTGCTCCAATAAAAATTGCTTGTAAGAACTCCTATTTTTTTACAACTCATACTACACTTTTTGACACCTCATACTACATTTTATAATAAATTTTTATAAAATTAATTATTATAAATAATATATAAATATAAATAACTAACAAAACAAAAATTACAATAATATTTAATTTCAATAATAAAAAAATATTACATAATATAAAAAATATAAAAAAATACAATAATAAAAAGAAATAAAAAAAATTATAAAAAAAATTCTATAATAAAAAAATACAAAAAAAAAGAAATACCAACGTCTCTTGTCTTTTTTTTTTTTTAATTTACGTCCCTCTTTCTCTTCACATTTCTCTTTCTTTTTCCTTTCACTCTCTCTTTCTCTTCACTCAAGCTTTCACCGGGGTTAAACGTGCGATGAGGCGCGCGCATGGAGGGGTTAGTCGTGCGAAGCTGCACGCGCGCGAAGGGTTCTGTCGTGCGGAGAGGCGCGCGCGCGGAGGGGTCTCTCGTGCGGAGCTGCGCGCTGGAAGGTTCTGTCGTCGAAGGTCGTGCGCGCGGAGGGGGTTAGTCGAGCAGAGGTGCGCGCGGACTGGGGGTCTCATCGGGCTGGTCAGGCGGTTCCGCATCGGTGAGGTCTGGTTCAACGGAGTTGCGCGCGCGGAGGTACTCATGACGGTGGAGTCGCGCGCGGGTTAGGGGGGTTGCTCCATGGCCCGGACGGCTAAGCGCGGCCGGAGACGCGCCGCCGGCGACGCTCGACCGGCGACCGGTTGCCGGCATCGACAACCCTTCCTCCAACGTCCAGCGGCCTTCGCACATGCCCAATGGAGGAAGAACCTGAAGATGGAGGTTTTATTTATTTTTTTTATTTTCAAAACCCTTTTCATATTCCACTTGGATTCCTATCAGCCAATCACGTTTCTCTTTTTCAAATTTGTCAGTGCTAAGCACCGTTCCTTGGACAAGCAACTGAAAAAAAAAATTAAGCAACCGGGTTGCCACCTAGATCCACTCCAATAATGGAAAGTTTTTATAAGTACCGTTGCTTATTCTTAAGCAACACAGTAAGCACCCTCCGTTGGAGGTGCTCTAAGCGTGAGTGAGCTCTGTGGGGCCACCATCAGATAATACTCGTAGTTTCCGCCCCAAGGGATGGGGTAAACTGTGGTCTTTTGTTTGAGGGGAGGACTGTTGGGATGTAAGCAAAATCCCACATCGTTTAAACAAGAGGACGGACATGAGTTTATATACACACACTTGTCTCCATTGGTTGAGAGACCTTTTGGGTAATGTCCAAAAGTAAATCCGGAAGGGCTTGAGTCCAAAGCGGACAATATCTCACCAATGTAGAGACATGTGTATATGTGTAGTAACCCCCTCGGACCACAACAGATTTGATTGATGCGTAAGTTTTCTTCGATTTGGTTTTAGCTGTCATAAGTTCAAATTTATGAACATCTATTTGCGTTGTTCTTGTTCACATCCGGTTGAGCTATTAGATAATTTTCTTATTCTTAAACAACTGTGTTTTAAACAAGACACGGTACTTAATTTTAGTAACTTCACTTGCCAATTCAACGAGTTCTAACATGAGTTGTTTAATAGCAACATGTGCTTGATTTTAGGATACAGAATACGAACGCGCACTGCCGATATGCTCTAAGAGAGTTCATGCAATGACTGGCTATGAAACCAGGTAGCAGGCTTTGGAAACCAAATGCGTTAATTGCATGTGTCCTTGACCAAAAAAAATGTTAGGCAAGTGTGAATCCGGTTTGGACAGTGATTAGTATGTGGCAACATAGCAATCAATGGAGACATAAGTGTTATAGAAGTTATGAGTTATCGACTTGCTGCAGAAGGACGAGGGACAGATAACTGAACCTCACCGTTCAAGATATAAAAATGATATTTTAGATTTCTTGTCTTTGGAAATTCTTCTTATTCTGATTGTTTCATTATTTTACAGAAATTTCTATATCCGAATTTAATTATGAGTTAAATGAAATAAATTATTAATATAGCAATTTGTCATGATCATTATATTTAATGAATCAATTACTAATAATAAATATTATTTATTTTTTAAAATTAATATAATTACAATATCTAAATATATGCATTATAATATATATATATATATATATATATATATAAAAGTGTAAACTAATTGAAGAAATAATTAAATATAGGTGTTTGTGTGTACAAATAATAATAATAATAATTATTATTATTATTATTATTATTGATAATTATAATGGTAATTCAAAATTGTAAAATAAAAATTTCAAGCCATCGATCAAGTAATAACTACCAAAAATTAAAGTAGAGTACGTAGCACCTAGGATCGATCACTATTGACATCACCACAAAAAATTTTACTTAAAATTTATTTTTGTCATATTCCTATATCTAGTATAATAATTGTTGTTCAATTATAAGAAAACATGTAAGAATAAGTTAGTGTACAAAAGAATAATCATACAACAAGTATAAAAGAAAAATAATTATACTATCAACAACATTAACATGTAAACCATACAACAAGATCACATGGTCTACATCTTAACACTACAACAAAATACCTCAACATGTCATTCAACATCTTATAAAATAAGTAACTTAAGCACGTACGAAAATTCTTATTTTACCACATGAATGTCGCTCAACAACATCATCAACCAAGTAAATGAACACCACAATCAAAAACAACACATCAACTACATTCGTTGCCACACATTCACTTATGGAAATCTCGCATAACAAAAGTGAGCAGTTTGAGTAGCTTGACTTACCGAATCAACATAATATTTTTACAACTGTTAATTAGATCAACAACTGATTGGGATACCAATCCCTAACAACATAATTTTTCAAATATTGACACTTAAACTAGGAAATCTAGTATTCTTGTTAAGGTATAATAACTTGGGTATAAGCTCACCACAATTTAGCTTGTAGTACTAAGTCTTTTATGGAATTAATTTACTGACTATCCTCTAAATAATGTGTTCTTCCAGTACTTAGTTAGGGACTAAGCCCCTTAACCTTGTACTTTACTTAGTTGGTCACTTTATACACGTATGCATTGGCCATACACATATACAGATCAACATTAGTTACTTATAATCGAAATACCTTCACCTAACCCACATATATACGACACAATGAATGTGCTAGAGGAGACTTAACTATCCATTTTAAGAGTCAATCACTCGATTAAGGTTTTCAACAAATTGGACTCTTAAAGCATCACACTAATATCCTCACAATGAGATATCCAACTTTCGAAAACACTATTTTCTTTAGCCCTAAGTGAAACAACAAACCATATCTAAATGCCTAAAACATCATCAGCAACACACCTCAACAGTTCAACAATCAACTAACATACCATGCCTAAATACCTAAAGCATTCCCAATATCACGCCTTAACATTTCAACAATTATTCATCTATATATATTGTCTTAGATCAATAAAATATAAAACCTACAATGTTAAACAACATAAAACAAACAATATATTCATCTAACCCATTCATGTTCACCATCTCATCAATCAAACAACAAGTCTTCATAAGGAAATCCACACCTAGTGTCGTACACCTAGCACTTAACATCATTGAGATTGAGAGCTCTCTTTCTTGCACACGTACAACGCCATTCATCTTGCAATTGGTGTGACTAAGATCAAAGACCCCTAGGGTAATCATGCATGGCATGGTCAAATTCCATGTCTCGCCCCATTTCAAGTAAAGACCCCGTTTTAGGTAAAAATTCTCTCCCTGACTCATGTCCGAAGTCATCCTACTAACGTCCAACGTCAATTTAGGTAGAGACGATTTTCTCTCTTCATGCTTAGTGTCATTTAACTTAACGTTCAACATGACCAAGTCAAAGTCAATTTTCTCTCCATACATTTAACACCACCAATCTTGCGTTGACACGAGTAAGGTAGAGAACCCTTGATTTAAGTCACGCCTGATGTCATAAAGGTGTGCCTAGCGTGATGGTGAATTTTTCACTTGTAGTTTCAAGAAATTACTTTCCCTTCACCTAAAAATTAGGAAATATAACATGCAACATATCCAACAATATGAATACATTGCTACCAATTCATATGTCTAGCAAAAAATTCAACATGCAACCGTTAAATAGCTCACATTCTCCAAATCTTCATCAAAGCACCAAATCCTCACCAACCAAAAATTCAAACCTCAATTCATCAACACACATCCATCAAGACATGCAATTCAAGCAACAATTGAAATAGAATTCACATGGACATCACCACAACAACAAAGATCAAGTCCTAGATTCCCTTACCTCAACAAATCACTCTAAGAGTGAGGAAGACAAAGAAGAAGGTAAGAAACTCCAAGCACACACCGAAAAGTTTTGCACCACTCCAATCCTCAACTAGGTGCTTTAGATTACTACTTTGGTACTAAACAATGAACTTTTATGACTATCAATAAGTTGAAAATAAAAGGAAGAACTTCATAGCTCCTTTCACTACTAACAATCTAAAGTTCCATGAGAAATGAGTTGATAAGACTCAAGTCTTAAAAGGAACTTTATATATCTTCTCCTTAATTAGAGTCAAATTTACAATTTAAAAAATTAATTATTTCGATAGCTTGGTGTCGAACTTAATGCTAAAACTTTTTAGAGCATAAATTGTTGCATCCGTCGTCATAAAGTAAGATGCAAGATTGCGTTGAGTTTATGTACAAAAATTGAATAATTAATGGTATTATGATTGAAAATCAGTGATAATCACCACTTCAAAATATTTAGAAAGGAGTTTTTTTTTCTTTTTCTTATTTTATTTTCTACATAGAAAGGAAGAGTTTATACTCTTACTTTCTTTTAACTGAGTACATTCAGATAACTTGATTAATCAGCTTAATGTGAGCCATATTAGGTTTTTTAATGTTGTTGTATTAAAGAAAAAAAGTTTAAATTCAAAATCTATCTGCTAACTATGTGTTTATTTTTATTTTTTATTTTTACATAAAATAGTAGAGAAAGAATGATATCTCATGTCTACTAAACAACAATGACATGTTGGGATTCTCCTTAGACCAAACGTTATCTGTAACACCTAGTCGTATTAATATTAATTTCAATAATATACGCATATATATATATATATATATAATATTTATAGATGGAAAACACATGCATATTAATAATGTTATACATAATAACATACTAAAAATATTTACCACTACGTGCGTAATTACTTACTTTTTACATATATTACATATATATTATTAAAAATATTTACAATACGTGCCTATTTACATACCATAATTTCTTTTTCTACTTCTATTATAATATTTACAGGGGTGGTTGAAACAAATTTACAACTGGATTCACATGGTTAGCGGGAGGTAAAAAGAAAGTGACTATTATTGAGTCGTTGATCACTGTAGAGACTTCTTGATTTGGAGAGAAGGTAAAAGTTGACACCACCACTCCATTGAATGTGATTGTGTTTGTTGCCGCGTCTACACTCCATGTAGTTCCAGAAAATACTACAGATATCACTGAGGGAAAAGGTCTTGGAATGGCGAGCACAATCATCTATATGTATATATATTTGTTTTCTAAATAAATTAATACAAATTTTAAACAAGAAACATAATGAGTGAGAAATTTTTTTAAATAAATATTAATAATTACATAGCATACGTAACAATAGTTAATACTAGAAAATATATATATATAAATTTGAATTATACTTGCAGTGACTAGTCAGGATAAATGAACATCATCATAATATCAACTAACAAAAGGATTTTTCACCTTAACCCCTTACTCATTTAAATCCCTAAGGTTCATTCTTATGGCTATAAGATGAAATTTTATCTTTATAAATGCATGAAGAAATAACAAGATAAGTCAAAGATATTTTAACAAAACTATGTTATAGTTAATCATAAAAACAATTACACTAAATAAATTTGAATATTTATCATTAAAATAATGTTTACGTAAATGAAATATATTAAAAGTACTAATCAAGTAAATGACAATAATAATTATTATAAAATAATTCAACAATATAAACTATGAACACCTTATTAATTATTATGAGTAAAAATTATCATAGATTAAACAAATAAATGAGGTTAGGGATACCTCACTAAATAAATATACACAAATTATAACATAAATAAATAGCATATAAAATTTTAAAAAGATAAAGTTCTTCTCCCCCTTACCTTAAAGTTGTTTTTATCTTTCTTTCTTTCACCTTTCTACTTGTCTTACGTAAGAGAATTTACGTTTATCTTATATAATTTATCTAATTAATATATACTTATAGATTTTGAATAAATTTTTATTTAATTACTAATATATATATATCGAGACACAACATGATTTGATCCTGTGGCCTGTATCTTATGATCTCTATGCATTATAAAACAAGTCACTGAACCATTATATTTTATATGTATAATGTTATAATAAATTGTTTCATATGTAATAAAATATTATAATATAATTAGATATCATACATATATATATATATATATAGTTTACTGAAAATATAAAATTTTATAAAAATAAATAAAATATATTAACTATAATTTTAGAGTCTTATTTTGAAAAATAATAATAAGAATAAAATTAGAAATAAATATTATATAATTGTATTTTATTTTACTGAAAATTTTATAATTATATAAAATATTATACTTATTCTCTATTATATATATATATATATATATTATATGATAACAAAAAAAAATTAGACTATTACTTATAAAAAAATATAATAATAAATTTAAGAATATTATATCTAAAAATTAAGACATTACATTATACACTTAACAGTTACTCGAAATTGATCAAATATCTAGTTTGAGACAGGAAGTTACTTTCCAAATTGAGGGTCATCACAAGGTCACTAGAGGGAGCACTTATGACCAAAGAGAATTGATAGTAAGTAGGTCCACCAATGTAGAATTTTAGTAGTCTCCAAGTGTTAAACTCACATCATGAATATAAGTTTGGACCAAATTCTTAACCATTTGTGTCAATCCAAATAATACCACTAAGTGTAATTAGTTAAAAAAAAGTGAAAAGAAATAGCCGACTAGTAAATAAAAATATATAAGAAATAGAGTGAAATTTAGAGTGTTTAATTTAAAACAAAGAAAACAATATTATATATGTATGTTTTATACGATAGAAATAAATAAATGAAAATAAAGTATCTGTTAGAAATAAATAAATAAAATAAAATATTTTTAAAGTTAATTTTTAATGAAATATTTTTTTAATTCAATTAACTAAAACTTATAAAAGTGAATAAATAAACCCGTTATAAATTTTAAAATAAAATTAATAAGCGATTAAAAGTAAGTAATAAATAAATTAAGGTAAAATTTAAACCGATTAAAAATAAGTAAAATAATAATTTTGATGTCAGTAAATAAATCTAAAGTAAATATTAAAATAAAAAACCGAATTATAATCGATTAAAAAACTAATAACGATTCAAAGTTCCAACTTTTTAAAACAGTGACTTTCAAAGTATATTTTAATCAATTAAATCTTATTCATTCCCCAATAATAGAAAAAGACAAATGAGAAATATGACGAAAGCAGGAGTGAATACTGAATACCCCGAGTTGGGATATTACCAAAAAAAAAAAAAAAAAAAGCAGTAAAGCAGTAAACCTAGTCGACAAATGAGAATGAAGTGTAGCAAAACTGAAGGACGACGGTGAAGGTGGAGTTACATGGTGAAACTATGGTGGAGCTTGAACGTGACGAAGAAAAGCCCTGAGATTGTTGTCCGAAGAGCCACCTTGTTTGACAGCGTCCCTAGCCAAATCCTTCCACTTGTTGGCATTCTTCCTCAACTCCTCTCCTCTCTCTCCACTCCCCATCACCACTTCCAAACCCTCCCTAATCCTCTCCCTCTGCACCACCCCTTCCTCATTCACCTCACCATCCACCCTCACCCCTACCTTCCACACATCCTCTATCAGCTTCGCATTCGTCTTCTGATCCACCCACAGCGGAAACGCCACCATCGGGACCCCCGAAGCCAAGCTCTCCATAGCTGAGTTCCACCCACAGTGCGTCACGAAACACCCCACAGCACCATGCGACAGAACCTCCACCTGAGAACACCACGTTACTATCTTCCCCTTCCCTCCCAATCCCAACTCCAACTCCACCTCCAACTCCTCTTTCTCTCTAACCACCCACAGAAAAGGCCTTCCACAATCCAACAACGCACGTGCCACTTCCTCCATCTGCGCCTTCGACAACACGCAATAACTCCCAAACGAGACATAAACCACCGACATCTCCTTCTTCTTCTCGAGCCACTCAACGTAACCGTTCGTCAGGTCGAACACGTCGCCGCCAAATGAATTATCAGAAGGATCCTTTCCGCAGAAGGCCGAGGGGATCAACGGCCCGATGGGGATCATATTCAACTTCTCAACCACGCTTAGAGCCTCCGGCTCCAACGCTTCGAACGTGTTCACGAGTATCCTCGGCCTCGTTTCCTCGTCCAGAGCGAGAAGCTGCTTTTCATACATTGAAACAATGAGAGAGTCAAAAGTAGGGTTTGAACCCAATAAGAAGGAAGGTAGGTCGCTGGGTGATAGCGTTAACGGCAACCCCGGAAACTGAATGAGAGAAGAAGAATGTTTGGTTTTGGCGTCGATGGAATCACGGTGCCCGTGAAAGTAGTAGTAGAAGATATCGAGAATGGTGGCGGGTTGAGTCCAGAGCAAGGCGGTGGGGAGGTGAAACTCGCGCGCCACGTCAGCAGCCCAAGAGAGGATGGTGGTGTAGACGACGCAGGTGAAGGGGTGACCCTCTTGGGCGTTGGAGAGGAGGAGGTTTCGGACGAACTCGGAGCCGCGGCGGCTGAGCTCGGAGGAGTAGAGGGAGTAGTCGGAGGAGCTGAAGGTGTAGCCGTGGTCGTAGCCGTCGGAGAAGGGGAGGAAGGTGAGGGTGGGGAGGGAGGGTTTGTTGGCGATGCGGCGGTGCATGTAGAGCGTGGTGGAGACCGTCACGTGTGCGCCTAAGGCGGCGAGGTTTTTCGCCAGCTGGAAGGCGGGGTTTATGTGGCCTTGGGAGGGGTTCAGGATGAGGAGGATGCGGTGGTGGGACATGGTGGCGCGTGAGAGTGATAATAAGGTGGTGGTGGTGGTGGTGGATAGTGGATACTGGATACCAATCATGCATGCAGCAACTGCGGAAGGGTTGATTTTATATATGTTGAGGATTTGTGACGTTTGAGATGACGAATCTAATGGCAATTACAACTTGCTATATTTTCTAGATACTGATTGGATTCACTTCCACCCTGTTTTGGTCTGGGTGAATGAACGGGGAAGAAAAATATATCGTAAAATAATAAAGTAATATTACATCATCATGCATATGAAATATGGATTAGAATCCTTCACCAGTGAAACTGCACAAATCCCCTAAATTTAATTCTTTTATTACATAAATAATAAATTATTTTAATGTGTTAAATCTAGTATGAAATCATTTAAACAATATCTGAGTTTATCCCTAACTATAGTCAGACTCTACCTTTTCCCCGCAACTAGATTAATCTAATACAAAACAAATTATTTTTATTAAATTAAATTCTTAAACCCTATTAAAATTATAAATTATTAAAAGTATAAATTATTAATATTATGACTTATTAAAACTTTAACTTATTAAAAGTATAAATATTAAAATTAAAAATTATTAAAAGTATAAATTATTAATATTATAACTTATTAAAAATTATTACAAGTATAACTTATTAAAAGTATAAATTATTAAATATATAAATTATTAATATTATATCTTATTAAAATTAAAAAATTATTAAAAATATAACTTATTAAAATTATAAATTATTAAAGTTATATATTATTAAAATTATAACTTATTAAATTTATAACTCATTAAAATTATAATTTATTAAAATTATAAGTTATTAAAATTATTTCTTTATAAAAGTATAAATTCTTAACATTATAAATTATTAATATTATTAATTTTTATAATTATAAATTATTTTATATACAAATTTATATAATTAATAAAATAGTTTTTACATTAAAAAAATAATAAAAATAGGCTGCTCGGAATTCGATTTCCGAGAACCGAATTCCGACCGCTACAGTACAGAGGTTTAAGTCAGTAAATATATAGATGGGAAGTTCATGTTAGAAATTTTTTTAAAAAAAATATTATTAAAGTTAAAAATTCCTAATATCAAATCATTTAAACAATATCCTTAAAGATAGCCAGACTCTACTTTCCTCTCAAAATTAGATTAGTCTAATGTAAAAGCGATTTTTTTATTACATAAATAATAAATTATTTTATAATTAAATTTATACTTCTTCTAAGTTTATATATAAATAAATAAAATGTTCAAAATCCTTTTTATAATATAAATAAATTTTAATCAAGTCAATAATTTCATTCAATGTACGATATTTAAAAATATACTTAAGATAATAAATGAGAGCACGATTTACTATAAATAATTTAAAATATTTTTAAAAATATAGTATATATTTTATCTGAATTGTAAAAATTAAATGTATTTAAAAAAAAATTTCAAGAATATTTAATTAACTTCCTTAATACATATGAAATTAATTTTTTTCCTATGAATATAGAGAGAGTACCATAATTTTATGTACCAAAAAAAGGTTTGCGCGTACCATAAATATTTACTATAATTTTAAGTTGATTTACGCCATGCAGTTTTATTTCAATGCAGAGGATCCAAATTCTATAAACTTGACAAGGTTTGATAAAAAAAAAATCTTCTAGGGCTGATAGTCGATACTATAATGTATCAATGAGGTCGAGGTGGAGGGTATGTATAATTTTATTTAAATAAAAATAATGTAAAAAATTAAGAAAACGTGCCCAATGTAATACACATGTTGTAATAATTATGATACAGAGATAATTGCCTCAATTTCAATATTTGTGTATATATATTAACAATTTTATTCAAAAGGAAATCACGGTTATTCAAAGAGATAGTGTATGAGAATGATAAATAAAAATATTGATAAATATTGAAATTATGTTTCGTACTATAATTTATTTTGCAAAAATTATTATAAATTAGGTCTCGTAGTTCTTTTGCATCTTTATATGTGATATCTATCAGTGAGATACTATTTTTAAAAATTTTCATAATCTCTATCATGTCATACAAAATAGGTAACATTCTAAAAAATTAATAATAGAAACTAAAATAAGGTATAAATATAAAGATTAAAAAAATATCTTAAACAACATACATGACTAAAATTGATTAAAAAAATAAATATAAAAATAAAAAAATTATTTTAAATTATAAAAACTAAAAAATATAATAAATAAAAATATAAAGATTAAAAGTATTTTAACCTTAAAAAAAAATGAAAGAGAAGATATTTGTATGAACAGTAGGAAGTTCGTATTAATTTTTTTTTGTTACATGAGAAGTTTTCTAACAATTGTTATGTAATGGAATCTTCCCATCTTAACTGTGGCATGGGCGTTACATAGCTAGGTTAGTGAATGAGAAGGTAGATAAAGTGATTATGAGAATTCAACTTACATCTTTATGTTTTTAACTATTTTAACTCTTTCTCACTTAATTATTATGTTAATTCTAATCATAGTTTTAAAAACCGGACCGGTCATCGAATCGGTTAAGGTACTGAGTCAGTGGGTCAAAGGTTGAACCGGTGGGTCACTTAGTTGAACCGCATGACTCGATTTTTATTAAAAAATATTTATATTAAATATATTTTATACTTATAAATTTTAATAAATTTATATCTTATTTTAAATTTTAATTTTCCTATCTTATTTAAAATTATTTTTATTTTTATTTTGTAAAAAAATACATAAAAAAATTACATGTTAAACGGTATATTAATACAAATTAAAAATATAAATAATATGTACATATATAATATGCTTGCAATTAATATCACAAAATAATATATGTAATATTTACATAGATATTGCATTATTAAATATATAATTTAAAATTAATAATATACTATAAAATTTATTTAAGTTGTATATATTGCAAACAAATATATTAGAACAAGTAGTCATTGTTATATTTAATAAGACTCCTTGCTTTTTCATTAAGAGATTCAATTTTCATTATTATTTTTGTGATTTATGGTCCCTTAAAAAATTTTAAAAAAATTTTAAAAAAAAAAGTGGTTGAACCGGTTTGACCCACCGGTTCACCGGTTGAACCGGAAAATTGACCGATTCAATCCGGTTTGAAACGGGTCGACTGCATAACCGATCCAACTTCATATTCGAACCGGCTGGACCACCGGTTCCCGGTCCAACCGGTCCGACCGGCCGGGTCGGTCCGGGTTTTAAAACACTGATTCTAATGATTTAATCAAAGTTTTTTTTTTAAGATTTGAATCCTAAATCCTAAACCCTAAACCTCTGACCTTGCTTAAGCGTGGATCAATCGCTACCGCTGAATCACGTTTGAGGTTATTTAATCAAAATTAATTTAAGTAAGAAAGACTTAATAATACAAAAAAGAAATTGGATTAATTTTTATATTACCAGTATATTGGTCCAATAAAATCTATAAACCAATAATAGTTATTAAAAGGAGTATTCTTTTTGTATAAAGGTGTAGATAAATTAAATTTAATAAATTTGATAATATATTTTTTCAGAAAATTTAAACAGTGAAAGATATAAATTAATTTTGTTTAATTATTTGTTTTCTATGATATTAAAATATTTTCTACTTTATTAATAACACATTTTATATTTTTATGCCGCTGTCTATTATAGAATATATAAAAAAATATCTATATATTTTGTGAAAAATTTGGGAAAATATTAATTTTTTATGCAACAAAAAAAAAACATCGAATAATTTGTCCAATTTAAGAAAATAATCATGTGCTTACCAAAATTACAAAAAAAATTGCAGAAAATGATTTAGAAAAAAAATCTCAAGAAAATTATAAAATTAATATAAAAAAACAAAAACATCCCAAAAAACTATTGTAGATCCAAGTCATATTGTATACGTTTTCTTATACCGAAATGAGAAAACAAATATCATAATAAAATGATTTTAAAAATAAAAAAGTTATAAATTAAAATAATTAAATAATAATGAAAAATGTCTATATATTTTGTGAAAATTTTGGAAAAATATTAATTTTTATACAAAATAAAAATCTATGAATAATTCATCAAAATTATGAAATTAATAATGTGCTTACCAAAATTACAAAAAAAAATTGCAGAAGATGTTTTAGAAAAAAATCGCAAGAAAATCATAAAATTAATTTTAAAAATAACAAAAAGATTCCAAAAAATATTGTAGATCCAAGTCATATTGTATAGCTTTTCTTATACCGAAATGAGAAAACAAGGATCATAATAAAATGAATTTAAAAATTAAAGGTAATAAATTAAAATTTTTAAATAACAATAAAAAATTGTCCGTATATTTTGTGAAAATTTTGGGAAAATATTAATTTTATACAAAACAGTTTATTTTACAAAAATAAAAATCTATGAATAATTCATCAAATTTAAGAAATTAATCATATGTTTTCCAAAATTATAAAAAGAACGCTGAAAATGTTTTAGAAAAAAATTGCAATAAAATTACAAAATTAATAAACACACACACAAAAAAAGATCCCCGAGAAAAATTGTAGATCCAAGTCATATTGTATAAGTTTTCTTATACTAAAATGAGAAAACAAAATTCATAAATAAGATGAATTTAAAAATAAAAAATAAATAAATTTATATTATGATAATTGTCTATCGATTAATGTAATACATAATGTATAGTGCTATTAAATTTATACTTATTAGAGAGATCGAGACATTTCGTGCCTCTAATAGTCACATACAAATAAATATTATAAATAAATATTATAGACTAGAGGGGTCGAGACACTTCGTGTCTCTATTAAAAATAAAATAAAAATAAAAATAAATTTTAAATAATAAAAATATATTGATCTAATTGGTATTATGATTAATCTATTAGTTTCAAGTTCTTAAATTTGATAAAAAAATATTTTTTCTAATTTTTTTATAATAGAAGGGTATAATGGTTCAAAAAAATATGGAACCAAGGTGGTTACTGAAAAGGTTATTCGCTTTATATATTAGTATAAATATCATGAAATGACAATTAATTAATGAGATAAGTAATGTCCAATGTTATTAAATTTTTTTACAAGAGTAAACATGATAAAAATAAAGTGTAATGGGTGAAACGTGTAATGTAGTGAGTAAATTTTAGAGTTTAGTTGACTTTAGAGAGAGAAGTATATAAGGGTTTATTTGAGAAGGGAACTTCATAAGTTCATTTTCAAAAAAACTTAAAGAGAAGTTTTAGAGAGAAGGACTCTGGGTCCTTGAGCTCCTTCTCTCCCAAATTTCTCTGTATGGTTCCTCTTATCTTCTAGATCACTAACTTCTTCTATCTTCCCTTGGAATTCAGGCTAGGAAGCTTGTTTTTGAAGGATTGAAGTCTGTGAGTCGAGCTCCAGAGAGATTTCTTTGCTTCTTCTCAGTTATTGGCCATTTTGAACCAATTTTCAAGTGAGAGAAGCTAGAATGTATGTTATTTGGTTGCATGTGAGTTTAGGAACTCAATTGATGCATTAATTTGGAGAATCCATGATTGGATTGATGAAATTCTCATTTTTCGGGGTTTTGGGAAAAAAATAGGGTTTTTAATGATTTGAAGCATATGTTAGATGCATGTTGGATCCGTGGTTGTTTTTGGGTTGTTGGAGCCCATGCATTGCATTTCTTGGTTTGCATGAGGTTGGATTTTGCTGATTTTCAGGTGTTGGAGGAAATTTTTGAAGTTTTGGAGGTTGTTATTTGGATTTGCGCCGGGAGCAGTTCTTGGCGCCGGACGTGCCTTCATCAGAGGCAACCATTTCAAACTCACGTCGAGCGTGAGGCTAGTTGCGTCGGGCATGAATTGAAATGGAGGTCACTGGATGAGTTCGCGTCGGGCGTGAGAGGAACCACGCGCGGGCGCAATATCAGATAGTGGTGGGGTGAGGAATTTTACTGATGTGGCGTCGGGCGTGGAGACCTCTGTAGGTCTCTGTTTGGATGGCGCTGAGCGCATGGAGGCTGCGCCAGGTGCGGAGACTCTTATGAGTCTCTATCTCAGGCACGCCGGACGTTGGAACTTCACGCTAGGCGTGGATAAGTTTTATAACTATTTGGCTAAGTTTAGGCCGGGCGCAGGTGGAGCGCACCGGGCGTGGAAGAGCTTAGGGCTCTCGGGTTGGACGTTAGGCCGGGCACGAATTGGCTGCACCGAGTGTGAATGTGCTTGATGTGTTTGATTGAAAATGATGCTTATGCATGTTTAAAGTTGAAGTTTTGATCATGTATGTATGATATATGATGTGTGGTGGTGTATGATTCATATGTATGCTTGGTAATGATATGTATGAATGTTCAAATATGATATGACATGTGTATATGTTCATACGAGAATGATATTGATCATGATGGTGGGTAGACCATGTATGATGTATGATGCATTATTGCATGTGATGCCTTATGGCATGTGTCTAGCCTAGGACTTGAGGAGAGGGAAATATTTTCAAACTGGAAGAGCCCACAAAGAGTCTCTTGAGAGTGGTGCCTAGACAAGCCACTATTATAAATGAGAGCGGTGTTTAGGTAGGTCACTGGTTTTGGGTGAGAGTGGTGCTCAGGTAGGCCATTGGTTTGGGTGAGTCTCCTCTAAGTCTTTAGCTAGTGTTGGAGCGGAGTATGAGGTCGAGGGTTATTCCCTTAACCAAGTACTGGGGAAGGTGCGTGGTTCCTTGCGGATACTCGGTGGGCGAACCCCACAAGTGACTTGGTAATGCATGCCAAGGTCGTGGTAAGCTTGTACCCAACTGTGTTATACCTAACGGTAGAATTGGACTTCCAATTGTGTAAGTGACATCATTCAAGTAAACTCGAGTGAGGATTTATATCCTGTTTAGTTGTGACCGAGCGGGTGCATTGGATGTGAAAACGGTTGGGGTGGTTTCGGTAGGATTGGGATGTCACTTATACTGCTCTACTGTTATGGAGATGTCCCAAGTGTATGCGTGACAATGCATTAGATGATTGATATTCATTGATATCTGTCATGAGTTGCATATATTGCATGATTTCTAGTATGATGAAGTGTGTGGTGTTGACTTCATGTTTGATGAAATGATGAATGATTTGAGATGGGAGTCCCTTTGGGACTTGATTTGGATGCATGTGTAGTATAGACTTTATTCTGTACTTGTATGATTGCTTTTTGAACTCTAACTTATCCTTCTATTTCCATGTGGATGGACTGCGATGATCATACCTTGTATGGGAGCAGGTCAGGGCTAGCTTGGAGTTGAGGTGACCGCTACAAGAGGAGAAGTTTTGTCTTAGTGTTAGAGTTACCTCCTGGGATAACTGTTGTTTGTGCTTCATCGGCACTATGAGATTATTATTTTGGAATGACTGTACATATATAGTATTATATTTTTTTACATAGAAACATAGTTATTATATTTTATTTATATACCTGTATCTACGAGTCATCTAGTTTAATATTTTTCTATCTATCTATTAATAGTGCGATTTTACTAAGTGTAGAGATCATGGCTGGTTGTTACAAAATGATCTAATAAATATCTATATTTATTATAATTCAGTCATTATACAACAAAAAATATTAAATAACATACTACTAATTTAAGGTTATCTAACACACACACACACACATATATATATATATATATATATATATATATATATATATTATAAGATTTAAAACGTTTCCTATATGTACATATAAGATCTACACAAAAGATATATAATAGTATATAAATAATCTTACTTGTGAGTTAAACAACTATACAAAGTCACACTATAATCAAACAATATTAGAGAAAGAATTATCTTTAACATAACTTACCACCAAAAACATCCAAAAACAAATCCATTAATCTTATCATACTCTCATATAAAATATAATCATTATAATTCTTAAAAAAAAAGAAGATAAAGTTACAAACAGAATTAAAATATAATAATAATATTGAATAATAACTTAAATAAACTAAATAACAACATTCAACGTCATATAACTTCCACATATCATGGTGAACTAGACAAACAACTTGCACTTATTCTATTGTCATGCCAGTACTTCCTTATTTTATTTTTAAATTGTGCGAAGAGATCCGCCTGCAATTCTAACTGCAGCCCAAAGTCCAAACCTTTGGTCTAAATTTCGACTTCGACTGTCGTATATTTTCTCCAAAATTTATTTAATTTGGTCTTTATTATTAAAATATATAATTTGATTTCATGATGTTATTTAAAACATACAATATGTCATTTTTTCGTGGTCTAATTATGAATAATGAATTAAAATTTTTATATAAGAAATAATGTGTTATTTTCTTATAATGTAACGTTTACAAAAAGTTTATGTTGTTAACTTCTCTGACACCTTCTACCCCAATATATATATATGTATAATAATAATAAAAAATATCTTCTTGGATAAAAAAAATATTTTAAAAAAATGAAACGACAATTCCAATCATCATGTGAGTAGAGAATTCACATTCATGTACTTAATCCAAATAGCAAATAAAATGACAAAGAATAAAAATTGAATTTTCCAAATATATATACTTTAATAAAACATAAACAACATCATATTCTAATTCTATCTATGTCCCGATGTCACATGTCCTATCAGAGCAAAATCCCACATAGAAGCCTAAGCTCCATCGTCCACATCCTCAGCCTCATGTTGCTAATGGTCTCTTGTATATCAAACAAGAGAAACAATACAAAAGAATGGAGTGAGAAACATCTCACTCTAGCTCACGGTGTAGGAACGCACACCGGATAGTCAAACACAAACAATACAGTTACCTCATAGATCAATCAACAACAATAGCTTATCCAATCATCCAAGTCATACAAATAGTAATTTATCATCATTTAATAATAAGAATGCTAATGCATGGACACGGACTACATATTATCATGCATGTGGCGCCAGTAAAACAAACATCACATGGCATATTGCCGCTAGCAATATACGAATAGTAGTCTAGGAGTACATGTCGGGTCACACCCTCTGCGCACTCTCACTAGAAGGATATACTACCAGAGTCTCGTCAGGATAGCTAAGCCGCGCAAGATACATCCCATGCACACAATGGGCGAGACTGGGACTTCCAAACCGAGCTATCCCCAAGGACTAATCCCCAAAGCTTTTACACTAGGGGCCCTTCTCTGGCGGTGTATTCCACTGCCTGGATCTCTAGACTTCTGAGGTAAAGACTTCTGTATAATAGCACTGCATCCTGCCTCAAGCTCCACAATCTCTTCTTCAAGAATTCTTCTCTTCTTAGTAAACAATTCCTTCATGAACCGAGCATAAGTGGGCATTTGTTCCATGGCTTCAGTGAAGGGAATATTAATCTAGAGCTTCTTTATGATATCCAGAAATCTCAAGAACTGTCTTTCTTTTTCTTTCTTAGAAGGAGCATGAGGGTAAGGTAAGTTTCTTACAGGAATAGTGGAAATGACTTCCTTGCCCTTCTTTTTCTTTTTCTCCTTCTCAACTCCATTCCTCTCTTTTATTTTCTCACTATCTACACTTTCACTCTTATTGTTCTCTCCCTCATTCTTCTCACTCTCTTCCTCAACTTCCTTCAATTCACTATTTTCTTCCTTATTATCAGCACCCTCATTGTTCTCACTCACTCCAACATCTTCACCAACTACCTTCCCACTTCTTGTAGTTATGGCTTTGCAATGCTCCTTGGGGTTGGTCTTGGTATTGGCTGAGAATGGGCCTCCAGACATGTCAGCTAATTGTTTAGCTAGCTGACCCACCTGCACCTCCAAATTCTTGATGGAAGCTTCAGTGTTTTTCTGGTTGTTCATAGATACCTGCATGAACTGGTTCAGAGTCTCCTCCAATTTGCTGGTTCTTTCATGCATAGAAGGATAAGCAAGCTGATGTTGCTGTTGTTGTTGTGGGGACCTATTGGATGGCCCAACTTCATTCCTCCATCCATATCCCTTGTTGTTATTGTTTCTCCAACCTTGATTCCCCTGCATATAATTATTAGTATTATAATTATGGGAATTAAAATTACCTCCTTCCGGTTGGTTACCCACATAGTTGACCTCTTCTTCATTTGAAGTTTTAGAACAGTGACCATTGGGATGATCTCCCCCACAAAAATCACACTTTAAATAAGAATTTGATTGAGCTGGGGAGGAAGCAATGGCATGAAGCTGCTGTGGTATTTTGGCCATCTGCTTAGTCAGTGCTTCAATCTGTTGAGATAGCAGCTTGTTCTGAGCAAGGATTGCATCATTAGTACTGAGATCAAGAACTCCTCTTTTATGAGATTGATGTCTCCCATGCTCTGCTTGGTGATCAGAAGATGCCAAAGATTCTATAATTTGAGTAGCTTCTTTTGGGCTCACAGTCATCATGGTGCCACCAGCTGCTGCATCTAATAACATCTTCACCTCAGGCTTGATTCCATTAACAAAGAAGTTGAGTTGTGCTATATCTTCAAACCCATGGTTAGGACATTTTATGAGCAATGACTTAAATCTCTCCCAGGCTTCACAAAATGGTTCATCTACACCTTGCCTGAAAGTAGTAATTTCTGACTTGGCCTTAATATACTTGGATGAAGGATAAAATTTATTCACAAACTTGTTTTCCACGTCACCCCAGCTTGTCAAACTTTGATTTGGGTGAGATTGTAACCAAACTTTAGCTTTTCCTGTTAGAGAAAATGGAAACAACCTCAAGTATACAGCTTCCTCATCACCTTCAGGAATTATCATTGTTCCACATAGCTCATAGAAATTTGACAGGTGTGAGTATGGGTCCTCATGATCAAGGCCAGCAAATTGTTGTGAGCTAACCAAAGTAAGGAAGGCAAGCTTCATCTCCATGGCTCTAAAAGTATTTGGAGCTGCAATGTTAGAGAAATGCCTAGGACCATGTTGTTGTGCATAATCACCTAGGGTCCTTCTAGGAGGCCTGGCTGGTCCATGTCCACCATTATGAGTGCTTGTACCTTCTTCAGCCATTTCTGTTTCAAGGTGTGGTTGATTTGATGAAGTAGAAAAACTTGGAAGATCTTGTTGTTGTTTTTGAAGTCTCTCTAGTTGTTTACGCCTTCTTGTCCTACTATTGTTTCTCCTTGCCGTTCTTTCAATTTAAGGATCAAAATGCAATTCTTCGGCTGGAGTTTTCCCTCGCATACAAATTTAAGAAGTCTGCACGGGAAGGTGAGTCCACAAAACACAACAAGACAAATATCTCTATATATTATAAGTATTCACAAAATAATTTACAAAATTACAAAATCACAAGACTAAAAATTACTAAATAGCACCAAATCCCCGGCAACGGCGCCAAAAACTTGATGAGGTTTTTCGCAAACACACCACTTGGCAAGTGAACCAAGTTTCGAAGTAGTATTCAAATATCGTCCTCAGGGATTTGAGTGTTTAGTAATTCTTGCTCTGATGATTTAAATGAGAATGATATTAAAATTGCAAATGGGTAAAGATGGAGTAAAACAACACAATAAACTAAGAGTAGTAAAGACAATGGTTAAGAGACAAGGATTGGTCCAGAAGCACTTGCTAACTCATAGATCTTCTTAAAATACATGCGATTCTAATTCCATTATTTCCACGTTCATTAAGTAATCCAACAAGATTCCTCAAGGTTGAATCCTAAAGTCATTAAGCTCAAAACATGATTCCTCTATGTTTTGAGTTTAATACTTCGCATTAAGAACAATGACTTGAACAATGTGACTAACCAAATCAAGTCTATTCCTAGAACAAGAAATGATTAGGTGCAAGATTCAGTTCGGGTTTTCAAAAACGTTTTCCAACTGGATTCAAAAACCAAAAATCATACAACGGGTGATCAAGCCAGTATAAGCATTAAGAGAAGAATCAATGCACAAATAATGAGATCAAAATGCATATATTTAAGAAGAAGAAGAGTTAGTAGTTACATCCAACCAATCCTTAAGAAGTTTAGCCACACATGGCCATTACAGGATCAAAGAGTGAAAAGAAGAAATTACAAAGTAAAGGATGAAGAAATGGAGTTGATCTTCGTTCCCAAAGGATTCAGCTTCCAAATCTTTGTTCTCCCTTCGTTCTCTCCTCTTCACGTGCTTCTCCCCTGTTTTTCTCTGTAAATTTCGTGATGCCCTGTTTCTCCTTTTTTCCCCTTTTATATGAGCTTCAAAACAGGGCCAAAAAGTGACTTTTACTCCCACGGCTGCAGCTGTAGTTCCACGGCTATAGCTGTGGAGAGTCCTTCAGGGTGAAGAAACCTCCAAAGCCATAGTTGTGGTTCCACAGCTATAGCTGTGGCAACTCCTTCAAGCTTAAGGAACCTCCAGCGCTGCAGCTGTGAAGCCACATCTATGGCTGTGGATCTATGGAGTTTTTGCTGGGTCCTAGGTACTCCATGGCTTTAGCTTTGAGTTCACAGCTTTAGCTTCAACTCTCTGGAGCTTCAAATTGTATTTCAGATTTCCACAGCTCGAGCTCCAAATCCACAGTTATGGCTGTGGATCTCTGCCTTCCTAAAAAACCTGCAAAAAATGAGGAAATTCCTTAAGATTTTGCTACTACTCCTCTACTCTTTTAGTATAACTTGGTTCTTTAGATAAAGGGGGGTAAAATAACATATATAATATCTACAATTACCAAAAAGAGTACCAAAAGTTGAGTGCAAATCATGCATAAAAGACACTCAACAATATCGTACCCTTAAAACATTTATGCAAATGATGCATGTCAATCAAGACTCTATGCATTCTCATATCACATTATCATGTCTCATTCCCATATCACATTATCATGTCTCAACACATCTCATCATCACATCTCCTCCTTACATTTCATCATCACATTCGCATTATCACATCATGTTCACAATTGTCACAGAGCACTTTTATTCGTATCAGAACTCATCTATTTGCGAAAGTAAACATATATTCATACATCTCATACAACAAGGAATACAACAGAACAATCAGAAGGTAAAACATAAAATATTAGAAATATGACTGTTTCTCATAGGGTTCCCACAGGAACCCACAGAGCACTCTAATTCATATCAAAACTTGTTTATTTTCAAAATTAAACACACATTCACACATCTCTTTTAATAGGGAATATAAAGGAATAGACAAAAGGCAAAACAAAAATATTCCTATTTTGCCTGCTGCTCATAGGGTTCTCTCAAGAACCCATAGAGCATTCCAATTTATGCAATAAACATTTAAAATAAGATAATTCACGTATATAATTATTATCACAATTAATTTACTCATACAAGCACCAATGTACTCCCTTAAGGTTTCTCGTAGGAACTCATAGGAGCACCAAATTCCACAATCATAGCATAAACAAAGTTTCTATTCATACACGCATATTAATTAAATAATTGGAACATACAAGAAAAATATGACATACAACAAATACAGGATTGAGGGCCAATCCCACTACCCAGCATACAATCCCTCACCCAGAGCGAGGTTTCTCACTCCCCCCTTATCTCGATAAACAGGGGTTGAAACTGAAGTAGGATCTCTTCCTCCGGGTTTCCCTTGGTCTCCAGAAAGTGTAGAAGAAAAAAGGGTCAAAAGTGAAAAATGTCTTTTTCTGGAGTGCCAAAACGCATTTATAGGCATCAGGATTTGGCCAAAACGGCCCGTTCCGAATCTGGAACGTCCCGTTCTGGGCACATAGAACATGTACAAAAGCCTATCTCAGAACAGTCCGTTCTGAGTCAATATTTTTTCCTTTAAAACCACATCCGGAACGGCCCGTTCCCAAAGTGGAATGGCCTGTTCTGGGTTAAAATTTTACTCATGCATGCTCGAGTTGGAATGGCCCGTTCCCAAAGTGGAACGGCCCGTTCCGGAACTATGAAAATCCAGAATTACTAATTAATAAATAAATAAATAAACAACATATATATATATATATATATATATATATATATATCAAATTAAAATAAAATATCAATACAATTTAAAACATGATTTTCTTCAAATAATAATTATAACAAAATATCATAATTAATAATATTATAAAAAATAATTTTCATAAATAATTATTATTAAAAATCTTTAAAAATTCAATCAAACCTATTTAATTAATTAAAATAATTATAAGGAAATAATCTTCATAAATACAAAAAATAAATAATAATTATTCGTAATATTAGTAAAAAAATTCGGGGTGTTACAACTTCAATTCGACAAAAATATTAAATTAAATATTTTAATAATAAAGGAACCAAATTAAATTAATTGATAGGAAAAAAGAAATTTATGTTTTTTTTATTACATATTTTTTAGTGGTTGGAGACTAATTATTTTTTAAATATAAAAATTATCAAAGTATAATTTGTTTTTTCAAACAAAATTTCCTCTATACACAATTATAAAATATTGAATGGTTTTAAAAAATGAATGGTTTTAAAAAATAAATAAAATTAAAAAATAATGAAATGGGTAGTGATTAATTATTAAAAAAATGTGAGGGGGTTCATCATTAATTAGAGTTTTTTAAAAATAAAAGAAAATTAAAAATTAATTAAATGAGTAGTGGTTAGTTATTGAAAAATGTGAGGAGATTTATGATTAATTTGAGTTTTTAAAAAATAAAATAAGAGAATAACTAATGAATCGAAATAGTAGTTATTAAAATTAAAAAACTGTGAGAAAGTTACTAGTTATGTAAGAAAAAAATATTACAATCTATTAATTTTTTTTAAAGAATGTAATGATCCAACTGAAAAATATTACAATATATATATATATATATATATATATATATATATATATATATATATATATATTTATATACATACTCTCTCACACTTTTTTTTATGTCTTACAGAAATACTCCTGCACAAAAGGTAGGGTCGACATTAAATTCTAAAAATATAAAATGTTAAACAATTGCTTTTATCATTAGTATCTTTTATGTTTGTTTTCAACGGTATATTCACATCTTATTATTATGATAGTATATTAAAAATTGATTGAAGTCATTTTATTTTCAAATATATTTATTAAGAAAAAAATATTTGTTGGAAGAAAGAGGAGAAAAGTGTTTAGAAGTTGATTTTAAAATTGTGTTTCGTTGTGTGGAAGTGAATGGAAGTGTCGCATGTCATTATCTTTTTGACACAAGTGAGATGATTTGTGCAAACTTTACTACATGCAAGCTGCACTCAAATTGTGATGTTTCGTGTATATGTATTCAAAGATAATTGATCATGTTTGATTATATTTATATTTATATATATAATATTTATTTATTCTTAAAATCAATTTAAAATATAAAAATTACCATTAACAACAATACATAATTATATATATATATATATATATATATATATTTATATATATAATAATCAAAATTTTATAGTAATTATAAAGACTGTTATAGAATACAAGAAATCGATTTGATATTTGATCGTGAATTTTAAAATATTATGTGAACTATATTTATGAGTAAATTTTTTTTAAATATATTATTTATTTATTTATTTATAAATGAGGGGTTACAAATTTTTGAAAAATTGTTATGTCATGTGCAACAATAAATCTAACAAATTTTTTATTTATAAAAAAAGTATAATTTTAACACATTGATGAGTACTTACATGGTAAAATAATGTTTTTCATCACTTCATATTTAAGTAAAAGATTAAATTTTTATTATTAGTTTTTAGTTAAAGAATATAAATGTTGAATAACTTGTATTAACTAGTATTTTAGCATATGTAATACATGTGTTAAATAGTTTAAAAAAACTTATTCTTAACATTCAGTCTCCTTAAATAAAATTTTAGAATCGAGTCTTGTGTATAAAAAAAAATAGTTAGAAGAAAAGAATAAATTAAAAGTAATCAGTCAAATTTTCTAACAAAAATTAGTTATTGACAAAATGAATAGATACTTTGTCCTAATAATATGATTAAAAAAATAAATTTTAATTTGATTTTCTAAATCACTTATATTTTTATTTTTTAAATTAAACTTCATTAAAATAAATTATAATATAGTTTTTTACACCAAAAATTATAATGCAGTTAAAATAATTTTTATTATAATATTAATTAATATCATAAATTTAAAATAATTTACATTTAATTTTATTACAAAATTTAATTATAACTAATTTATATATTCAAAATATTTATCTATTATAAATTTTAGATATACACAAATAAATATTTATTTAATATTTAAAATTTCTTAACCATTCCTAGTTAAGTAATATGATATAATTGTTTTAAAAAAGTAAAGCGGCGCGAATTCCGAAGGATCCTAAGTTTCGCGCCTAAAGGAACCCCTTGTTCCCGCCATCAAATACCTCTCACATATCAAACCTTGCCGCCAAATTTCCCAGATCTATCACGCAGAAGCCATGGACACCATCTCAAGCTCCCGGAAGCGGAACCACTCTTACGGTACATTCACCCGCAGCAGATCACAGCTCTTCCTTCACCGCAACCGTTCCGGTCAACTCCGCTTCGATCCCGTTCCGACACACGACGATACCTGCGCCGAACTCGTTGGCCTTCGCCGGGCCGCCACGAGTTGCAAGAAACTGAAACGTGACGACGGCGACATTCCTCGCCCTCTCACCAAGGACCTCCGCGCCAGACGAGTTTACTCTCCCCCGCAATCCCGCCACCACGATGATTCCGATTGTACGGATCGGAAGAAAATGAGCGCCGATGCTACTGAGACTTCTGACTTGGGGCTTTCTTGCGAGGCTCCGGGTTTTGATCGGGGGAATGGTGAATCGTTAGAGGAGAGCAGGGATTTGCAAGATCGCAGGGGAAAGAACGGTGGGGATTGTTCGGGGAAAATTGACGGTTTGGATGGAACGACTCTACCTGATGCTGAGATTTGCGGTGGTTCGAAGGTTAACGAAGATGAGAGGAAACATGAAGCGGAGGCTCTCGTTAAGGATACGCCTCATACTGATAGCAAGAAGAATGATTCTGCTTTTAAGAGTAAATCTGTAAGAGCTTGTCATTTTTTTTAAAAGTTTATTTCCTTTTATATTTAATTATTTATTGGTTAGGCGTTTTATCCTTTAGCAGTTATGGAGGATTTTCAAAATTAGGTTGAATGAGTCAGTGTGGGAGCCTAGGTTAAATTGTACTCTATAATACTTTGTTTTGAAAGTTATGATTGCTTATGCAGGTTCTTAGACCACGTTTCCAGGGAAAATTATATAAGGCTCCAGGTTCCGTCAATTACGGAAGGTTGTTTCCGTTTCTAATGGATACCGTGGGAGGTGATTCTGGTAATTATTGTGAAGCGAAACACTTACTATTTGTTAACTGTTTGAGTTGGATGTGTGATGAAGGGGTTAATTGGTTTAATAACCTTTTCACAGGAACGCGCACGTCACAATTGGGTTTTTGCCTGAAAGATGAGGAGAATGGAGGGGAATTCCGACCTTTGTCATCTCCAAGTGAAGAAGCTTCTAAAGCAGAACTCAAGACCGATGGGTGCACAATGCCTGGTACTAATGGGTCAAAATTGATATCTCCCCACTGCTTACATGAATCAGATATGCTATTAGATTCGAAAGAAGTGGCTACTGAGTGTTTATCTGTGTCACCTGTGGAGGATAAATGCTTGAGTGAATCAAAGGTGGATGCCGCTGCAGATTATGGTGATAAAAATGTTGGATGTGATTTGCACGATGATGACTTTAAGCAATTGTCTAAGGCTAGTAGTAATCACAGTGCTTGTGCCTTACTGGAGTTTGGTGTTTTGAATGAAGAATGTATACTGACAACTCCTCCTGATGCTGATATACATGATAACTCAAAGGGCATTGTAGAACAATTAGAGAGCATATCCCATGATGATCGACATGTCAAACCCATGGATTCGACCAGAAGCACTCAGGAAAATGCCGGTGAAGGGTTTTGTCAGAAAACTTATAGGGGGAAAGATTCTCTTAGTAATAAACCTGTAAGCATTTGTCCCGGTTTCATATTTTGGTTTTCTACCAATTATGGGCTTGACATGTAGTTACTTATCTTTACTAAATTATAATTTTAAGTTTGTTAATCAAATTAGGTCTCGGAACCATAGGTGGTAAAAGATTTTTTGTTGTGGGCTTTCTATCACCTTATGTGTTTTTTGTTTTTTTGGTAATATTGACAATTTGGTTTTACATCTAGTGACAATTTAAATGGTTCGGGATGTGTATGCAGGTGCCTAGACAACATTTGCACAGGAAACTTTTTAAAACCCCAGGTTCCGTCAGCTATAAAAGGTTGCTTCCATTTCTAATGGATCTTACAAAGGACGACACTGGTAATCATCTTATTTATTCAACCACTTTAATACTGTAAATTTCATTAGATGCTAGATGTGGATAATGAAGAAGCTAATTGATTCTACAGGTACATCCAAATTTGACCATCAGACTCATCGTCAAAAAGATGAGGCAGATATACATGCAAAGAGGTTCCAACTTCCTTTGTCATCTCAAAGAAAAGAAGCTTCTATAGATGAACACAAGACAGACAGCAGTCCCATGCATGGCACAGTTGAGTTTAATTCTTTGGAAAACTATGTATTAGCTAATCCTTCTAATGAGTTATCTCCTGGCAACCAGTCAAAATCGACAACCCTCCAAGACCTTCCTGAATTGCCGATGCAAGTGGATCCAAAAGAAATGGTTCGTGAGGGTTTATCTGCACCCTCTGTCAACGAACATATTGAGAAACTTGTGATTGGTTCTAAAGATGAACGCTCGAGTGTATCAGAGTTGAATCCAAGTTCAGTAACTGTGGATGATTTTCACTCTACTAAGAATGTTGCGCAAAATGATGACTTCAAGGAAGTACAGGATATGATATCCACACAACACAATAGTGAGTCACCACCCAAAGATCAAAACATGCATAATATTAACGGTGATGACTCTGATCTTATATTTGAGCGTCATTCAAGTAAAGAAAAAGGATACACTGTCGATCATGATGAAAGCAAGCAGTTTGTGAATCCGGAGGAGCGTGAATGCGTTAGCAGATGTCCTCCCAAAGGTCAGAGTCTAAGACAATTGGATACTAATTCGATAGATGCTGAGGAGAATGAAACAAGCAGTCATGCAATTATTAGAAATGATAATTGTGTGGTTTTAAAGCATGGTCGGGTTTCAAATAATGTACTAAGATCACCATCTGAGAAGATTGTCTCAGAAAAATCTGACATGGCAGGGCACAGTGGTGACAAAGCATTAAGTGTCCTGAAAGGCATAAATGGTTGTCAAACTGAAAATGGCTCTGAATCCAAGATCACGTCGGTGAGGACCTTAATTTTTTTACTGCAGAAATACAATTCCTTAGAATTTGCATGAATAAAATTATGATTTTACATTTCTCATTGATTTAACTATTTTTCTTTCCGTGAGTGTATTTATTTGAAATATATTTGATTGGTGGTTTTGAAACAGGTTCTTAAACGTTGTCCGCGGATTAGATTGTTTAAACAGGCTGGATCTTTAAACTACAAAAGATTGCTTCCATTTCTCTTGAATACCGTGGAAAATGATTCTTGTAAGTATTGGTTCTTGTTCTTCTAGAATATATTCATTTAGTACAGTAATTTTTTTTTCTTTCAATTTTATCTTAGCCACGGCATTAGTAGTTCTAAACTAAACTTCTAGGTGCTTCAGTAAATGATCGTTACCCAAAACTTCGGAAGTCTATGGATCAAACACGTCTTCAACCAATTTCAACTTCAAACTTGCGACTAACTTCTCTAAGTGATTCAAATGGATGTGTTCCTATGGAACATTGTGCTGGCAATTCTGGTACTCCGCAACAAACAGGGTTGCATGCATGTGATTTCAATAATGATCGTTCAAGCTCAAAATCTCAAATTCCTGAATGTCAATTATCTCGCGATTCATGCAAAGTGATTCAACTGCAAGATGAAAAGATGATATTAAATGGACTCTGCAAGCTAGAAAAAGGGCCCACACCTGCCTTATCCAATTCATCAGTTTTCTCCGAAGTAAAAGAAAATAGTCCTTTCTTGATATCATGTAATGAGAAGTCACCTGAAAGACACGACTGTTGTCAGAGTTTGTCTCAATTGAAAGTCGTAGAGCAACTTGGAGTTCCTGCCGTTGGTTTCAAAAAAGGAATTTTAAAAAGAAATCCAAGAGGATGCAGAGGGATCTGCACATGTTTGAACTGTGTTTCTTTTCGCCTTCACGCTGAAAGAGCATTTGAATTTTCTAGAAATCAGTTGCTAGACGCCGAAGAGGTTGCCCATGACCTTATGAAGGAACTATCTATTCTAAGAAGTATGTTAGAAACATCTGCTGATAGTGTCAACGACAACCCTGTTTTTGATGGAAGCCAAGTTAGTACTACATGATATCTTGCTCATCTCTAATGTGTTGGGTAGTGTTTGACATGATTAATACTTTTATTACCCATGTTTGTTTTTTCCCTCTGATCACTAGATCACTATTTTATCACCTAGCAATGCTTTCTATCACGGGACACTTTGTGTTGACAAAGTCTCGGTAACGTTCTTTTTAAATGCATTTTTGATCTATGAAAATACATTTTCATTTTACTTAACTGTTTTTTGTCGGTTCATGGTTTTCTTTTGAACTTACACTAGTTTATCATTAAATTTGTAATTCCAGCCATTTTCGTATCTGTATATGCAAAAAATAGCAACCATTTAGCCTAAAAATAATGGGCTAATTTACTCCTTGTACGTTTCAGGTGAAAGAAGCATGCAGGAAAGCATTTGCAGCAGAAGAACTTGCAAAGGACCGTTTCAGTCAGATGAACGATGATCTTAACATCCATTGCAGAATAACGGTATGTGCATGGTTATACCCAAAATTGGTTCCTCCCCAGTTAAGCAATTGTTTTATTTGAACCTGTTTGTGCAGAGCTTGCAGCCACCAAGGGTTACATTTGCAGTTCACGTTGAAGAAAAAGTCATTCCACCAGACGGGTGATTGTCTAGTTGCAGTCTTACACTAGTTATCCTCTCATCTTAGAATTTTGTTTGTAGGAGTGAAAATACATTAGGTTGATGCTTTGAAACAGGAAGTGAGAGCAAGAGCGAATGAGCAGAGCCTTACAGATTTTTACTTTTATTTTTTGTCTTTTTATTTTTTATTTTTGGTTGTAATTTTTGTTATTGTAAATACCTTTTTTCCCCAATGATATGAATATTTTAATTAGCTTTATTTTTAAATATATTTTATAAAAGTTATATATTTTGTTTTTCACAATTTTTTTATTCAATCGCTTGTATTTTATTTGTAATCTTCTATTTTAAAATAATATTTAAAATATTTTGTAATGTACATGTATGTATATTATATATAATTAAAATTTATAATAAATTATATATATAAATAAATATTATACATAAATATATAAATTATATTTAAAATTAGTATATATAAATATTTTTAAATGTATAAATTATATTTTAGGTTTATGATAAATAATTTATATTGTAAAAAAAATTAATTTTATTTTAAATCATTATTTTCAATAGTTGATTATCAATTAACATATAAGGACAACTTTTACATAACATAACATAAATAGAGTTACATAAATCTATTCAAATTCATCTATATCTCATATGAAAGTTAAAATGGTTATTTACAATTTTTATGAAGACATCAAATTCTAATTTCATCATATCTTATATTAAAAATCATAAATACTATAAAAATTTACTTAAATGTAGATAGCTAAAATGGTCATAATTAAAGTTTTAGACCTTTTTTTTCAGGTAGTTTTAAAGTCACTGGAAAGCTAATATTCAATGATATAATTTTCATAAAAATCTTAGGATCAAATTTGGTGATTTACTTTTGTTGCTACAAGCCTACAATGTTTAATTTGGTGTTTCAGTTTTGGATTTTTGTTGGTCTAGTTTTTTCCCATGTTGCAACTTTCAATTGCTATTGCAATGATGGATCTTTGTCAAATCTTATTTTTTATTATTGTTGTAACGATCTGTTGTAGTTGTCACACTACAGAACAATACAACACACTACTGGAATATATATAGACTAAAATAGTATAATAAAATAATTACAACACAAGTTGCTAATTGAACAACTAACAACGATTAACTATATACAACATAATATGCTACTATAAGGTAGCCAACAAAAAAAATTCAACTCCAGGTAATTCCCGTGACCTCTAGCAGCTATCTCCCAGCCTATTCCTGCCCTGCTCCCATATATCGTATGATCATCGTAGTCCAAACCACATGGAAACATGCAAGGGTAAGTTAGAGATAATAAACAACTTATAATAATTAAAAATGCAACACACCAACTATATAATCATCTTCACATCCAACATAGAAGACAACAACACATATATTATACATCTTAACATCATTTTAACTTGATTCAACATATCACCACTAGTCCACTATAACAACACTTCAACGTAACTACTGTACAAATCATTGGAATAGTTACCATATTCATCACAATAACAACCAACACATGTATTACACATCTCTCAACAACACATGTTTAAAAGAAACTTACATCATAACAACACTATCATCATTATCTTACTTGCTCAACATACAACACACAACATCTAAACAACACATATATATGAAAATAACTCACAACACTAGCAACTTAACATCACTATCATCATCAAATAGTTCAACACACAACACATAGACAACATACATCTCAACAACACCTTCACAACACGTTAACACATACAACTCATATCATCTAAATATCAACTCATCAATACATTCAACTTATATCATCACAATATCAACTCATCAACACATTCAACTTATATCATCACAGTATCAACTCATCAACACATTCAACTTATATCATCACAATATCAACTCATTAACACATTCAATTTATATCATCACAGTATCAACTCATCAACACATTTAACTTATATCATCACAATATCAACTCATCAACACATTCAATTTATATCATCACAGTATCAACTCATCAACACATTCAACTTATATCATCACAATATCAACTCATCAACACATTCAACTTATATCATCACAATATCCACTCATCCACAACTTATACGTCGTCACACATTTCAACTCGGAGATCTCCTACAACATGGGTAAGCAGCTTAGGTGGCTAGGTCCTACTGAACCGACAACACAGAACCTTTTTGGGCTTGCTATGTAAACAACAAATTTGGATATCAATCCACAACACGATAACGATTTCTCAGACTTTACCACTTAAACAAGGAAGTATAGTACTATGTCAAGATAGAACAGCTGGGTCTAGGCCTACCACGGCATTAGCTAGCTTAACTAAGCCATCTATGGAATTAGCCTACCAACTATCCTCCAAATACTACAACCCTCCGATACTCGGTTAGGAACTAAGTTCCCGAATTCGTACTTTACTCAAATTGGTCGCTTTGTAATCGGTATAGCTCGAATTGGCCCCTATACCGTGGTCGCTTTGTACACGTGTGCCTCGACCTTGCCCACACACGGGATCAACTAAGTCCTAGAGGAGAACAATACAATGTCCACTCCAAGGGACAACTTTCCAAGGAGAGTTTTCAACAAATTGGGCTCTCAAAGCACCACAACTACCTTAATCCGCACAATGGGATGAGAAACTTTGAAAATATCTTCCCTAGTCCTAGTGATCAACAACTCATCATCACAGCTTAATCAACTTACAACTCAACAGTACAGTTCAGCTCAACAACTTAAGCAACACACAACTTTTCAACTTATCTTCTCGATTAACTTTCAACTTAAACAAATTAGTCAACTCACAACTTGAACAACACAATTTATCAGCACCGCAACTCATCAACATTGTTTAACAACACATTTTAAGAACATAACAACTCATTTCAACTTTAAACAACACAATTATCATCTCATCAGCTCAACTATCAACTCAACATCTCAATTCATAATTTATAACTCAACCATCACAAATTAATATCTTTTTGTATCGTCTTAATGCATTTATACACTTCACATCATGCTTATCAAAACTCACAACGTTATCATCATGTACTTCACAACTCTCAACTATATCATCTCATCATATTTCACAAAATATAATTAGCCAACACAACATAAAACAACTTTAACCACTTAATTTCAACATGCTTCAACAATATCATTTGTTCAACATATAATAGATCAACACATAACTTGTAAACAATTTCACAACATGCAACATATTCAATACATAATACAACTTACACAACATATACATCATGACTTAACCTGCGCACCCAAAACAACCTTCAACTTATCCAAATCACTCCTTGTGAAATGGCAACCTTCACATAAATTAGCATACCGGGAGTTATACTACTCCTATCATGCTCATACTTATCTCATATGAAATATAATAAGATTTACTACAACTCTTATGAAGACATCAATTCATAAATCCATCATCTACTTTGTCAAAACTTACAAAAAAAATCGCAACAGCTATAACTAATATTGACACTTGACCCCCGTTCACTAAAACAACCATATATGGAGTTCTAGAACTATTTTTCAGGTGATTCCAGCGCCATTGGAAAGTTAAGATCCAAGGCTACAACTTTTATGAAGACCACAAAGTCAAATTTTGAAAGCACAAAAGCGCTTAGCGCCTCCAAAGCGCTCGGCGCTTTGTCTCTAGGAATTCTCCCCTAGCTCGCGGCCCTGAAAAGGCTCAACCCTTTCAAAGAGCTCAGCCGTTTCCCAAGGCGCCCAGCCGTTTCCAATGGCTCAGCCCTTTACCTCCAGAGAGTTCTTTCTTGCACACTACCCTCAAAGGGCTCAGCCCTTTAAAAGGGCTCAGCTGCCTAGGATAGAAACCACCTGTTCTTCACCATTTTCACCCAAAACCTGACATGCAAATGCACCAAATCCATCTACAAACACCAATTCAAGAAGATCCAGCACAAGAAATCATAAATTTTCAGCACACCACACAACATGCAACTCAACAACCATCAAAAATACCACATGCAAACCCCTTAGCTTCCCTTACCTCGAAGAAGAAGAATCCGAGCTTCAGGGAAGAGAAAGAAGAAGAAAAAGAATATTAGTGCCTCCAGCAAGCAATCCACACCTCTACTTAGCACCTTCCACAGGACTCCGGGTTTCTCCCAAACTTCAAGCTCTCTAGCACCAAAAACCTAGCTTTTCCTAAGCTCAATCTTCAGAAAACAAGAAGGAGAGGAGAAAAGGATTCAGTTTCAGCCAAGGAAGAAGAAATGAAGAGTAAAGGAGGAACGAATTTGGGTCTTACAGCTGTAGTGCTCATTTTATTGTTGTAGTGTTGAGCCTTGTTTGAACATCTTATTTAGGGTATTTCTAGTGCTCTAGCGTCAAAACCAACGCTCCAATGTTAAATGCAAAGTTTTTTTTTTCTTGCATGCTCATTGTTTTTTCTTTATTTCTCTCTTGCACTTTAGAAATTTTTTTCTAAACACTATCTATAACTCATTTTCATTGATTTATTCACACCAAAATGACATGCAACCAAATTTACACAATCAAGTTCATATCTTTTGCATCCAAATCCAAATCTCAACTTCAACATGAAAACAAATTTAAAATTAGTTACTATAATGAAAACCATCATTTCATCTTTCTCAATAAGATGAATCACATAGAACAATCTATACAAGATTTCTAGACAACACAAACTTCTCTTACCTCTTGTAGAATTGAATTCGTAAGAGAAGAGAAGTGCAAACTCCTTATGACCCTGAAATTGAAATTCCAACTTCACAAGTTCTAACTCTTCTAATCAACAACTTCGATCAGCTACAAGGGAGGAAGAAAAGAACTTCTTAACTAGAGTAAAAAAAAGGAAGAATATTTACTTTAAGAAACCTTTCTCCAATCCTTCTCTCTAGATTTTTGAAAATTCTTGTTATATAATTCAAAAATCTAAGAAAGTCCTTAGCTCACCTCAACAAAATTGACACAACTTAAAATAAACACCTAAAAATATGTATTATACTTATTTAAAAATACTTTTTTTAAATATAAACAAATGGATTCAAAATATTAGAATTTCCGGTTATAAAAAAAATTCTCAACTAAATTTGGGCTTTAATTTTATTGTAATGATATTTTCTTTTAATAATTTGTTATTATGAGTTTTGTATTTTTTTCAATAATAAACTATTTTCTTATGTTAAGTTGAATATTTTTGTTATTTTTAATATTTGTATTAATAAACTTTAATTGAGTTGATGTCTTCAACTGAAATGAAAATCCTTACTCTTTTATTTTTATATGTCGTATGCTAACGTTGGATTCTTCCAATAACAAATACTCTATATTGTATTGTATATATTGTTATATCCATTCTGAATCGGCCTCCGAATAATTAAAATATTAATATTTTTAAATAAATTTATTATAAAATAATTATTTAATTTAATATTTTATTATTTAAATTGAGTTTTTAATAATTCGAAACAAGTTTCGATTCGTTCGCATCCAGCATTTTTCATGTATATTATATTGGATGTCAGATATTTTGGAGGAGTCTGGCTCTTTCTATCTCTTCTCAATAAGAGGAATCTATAAGTACAATTATTGACACAATAATAATATATACAGACAAAAGTGTTAGATTAATTATGTTTGGCCAAGGGGACAACATTGGCTAAAGGTCTTTCATGATAACTTTTTCGGGAAGATAAATCATATTTTTTCAGTTATATCACTTCTAGTTTTTATATAAATAATTTATCAAAATAAATAATTAAACTAATTAATTTTAATTAATAATATAAATTTAAACTTTATTATAATAATATTTGTATAATTAAATAATTTAAATATAATTATATTTAATAAGACAACTCATAATTTATAGGGACAAAATATGATTTGTACTTTGTGCTTCTCTTAATAAAACTCCGTATTTAGTAAAATTAAGGTAATGAAAATTTTATAAATTAGCTGAGATTATCATATGCTATTGAATTTAAAAATCTATTATAAGCTATATAAATTGAGTTAAAAATTTAAAAGTTTATAAGTTAATTAATTAGATTGAAAGTATTTTGTAAAAATAATTAGTAAGCTAGTTTTCTATAAGCTATTAAATATAAAAGACATGAAGTATTTAGTTATTTAAGATAAAAATGAATTTCAAATAAATTAATGAGATAAAAAGAATTATAAACAAAACTAGTAGCTTGTATACTAACTTATTTTTATAAACTAGTAATAGTTTCATAAGCGAGAAGTAGGTTATAAAAATAAGTTAAAATTTATTAAAATAAATTAACCGTATTAGATAAATTTATTCTTGTCAAATTATATTATAAGTTAGTCAAATATTAACTTATAAACACATTTAATATCTACTCAAACACACTTTTTTTTAATGTATTGTTAAATTTTAAAATGTTTTTGTATTATATCATTTTTGACAAAAAAATTTAATAATAAAGTTAATTTCATAAAATAATTAAAAATTTTCATCTATTTACTAATTTTCTTAGTCTGTATAATAAAACTTAGAACAACACTTCAATTATGGAAGAAAAGAATATTGTTAAAACCGCCACAAATACATCCACTTACATATAAAATGAGTGAGCGTTTCGTTAATAATCTTTGAAATAAATAAAGAAATACTGCTGCTAAAAAAACGAGTTTGTTTCTTGTAATTAAGGGAAAAAGCGTCTAATACCTTGTAAATGAGTCTAGATTTTTTTCTTTCTTCTTTTTGCTAATCATAAGTCTTTAATTTCATTGTAGATTATATTGATTTCTTATTCATAATGAAATGATAAGAGTATGTTGCTTAAAAAGAAAAAAGAAAAAAACTATTTCAATCTCTAATTATAAAAGAACAAAGCTAGTATTATTTATATAATACTATTATTTAGTTACAATATTTTAATAATAATAATATTTTATTTGTTTTTATTACATTTATTATTTTATTTTACCCTTTTATGTTCTTTTATCTATTTTTTATTATAAAAATATACAAGCAATTTGTTTTTTATTTTATCTTTTTAGGCAACACTTATTAATCAAGAAACTATATTTACCCCTGATTTAAGTGGCTCAAATTCTTTTAACGTTGACTTTTAAGAGATTTCAATCATTTCACTTAGCTTGTCAAACTATATCTATGCATGCATTTGTCTTACCCTAAAATTAAGGAGCCTTCAGAACAGAAACATATAGCTTTTTTTTATGATTATTTATTTGTTTTTTTTTGTCCGATGATTTTGGGTGCTGTTGCATGTTGAATTGTTGATATATGAAGTTTGATAAGCATGCAATATATTGATGTTTACTCGCTTCATTTTGGACCTCTCTACTATTCGTACAAAAAATAAAAATGGAAAAACAGATTATTCGTCAATCTTAAATTTGTGATTGACGGATCTTAAAATTATATTTGACCAAATTAAGAAACAGATTAGTCAATTTTACATTTGTGATTTTCGGGTCTTAAAATTATATTAATCAGTACAAGAAATAGATCGACAATTTATTACTTTACAAATTTGATTTATCTGAATCATTACATGTAAATGTATGGTTATATATAATTTTTGATGAAGAGAAAATGGAAAGAGAGCTGCCATATAGAATGTTGATATGCTTGCGAAGATCCAAAATCACAATTGAGGGACAAATTCTTTTCGGATCCATCTTATTAATACATTTAATTGATAAATGTTGATATGCTTTCGAAGAGAATATATAGAATGTACAAATACAACTATTGCAATTTGCAAATACAGGCCACCCATTTAAATTCCATATTCTTTTTTAGATCTCTTACCAATAATAAGAGAATAATTTTTATTCCTAATGTTAATGTCTTTATGTTCTTTTTATATTTTAATTTCCCCATTTTGAATCCTCTCATTTAATCTTATTTCCTGCTGTAATGTTGCTAATTTTGAATGTTTAATGTCTACCATTTTACTGAAAATATGGTATGTGGAAGTACATGTAACATAGACTATTTAACACATTATTAATTAAAATTTATTGAAGACTTTAAAATTTTAATAGAAACTCAAAATAAAAAATACACAAAATTTATAATTTATAAAATTTTCCAATTCTATTAAACTTGGCTACAACATTTTATTATATGAACAAATAGAAATTGATTCCAACATGATCAATTTCACAGACTGGATGAGGATGAGACATTGAGATCATGCAACTGTCCATACAGGCAAGCAAAGTGGTACAAAGAATTTGATTTATTATTATGAACCCTTAATATACATTAGCAAACTATAAAACAGATACTTAAAAAGCAAAAAAAAAAGACAGAAGTGATTAAAGAATCTAAGACATAAACATAGCATATGTTACAAAGACCATTAAAATCCAACTCAGAAAAGTGACATATTCTTAATCTCTCAGAACCTTGAGCGTCTAGTGTCTACACTCAGCAGGAACACCTTGTGGGAATCGCTTGAGATCATTGCAGTAGTTATAGATCATAAAGTACTTCTGAACCCATCTCAGTCTTCTTCTGCCATAAGCATCAAGCTCGTTAGCCTCCCATGCAGCACCAGAATTTGAAATGGAAGACTTAGGTGACAAGCCAGTGGCTTTGAAATTGCGGTAGTATGCTGTAAAGGGTGCTTTCGACCAATCAGTTTTCACCAATCCTCCTCTGGTGGCCCAGTCATCAGCATTCCACAGGCTGGAATAGATTCTCATTGGTTGGTTCTTTGGAAAAGGAACACCTACAGATTCAGCATTCTTGAATACCCTTATGGGTGTGTTATCAACCAAGAATCTGCAGTTAACACAATTCATGATGATTTTGTTAATAATTATTGATAAAAAGTATTGACAACAATAGTAAAAAGAGAATAACAAAAACTTTATATTCACTAACAAATCCTCATTGTGTATGAAAAATTTTCGGACTAAAGACAGTGATAATATCACAAGTAATAGTCTCTATTCTAATAGACTAAGTTGACTAGTACCGTGACAAAAAAATATTCACTAGCAAATTTTTTACACTTTCAAGTTTGAATCAACCATATGATATATATGACATTTAAAGTTGGTATGATAAAAGTGAACAAACATATCATACCATATACACAATTGTAATCGGATGATAATGTAAAGTTGTAATAGCTGGATAAATTATTTACTCATGAACAAAAGGTGTTTTTAATTTTATAATGTTTATTTGTTATGACTTACATGATGTGCTGGGGCTTCCAAATGATAGAGTAAGTGTGGAAGTTTCTGGTGGGGTCGAACCAAAGGTAGAACTGTTGCTCTCTGTTACCTTTGCCTTGGGTGAAGATGTTTGTGTGGAGAATATAGGGGTCCCCACTTAGGTTTCCCAAAAACTCAAAATCAATCTCATCGTGTGTTGGTCCCTGGGATGACAACTGCACCGCAGCAAATGGAAATACTACAGTTATTGATAATTGCCTTTATGTATAGTAGCACCACAAACAACTAGACAAAGAAAAGGAACCATAGTTTAGGGAATTCTTCTTTTTTTTTATTAACAGGAACTTAAATTTTGTACATGCATAATAATGAGTTTAAAAAGTCTTAGATTTTTATCAAATTCAAAACTAGAAAACATATTATGATAAGGGTGATTTATGTGAAGATTCGACCATGATTGCCCCCACACACACAACAAATTACACCAACATTTTTTATAATCCATTATATTGTTGTCATTACATTGTGCTACGAACTCATGAGGTTAATGTTTTGGTCAAAGTTAGTCACCTTCCCCTGTCACGGGGGCTTGTGAAATAATTCACTGCTTTAAAAGGACCAAGTTGATTAATGTTTACGTCAATGTTTGAAAAACACCATGGAATGAATAAATAAAGAATTAGTTGTTGACAAAGTAAAATTCTTTAGTCTAACTTGTTTTTGTGGGTTTGCTACAATAGCATTCTCGTGAATGCACAGCCGAGTTTGACAAAAGGTTATCTGAAGCATAAAACTGAGTCAATAATGGTCGTTTGTGAAGACAGGACAATTTATGTTCTTTCATGAAGAATCAATGCTAAAGCTACCCAAAAGAAAAAAAACATACAAACATACAAAAAGTCTACAGTATCACTGTATTAACTAATATAGGGAAGGAAAGAATCTGATCAACTTTAATGAGTATAGTTTTGTTCCAGTAAAAGTATTTTATACTATAAGGGTACCGAGTATGTAGAAGAAAAAAAGTGATGACATCACAAAGTTTATACTATTTTTACATTTTTTTAATTTGCAAAAATAAAAAAAATATTGAAATATGTAAAAGAATAAATTTCTATATATATTTTTATAAGAAAATGGTATATTCACTAACAATGGAAAGACTTTTATACTATCATCTAATCATAACTAAGCATGTATAATAAATTTATTAATGTTAGAAAAATTACTTAAATGTCATCCATATGATTTGTAATTAGTTGAAAATATAAAACAAAACTTTTATATTATTGGTAGATAAACATTAAACTTTATATTTATCGTTGTTCCTTCATATACTAGCTCAGTACTCCATATGTAAACATTTAATGCATACCTATATTAGGTAAATTATAGAGTTAAAACTCTAATTTTAATTTTAAAAAAATAGCACCAAGAGTAAAAAACAAAAAGGCCTCCTTCTAACCTTTGTATTTGAAATATTTGTTTGTAGTTTATAATATTGTAATGAAAATGTGTTGCAAGTATTAATGAACATACGTAGTAAGCAGTGACAGTGCCAGCAGAGTTGCCAGCAACTAGCTTGAGCTGCATATCAATCCTCCCAAAGAGATATTCTTTCTTTGATTTGAAGCCAGAGCCAGAGACTTTGTCAAGGGAAAGAGATAGAAGCTGACCACCATTGAATATCTTAGCACGGTGATCACCCCAAGTTAGATCAAAGTCTTGGTAGAAGCTACCAGCACAGTTAGCAACCATAGTGCTAATCACTATCATAAGAACATAAAACCCATTATGAGTAGAAGAATTAGGAGCCATTGTGGATATATAGAGAGAGAGAGATAAATTGTTATGGTTCTTGTGATGTGAAGGAATGTGTTGAAAAGAGGGGTATATATATATATGTGACAAAGAGGTGGGGATTGGGTATGGGAGGGTGGTGGGACGCGTGAAGGAGCAATAACTGGGGCTGCTGGGACCATAAGCTGGTGCCAGCTTTGCAAGTTTTGAAAGCTGGAAACTTTTTGTGTTTACTTTATGAATTTTGATATATGTTTTGTGGGTTTGTGTACAGGATACTATTCACTATGAGTAATGATTGTGTCCATGATATTACTTCAGAAAAAGAAAAGAGAAAAAGAAAAATAGAGAATTGTATCCTGATATATAGGGGGTAGACCCCATTTTTGTATGATTTGGAACAAAAATTCACTTTTTTTTTTAAAAAAAAAGAAGGGAAAATTAGGTTATGGATGCCAACTGGCTGTGATATGGAAGGAGAATAAAGACATGAAGCCTTGAAGGTATTTTACTACTACTTCATAGTACCACCAATCATGAATTATGGATCCACTTAGATTATGCCATGTGGCATGGTTCTTATCTGAGTCATTGCCCCTCTCACCTAAATTTTCACTGTTACTAATAATTTTCATGTTTGTGACATTACATAGATTAGATATTATTTGATATTGGCGTTGGGGTTAAAATTAAAAAAAAAATAGTCACGAGACTGCCAATGATATGGCATGGTTACCACTTCGGTGAAGCTGATAACCCTTTCTGCTTACTCTGTCTCTGGATGTTGAATTGCTCGAGTTTTAATTTGTCTTTTCCAATGCTGACAACAACTTTGGATGTGAATGACAAAGCAAATAAAATAATAATTCAAACCAATATGCATTTATTTCTCACGAGTACGGTGCATATACAATTATATTTAAATCTACTTGTATGGCAGATTATTAATGAGAAAAAATATTACCAACTTCCTAGTTGCCCCCATCTTCAATGTTAGTATATCAGATTGCAGAGGCAAAAAGTGAAAAGTTCCATTAATCTCAATGAATGGTTACAACTTACAACTTACTTTAAAACCAGTAGCCGTAGTAACTCAATTTGACAGCTAGCACTAGAATTAACAGCTGTAGCTAACTATTCTAACATGTCACGTTAGCCCTTCAGTAATAAGGAAGTTCTCCTAAATCTACCTTGGTATAGAGGATAAGGCTATTCATAATGGCACAATACCGAAGAGTATGGCAAGTCGGTAGCGATCGCTTCATCACTAAAGTACCCGAAACTGTTACAAGTTTTAATTATAATTATTAGTACTCACTATTCAGGACATATAGAAACTAGATCAATAGTTGCTAGGAGTATTAATTTGGATATCTAAAAACTATTCATTAGTGCGAATCATCATTGAAGTATATAGCCTTCCATCCTCTAATGTTAATTAACCATCACTAACTAGTTATTGGAATAGAAGTGCAATTTTATTGATTGTAAGGAGAAGGTAAGTGGGAATAAACTTGTGGCAACCAGCTAGCAGAATCTCAAACCTTTCCTTGCAAAAAGTAACGAAAATGATGATGCCGAATTTAAAAAGCATTTTAATGAATGTGAGAATGTATATAGCACCTAATAATGGACCTGATTTTTATGTGGTTTGGGGGAATTGATTTAATTAGTGTTCTTCTCTTCTTTCTAAATTCTTTCTTATCAAAGCAGAAAGCATGTTTTCTTTTGCTAACTAAATAATAAACATATCAGTACAAATGGACTACATAATGCATATGGTTGATGCTTTCGGCAATTATGTTTTGTGTCCTTTTAGATAATAAAAACTTCGTGGGGTTGGAGATGAGTCTATATAAAGTATATTTGAGAAAGCCAATACATGGAAGCATAGGTGCTGCAAGTGACTTGGAAAGTTCAAATGAAACAAAAGGGTAAAACAACGAGATGAATGTGATGTGAGTATGGAATTCCTAGACAGTGAAATTGTTGAATTCAACTGAATTGGTTGGTGTCACGATGACATTGAAGGTTGATATTTGTATTAATTAATCAAAACTACTTATTCCTCATCCATCTCTGCCTTCATGAAAAGGAAAGGAAAAATCATAAAAAAGTGTGATTTCATCCCCACAGTTTAATGATGAGACTCCTTCTAACAATCTTTTATAGCATATGGTTTTGGTGAAGATTAAAGTAGGTATACGCCATTAATTAGTGACAATAATTGTGGAATTAAATATCATGGACGTATCAAAATAATATTTAATTAGTAACCATAATATTCTCTTTAAGGGGGGCATTCCTTGTAACAAATTGAGCCATAGTTTCAACTTTTATCAAAGCAAGGCAAGTACTGTTGCTGTATTTGAAATTTGAGCTAACAGTCTTCATAATGGAAAATGTTTGGAATGGTAGTTTCCCACAGGACAAGAGAGGTCGTCCTGGCAGACACGACACGGGTTGAACGTTTAAAAACCAGAAATGGGTGGGAATGAAATTTGAAATATCTATGGAAGCAGGTTCTATTTATTGTTTCATACCAAACGAAGCAACAGTTAATTTAGAAATTTTCTAAATATTAAACAAGTAAACACTTGATGATATAAAAACTTGCATATTCTTTTTGAGAAATGATACATGTATAACTAATTGTACAATGATTTGTTTCCTAAGGGAGATATACCTTATTAAATTTTTTCACTTTTACTAGTTTGGACTTGAGATCAAATTTAATTTTTCTTATATTTTATATCATTTTATACAAATTTACACTAGAGATTGATAGAATAGGCATTAGTATAATAAATATGATTATATATGTAATTATGTATCAATACTCTAATTTTTTTTCTTGCACAAATTACTTTGGAACATTATTGCTACATACATCTATATCAATGAGTATATCTAATCAAGAAGGTTGACTCAAGAGTTAATGAGGCCTAAAATTAAAATTTTAATACATTTTTATTCATATAAAATGAATGAGTTCTGATTTTAGATTCTCTAAAAAAAATTATTTTTCATCTTCCTAAAATTAAAAGTTATTATTTTTTGTCCTGATAAAATAAAAATATTTTGATTTTGATTTTTGTAAAATATTTTGTTTGATTTTCATCCTTCAAAAATTAAAAAAAAAATCATTAATATTAGTCTCCAATTTTTATTTAAAGATAGATAAATAACATTTATTTTAGATATTTTGGAGATGTCACAAGCTAATATAAGGCTTAACATACTAGCATAAAATATGATAACTAACATGATACATTAATTTCTAGCACAATCATTATGTTACATTATTTATATATCACATCATCAAGTTCACATTAGTAGTCAATTTATCATATTAATATTAATATTTATTATTTCATGTCAATAGTTAATATGTTATACTACAATTCGTGAAATAATGAAATAAAATATACAAATTTAAAAGTTAGATGACAAAATTTACGAAACATGACAACAAAAATGTAATTAAACTTTAAATGTTTTATATCTAAGAAATGTGATTCAAGAAATTTTTAATAAGTTTAAAAAATAAATATGAAAATAAATTATGATAAATTATAGGAACTAAAAATAACAATTTAAAATTTAAAATACCAAAAACTAATTTATCCTAAATTTGAGAGATTAAAAAAATATTTAAGCGTAAAAAAAATAAATGAATAGGTTAGATTAGATTTACATATAAAAAAAATGGAAAAATAAATTTTTTTTATCACTTCTAATCTAATGTTTACAAGCAAGTTATGAAATAGTAAGGATGTTATTATCTAATCACAAACCATTATTTATAAGCTATAATTATTAAGTTTTACAATAATCATGTAAAAATTATATTAATAGTGATTTTAATTGATCAATAATATATATATAAAAAATTATACTAATAATGCTTATTAAATCTTATAAAAAAAGAGACTCTTCTCTTTACATGGTGTTAAGTCAAGAGGAGACATTTTCTTAAATGTATCTTGTTTTGTTCAAATTTCAGAAAAGGAGAGAAGTGGAGTGGAACGAAATCTCTTTTAACCTAATTTTAGTTCCCCTCTAATATTAGAGAAATTTGGAAGGAGATGACAGATTTTAAAACATTTATAGTATAATATATGAAATATTTTTTTTACTTGTGTTTTAAAATTTAAAATTATAAAAATATAAAAATAAATTAATTTTTAAAAATATTCCCCTCCCCTTATGAAGTAAACAAGAAGAGAGTTATCTCCTCTTTCTTCCTCTTAACCAAACAAAATTTATAACCACCCCTGCCTTTCTTACTTGACTTTGAATTGTTATTTTTTAACTTAAAAAATATAGAAAAATATTTCTCAAAAATAAATTGGTCCCCCCGGAATAGCTGTTGAAATTAATTTATTTTACAGTTAATCAAATCAATTGCAAACTAAAAGGAAAAACATAAAATAAAATATAAAATATAAATTTTTTTTTGGACAAATGTAAAAATATATTTTTTAAAAAAGTGCCTGCATACACAGGGCATACAGTAATATTGAATCGTACAAAATGGTAAGTTGAATAGTAGCTAAAATAAAAATCCATGCATGCATGTTGTTAATATTATTCCTATTAGTGGGTACATGCATGCATGTTATTATTATATTGGTAATGGATGAGGAAATTTTTGTTTGGTCTAAAAGTCTCAATCGAAGGGCAATTCAACAGAAAGAGACTTATAATTCTAAGAAACAGGAGAGGAGAGGGCACCGAAAACCAAATAAAAAGTCATGAATTAAGATTATGCAAATGCAGAGTCACATCGTACATGGCTTAGGTCTTAGGTGGGTCCAAACTATGAATGAATAAATGTTTGCTTTCTATATATATTGGGGTTTGAAATATTCCTTCGGAATGAGGACTCTCCAACTCCTCCCATATCAAACTCGTGATTTCAATGATTTTTTCCCCCTTACCAGATAATTAGTTTGGATAAATTTTTGAGTTGGATTAAAATTAATAAAACAAAATTTAATTATTTATAATATATCGATTATGCAAAAAATATTATATTAGGCTTAATTACGCCAATATAGTAAAATTTACTCATTTTTCAAAAAAATTTATGCCCTCAAGTTACAAAATATTTTGAATTTTGTTTCTACATAAAAAATTGTGATAAAATTATCTTAATTGTGATAATGTAAACAAAAACTGCCATAAATTTGTCTTAATTATGGAAAATTTTCTACATAAAAGTAAAATTCGTGATATTTTTTATATTGGGTGGAAAAAATTCACAAGATTGTAAAACTTTGAGAGTAAGCCATGCAATTTTATAATTTTATTGACTTTTATATTAATTATTTTAAAATTTATACTTAAAGTAATTTTTTAATTGATAATATAGAAATATCTATATTGATAGCATCTAAAAATTAAACTTAAAATGCTTAATTTATTTGCAATTCATTAAAAAATGTTAAACATTTTAAGTAGAACATGTAATTTATAAATCCATATTTTCTCCTTTATGAATATACAATCTATCCACAATTCTAAAATTATTCAATTTCATTAGTTCTTTTCTCCACTAGGTTCAGATATAAAGTTGCTGCAAGTGAATAAGTGATATATTTTTTTTCATGAATATATTGATTAGTGTCTCAAAATTAACAATTAAGGATTAATATATGTTTATGAAACATGAATTTGATTGATCAAACACTATTTTAACAAAGACAAAAATCAAATTTGGGAACATCATATCGATCTGCCATATCCCAAAATAGGTCTTACAACCATCGGTCAAAAAGTTTGATTAGTGAATAAGTGATTTTGAGTTTGAGTCCAAGATATATATAATTACATTAAATACTTAAAATGAGAATTTTATCGTTCATAATAATTATACTTAACTTAAGCATAATTGCTTCTCGTAAAAAAAATACCGATAGTATCTATAGAAATAATAATTAGATGATTAATAGATAAATGAATGTAATTGTCACTCTAATACAATCGTTAGCATCAACAATGAAATAAAGAAGAAAAAAAATGAAGGAGAATTTAAGTTTTAATAAATTAATAAATAAAAATAAAATAAAATTTTATTTTAATATTTTAAATTTTGACGAAATTTAGTTTTTTTTTCTCTCAAGTATAAAAAATAATTTCCTAGTTATTTGTTTTGGAAATAGACTAACTTAAAAAATCATACATTAGAAGAAAAAAATATTTTCAAGTTAGAAGAATTAAAAAATTACTTTTGAGTTTAAGAGATAAAAATAAGTCTAAATTTGAGATACTAAAAATATCTAAACCAAAAAAATAAGAAGAAAAAAAATAAAGAAATATCAAATCTATTTGAAGAAGCAAAAGAAAAGTAGAAAGAAAGAGAAGAAATATAAATTTTTTAAATCTTTTTTTAAATATTGTTTATTTTTATTTTATGCTAAACTTTTTAAAAAACTAAAACAAAAAAAAGTGAATGAATAAAAAAAACAAAAAAGTGGGATTCCACACCAATTTGGGGATTTGTTTTTAGATCTTAAAGAACAAAAAAAATTCCTTTACTTTTATTCCTCTTCTCAATCAATCAGAATTTTTATTTTCATTTTTTTAAAAATAATCCTATTTCACTCCTTTTCATTTTCATCTTCTATATTTCCATTATGAGAAAGTAATACAGGGGATAAAGTAAAGTGGCCATCTCTTTATAATACAAAGTGTCCTTCAAGTGCCTTCAAATTGGTTTTTCTGTAAACAATTTATAACAGCAATCAATAATCATTAGAAGAAAAAAAATAATGTTATTATCATCCATAAATGCAGTACCTATGAGCCTGTTTTTCTTTGAATTGTACCCCATTTTGTAAGGCAATTGTCAATTGAAAGTTGTCCATTGTATCAAGGAAGATTAGAGTTTGTTGAAATTTTAGGGTGTACTGTCTTTTTCCTGCAGCCAAGACAACTGTACTACAAAGAGAAACTCCCTTCATAGTGGACAATACTTTGGTTAAAAAAATATCGTCTGTAAATGTGCTTTGTGCATAAGTTACTCGTAATAATGATACCAGTTGAAAGATTAAGCCAAATGAAATAGCAGCAACTTAACAGAAAATTAAATAAGACCTCTTTTGCATCACAATATGTTACAGATTTTTAACCTTGAGTTGAGGTCATCAACTTATCATTTAACATCCTAGAATTATTTTAAGAGTCTGTTTGATAGAATGAGGGAAGGCAGAGAAATAGAATGCATTGGAAATCTCCCTCGTTTAGTAAAGTGAAAATAGAGTGTAATGGAAGAAAAAAAATCTGCTAGTCTGTCTTTTTATTTCCTAGCTCTAACAGGTAAAATTTTCAACTAACAACATGTCAAAATAATCAATTATTTCTGTTTTGTCGCATTGCATATAATGAAAAAATAATTGATATTCATTAACCATCAATTGTTTTGAAAAAATATTAACTAATAATGTGTTAATGTAACAATCAATTTTCAATGTAAAATCGATCTATAGTTTCAGAAAATAATCGATTGTTAATTTTTTTTTTTTAAATCAAACACCCATATATTAAAGATATTTCTCTTTTCCATATTTCCGTATAAAATATTCCTCTACCTTGTGACAAACAAAACATAAACGTAAAAATATTGTTTGCTTTATGTTCCTACCGTAAGTCCGCTGTTATCGTTAGGGTCACCGCATTTGAGGCATTGTTCGCTTTGGCGTTCGTTGGGCCGCCACGGTTTTAGCCTCGACTCTTAAATGATGTGGGACTTTTAGGCATTACCGGAACAAGCCTCTCAGTCGATGCTAAGGGGCAAGAGTGGCATGGGCCCTCCTTCTAGCGCCAACTGTTCCTATCATAAGTTCGCTGTCATCGTTAAAGTTAACGCATCTGAGGTATTGTCCGATTTGGCGCTTGTTGGGCCGTCACGATTTTGTCCTTTAAAATACCTTGGTGGGTTAAGGAGGAGGGGTGTTTATAAACTACCCTTAGCCTCGACTCCTAAGTGATGTGGAACTTTTAGGCATACCGGAACAGTTTAGATTACTCAAAATCATACTACTTTCAATATTTTTTTCATTATAGTTTATTTTTATAAAAAGGACTTATTAAAATACTAATTATTGCACCACTAAATGCGACTTTAAATTGGTACATGTTTAGATCAACATTAAAGAATTAATTTTGGGTCCAAAATTAATTTTAAGTTGAAACAATTTAAGTAATTTTTATATTAAATATAATAAATTATATAAATTGAAAATCAATTTTAACCATAACTAAAATTTTAAATTCAATTATGTAATTGCTTCCACAAACACTTGCAGTGTATTTAAGACAACGTTGTCAAATATTGGTTATAACAACGTTATACCAGAATAAGGCGGTGGTTTGGAGCTCCATAAAATGATATTTTACGGCGTCCACCATGGTCATGACGCCATAAAACTTTATGATGATTATGACACTTTTTAAAAAAAAATACATTATTGTTGGGCTTTGACCCAACCCAAATACATAGTCAGTCCTTATTTTTTTTCTGTTCGACTCATTTCACAAAGTTGTAAAAGCTCCGTAGTTGAAGAGGTCATGTAAAGTTGTCGTCCTAGGTTCCTAAACCTCTCTTTAACTTCAACCACCAGTCACCACTCTTCGTTCACTTTGTGACGAACAACTTTAATTGCGATGGCCCCGCACTCCAAGGAACATCTCCAATGAATCCAATAATAGGTTATTTTTGTGTTTTTTTATCCTACTTCTTCCTTCATCTATTTTTCATCTACGTTTATTGATGCTGATTTTTTTATACTCTTTCTTTTCTACTTCTTCCTTCAACCATTCTTCATCTATGTTCATAAATTTATGTATTTTTTTACATTCTTTTTTTTTTTCTGCATTCTATATTTGAGTTCCTCATGTTCTTCATATCTTATTCTTTATTTCTTCTTCATCAATTGAGTCCAGTTTGAGTTTCTATTATGTTCTAAGTTCTAGCATTGAATTACTATTATGTTATTGTTCCTATTCTTATTTTAGGAAAATGTCTAATAACCCAAACCAAAGTTAAACATACTCAAACTCTATTATGTGTCTTGCACTCTTGTTGCCTTCCTATTCTTTTGTTGTGTTTTAATCAATGATTTTTATGAGACTTCAATGAATTATGGTATTATTATTTTAATGTTTAATTATTTAAGTTAATATTATGTTGTTTTTAATTTATTTTTTTGCTACTTATTTACTTTTTTACTTTTTTTTTTGTGCACACACATATATATATATATATATAATAGATGGTTCAAACGACACCAGTGTAACTTTTACTAAGTGTTACACTGCTCAATAACTTTATATTAAATGTGAATTTTATAAATTCAATTTATGTGTGTCAAATTTTATTAAAATTGAACAACAATTTGAATGTAATCAAAATGTTCATATTTTAGTACAAGATGTATATTATTTTTTTTATTTTTATCTGCCATAGATCACCATTCCATTCGTGGTATGTCTATACAGGATTTTGAACTCACTATCACATGGATTGTAGTAAGACCCATGTGAATTTAATTTGACTTTTTATGGGTAGATTTGCTTGAAATTCTTCCAAAAAAAAATGTTTGGACAAAACTACCCCTAAGCTATTGTCTAAATAATTAATTATTTAAAGATAAAAATGTAATTTATGAATAATATATTTTTACATAAAAATCTAATTATATAAAATATAATTTTAAAATACCAATTTCTCTTTATTTCTCACTTAATTTCACTCTACCAAATAATTACAATTTTCACACTATTTCTTACATATTTTCTATTAAATTAATTCTCACTTATTCTCTTTCATTCCTTCAATTTTTTCTCCTCCCCCAAACAAAGCATTAAAAAAAAACTCAGACATCATATGACATGCACTGATGCACACACCACCTGACCTCCGCATTATTTTTTTCAAGTCACCTGACCTTATGAAATTGGTTGTCTCAATATTAATCTCTGTTCAGTGTCTGCAAATTCGATGGATTTGCTCATTGTCAAACGCTATCTAATCTTGCAACTTCAAACATAGTGATGAATAATTTCGAAAGATAAACAGGGTCGGAGGTAACTAACATTTGAGATCTTATAACTCCCCAAAATCCAATGAAATCTCACGGTCAAGTGATGCACCTCCAAGTTGAACACCGTAATTCAGACTTCAGTTAGTGTACATTAGTAATAAAGATTATCAAGTCTGCTAAAACCTACTTGATAATGAAAAGCAAAGGAAAAAAAGCAAAATTCAATATTTCCAATAACGTTTCATATTGAAGACATTGTATAAGAGTTTGCAGTCAGAAGTTTGTTGTATGCACAAAGCCTAAATAATTGTTTGTCACGTGCCATGGATTAAAAGCTAATACCAGAGTATAAAAGGTGACATGAAAGATCATCATCCTGCAATACTGCTAATTGGAGTCGTCTGAAACATCAAATCCAGGAGGTATAAAAACAACATCATCCCAGTTCGATGTAGAATTTTCCTGTAAAAGGGGAGCAACAAATACAAAGGGTTAATTGAATGTATGCCCTCATATTCCATTTTCTGCACAATCTGCAGTAACTTTGGCACTCACCTTCATTTCTTTTATTACATCCTCTAGACTGGCAACCTGAAAGATAAATCATGGGTAAGTCCTCTAAAACAACAGGTCATACAATGATGGAAGCCGTTGTAGGCTATACCTGGATATCCCCTTGTCTAATAGAGGGATTTAATTTATTCTGCTCACGGGCTGCGGATTGAAGTGTATTTTCTAAGTCCTCCTGTGAAAGATTCAAAAGGTGAGAAACAAAAAAAATCTCAGCTTCATTTACGACAACCAAATCTCAGGTAACTCGATTTAGGCAAATCTACAACACCTTTCTGAAGAAAAGTGGACGATATCTCTTATTCTGGCTCTTCAATATCAGACTTCTGGACTGAAATTCACCAATATAACAATTTAAAATACTAGTTAAGGGATTCAAGCATGAAAAAAAATCAAGGTAACATAGGATCAATAGAATGAAACGCAATCACAAAATATGATAACAAGGTTATAAGAATCAATACTCCAAATATACTTGTAGAACAGTAGAACAAATCCAGTTCATAGTGTCTATCAAACAATTTTCTTCATAACACTAACATAACTAAACCATTAAAAAAATGGCAAACAAGGAAGTATGAATACGTCGTGTTGGATAAGTATTTGTCTCAAATATTTCAAATACTCCTAGTTACGTTTTATAATATATTTTTTACCAACACATCTGGGAATGCCACAATAATTAGAAACATGATAGCCTTTTATTATGCATACAATGACTCATGCTAACTTAAACACCAATTCTCTCACCTGACACTTAAATTTTGTGTTTATGCCTCTAAATTTTTAACTCTGTTATATCTGAGAGTATCCATGTTGTATTGTATAAGTGCCTTGTATCATGTCTGATATTTCTAACATCTAAAATGAGTTTATCTCTAAAGTGAGCAAATATGAACATATCCATCCTTTATTTAATTAAAGTACCTCATGATATAAATAGAACTCAAGGTATAAATAGATGTGTACTTATTAGTCTTATCTTTGCATTAATTTGTGAATGGGTGGCTAATCTGAGGCTTGAAAGAGAGACTGGGAGTTCAGAAATGTGCAAGCAGTAATTCATGCACAGAAAACAAGAAAAATCTAACAGCATTCTTTCAGGGAAAGAATGAGTATTGCTTAGGGTAGTCAAAAGGCAAAGACAAACAGGATGTCAATTACTGATTTACATGAAAAGTTATATCACGAAACAGTAAGAGTAATTTTAGGAAAGATCATTTTTCCCACTTTCAGCTTTTTTTTTTTATAAAAAAAAGTGTTTGCAAAATAAATTGTATGTTTGAGACAACAACTTAAATTTGTAAATAACTTTTTTTCTGAAAAAAAAGTTGTTTATAAGAAGTTAGAAATTTGGAACTAAAGATTATTTCTCAACTGTTTTTTTTTTCCTTTTTAAGCTGATTTATTCCATTAAAACTGATTTCTGTTGTATACAAACAAAAATTAAACATCTTAAAATCGTTTCAGCAAACTTACCCAAACAAAATTTCATTTCAATTATAATCAATTATAGCAATAATCAATTATTCACATAATTGATTATTGAAATAATTTAATTTTCGCAGTTCTCCCAAACACACTCTAACAATAAAGAAAGAAAACTTTGCTCATAAGCATTCTGCCAATGATTATCATCAACTCAAATCAACAGAAATCCCAGATTCACAATTCTTAGCTCTATTAAATCTCAGTGTGATTCTGTTATGGTCCAGTCCCTTGGATCGGGTTATAGGACCTAACAATAAAGTGTTGTGGTAAATCACCAGATCTTTCTTGTGGCCTATTTTATCATTGAAATTTGTGCTCATTAGAGAGAACCAAATGACCTCCAAGAGTCAAATGATTTTATTAGTTTATCATTCTACACATTATACTAGGAGAACTCCACACTTAACCACTCAGTGAGTCAGTGTCATTTGTTCAATGATGCTTCACAAGTGAAGACTGTCACCCAAACAGTTTTGAAAATTAAGGGCTTTTATTATTATAGTCATATACTTCTTATACATAGCATTGCTTTATTTTTCTTTAGTTCTGAAATTGTTTATTTTTATTTATGCATATATATGTTTATATGCATGTCCATGATTGTTCACCCAATTTTGCATAGTTTCTGCTTCTCATTATAAAAAGATGGTCAGCCAATAAACAGACTCAATGCATGTGGGGATAAGATTTGCATATATCTACCTCCCCCAGATCCTACAAGGTACAAACCTCACACACCAGGTCACCCTTCCTTCCCATAAAATTTATGTAGTATTAAATTGTGGCTAAACATTCCTTGAAATCCTCTATTGTCATATAGTTTGTAACAAAAAATTCAAAACGTCCAGACTTCAAAAGCTGAGAGAAGAACCTGGAAAACTGGAACACCAGAAAAGCCACTGGAAGCAAATCCAGATTTTTCCCTCTCCTGTAAAGCACAAGCATACATAATCATTACTGCGCAGCTCAATGACCAATTTCTAAAAAAAAATGTATCAAATTAGCATATTAGGCAAACATAATACAAAAATGACTAGTACACCAGAGCAGTCAAGATCTAATTCTGCGAATTGGTGATAACCAATCCAAAATCTCAGTAAATTCCTGTTAAGAAGCTTTCTATCCACAAAATAATTTCACCACCAAGAAAGACTTGTCACCGCAAATTGCACACATAGTATTAAAAAGGAAACCAACTCAAAAGAGAAGCTTCTTCTACCGTCCTCCATAAGACAGCATCCCAAGTAAAAATTAATCATAATTCCAAGAGTACCAATGGACCTATGCTAAACGAATAAACAATTTAATGAAAAGACAGAAGAGTGAAGAATAAGTGTGTGTTTGAATTGCCATTTGAAGCAAAAGAGTGGCCTTAGTTGAGCCTATTTATCTGTTAGAGGCGGAAAGCAAACAAGTATTAGGGTTTTTGTAGGGTTTAGGTGCGCGTTAGGTATAACAGTTTGAGTGCTCACTTTCAGGGCATTCTTGACTTGAGAAAACTCGGGTATCAAGCGAAACGCAACGCCGTTCACCTTGAGCTGAAAGACCTGGAGAAAAAATAAACGTGACAGACATAAATAAGGGAATTTACGAGAGTGAGAAAGGATGAACGAGTAGAGAGCGAGTACCTTGTTGAGAGCGACGGGGACAACTTTGGAGCCATGGCGCGCGTGTGGGTCAATGAGGGTAACCTGATTGAGGAGAGCCTCGGCGTCGTCCTTGTTGAAGCAGAAGAGGCCGAGGTTTTTGCCGGAGGAAGAGCCCGAGACCAACAGAAACTCCTCGGAGGCGTTGCTGAGGGCGTAGACGGGTATGCCCTCTAGACGCTCCTCGATTGCCTCCACCGTCATGGGCCTGCTCCTCCCGCCTTGGGCTATCCGGGCCCAGGGCGGGCTCGGGTTAAGGAAGGGAAATGGGCTGCGGATGGGCTGCTGACGGGTCAGGTTGCCCAGCAGCGTGGAGCAGTGCCCTTGAAAGTCCGCTAAAGCCTTGTGGAAGCCGTCCAAGTTCATGTTTATGTTTCTCTGTAGAGAAGGATTGTGGGTGCAGGAGAGAAGTAGTGTAGTGAATCTTCAAGCCTTTGTTTGCAAGGAAAGTATTTATATATATATATATATATATAAATATTTTATCACTTCATATATCTCATAGGTTACTTTTAACTATGCTAAATCCTACTTTTTACACCAAAATAATATTTAATATACAACTTTTTTTAACTATATTATAGATATATCATCGATTAATCTCTGTCTTCATTTTATAATTTTAATTTTATCATTAAATATTTATTTATTAACTATTAAAATTATAATACTCACCATCATATTAAATTAAATATATAATATAATAATTAATATTAAGTTAAATTATAATCTCAATTCTCATTTTTTATCTAATAAAATATTATGAAAATGGGTTAAAATTTATGATTAAATATATAATTTAACTTAAATATTAATTATCATGGTATTTAATCATGTTAAACATTACAATCTTAACATATATTTAACATAATTAAAATTGTGAATTTTAGAAAATTAAGTGATGAAAATTACATAATTTAAAATTTGGAATCTTAATTGCATATCAGATATTATAAGTGATTAAAACTACAATTTTGTCTTTTTAATATAAAAAAAGTTTAATTTTAGACTAAAATATATTTTTATCATTTATTTTATTTTTAAAGTATATTTAGTCATTTCCATTTAAAAGATTTAATTTAATTATTTATCTTTTAAATTTAAGTCAATTTAATAATATAAAACTATTGAATCAACTAATGAATGATCCAAATAAAAGTCGTGAACTTATGAAATTTGTATGAAAATAGGTTCAACGAGCAATCAACAATTTTTTTAAAATAAAATATCAATTTTTTTCTAGTTGTTTGTGATTTTTTTTCCACGTACTTTTCACTATGATTGTAACTATTATTTAGTTTATGTCTCATCCTTTATCCTCAAGCATATATTAATATAAATTTTGGTAGAAATAAAAAGAAATAACCAACAAACTCCACTTTTCTTATAGCAATAAATGTCAAATTATCATCTCAACTAATGTCCATACTTTAGTTAAAAGAAAACTCAACATAAAAAAAAAATTGACACTTGAAAATTCGTATAAATGTTTTTAAAATCAAATTACTTTATTGTAAAAAAAATATATGAAAATCTCAAAATAAGAAACAACAACTAAAACAACTAAAACTTATTATTTTGATGTCATATTCTATCGAAGTAAAATAAGTCTAAAAGTAATAAGCATGGAGGCCTAAGCTTTGTCTTAAGCATTAGTCTCCAAACTAATCCTCACTTATAAAAAAACATTCATTCAAAAGACAAAGCAAACTAACAAACAATTACAAAAGAGAATGAGATACATTTTACTCAAGTTGTTGGTGTGAATCAAATTTTGGATAGCTTACATGTATAAACATATTGATGATAACAAGATAAGTCAACAACATCCACATCCCAAGTTAAAAATTATCATTATCATGAAAATACTATGTGTGACAAAATTTATCACTCTTTATAACTCTCATGCTTAATGTATTTTATTCCCTGCTTAGTATAAAAATTTATTTTTATGTGGATGACTCAATGTTAAAAAGTTCACGAACAAGGTTAACTTAATCCTACTAAGGGGTTACTCTTTATAATTTATGCACTTAACGTGAAAAAGACTAACGTTTAATGCCAAAAGTACTAGATTCTTTATAAAACTTTTGTACTTAACAAGAACTTTGTCTCGCTTAGTGCTTAAGAAACAAAAATAATTTTTACACTTTAGAAATTATCGCACTTAATGTGGATATTACCAGATTTAGTGTGGACTCGCGAAAGCAACAAAGTTGTGTTCCGTTCAAGTCCTATAATTTTGGACAATTTTTTGTCTTTATTAATTAAAACTAGCTTTAAACCAAGTTAGGTGATTCATAACTTACATGCACACGAGTTTGAATACACAACAATTTAAGTAAAAAAAATGAATTTAATAATCTTTTCTTTATTTTTCATCTCCCTGTAATTTTAAATTAATGTTTTAATTCTTATTATTATCTAATTATTTTTAATTACTGATGTGTTTATTAGAAGTTAAAGTGGCAATTCAAGTAGTATTCACAACTATATGTGATATAATGTCAACATGAAAAATCTCTACAAAAAATTATAAAATCTTAAAATAAATATTATTTATTTATCTTAAAATAATTGTTAGATAAAAAATATTGACTTTGGATTTTAAAGCGATGAAATTAAAAAAAATGGAAACCAAAACAAAAATTTGTTTATTTTTGAGTTTATAGGTTAAGATGTCTTAATCCACCTCAATTTAAAAATCAAACAAAATAATTAAAACTGCCAAAAACATGTAAGCAACAACTAGAAAAAAAAAAAAGTTTATATTTGCTTCTTTTTAAAATAGAAAAATACACATGTGACAAACGTTAGAAATTAAGTGCCAACATATAGTTCAATCCAATCGTTCATTGAAAAGTATAATGAGTAAATGGGAACGGCTCAATCCAACCGACACCATCAATGCACAACGTAGTCTCATAGGAGATAGCACTAGCGATCAACCATTGATAAGAATTCTTTGAAGAAAAAAAAACAACACCCACATATGAAATAATTAAATAAACAATTAATTTTATTCTTAAATTATTACTCCCTCTCCTTGAAAATCTTTGAATAAATTAAATAAGTATTTTACAAGTATTGAAAATCTCACTAATTAACCATTAAAATTGACCTAATCATGGACTTGACTTGTCATAAATTTGAGATTATAAGTACTAATAATGAAAATAGTTTAGATCAAATTAAAGTCTACAATAAAATTACTAAACTGTTTTTTTTATTACTTTGCTTGACTTATTTAGAAATATGTTTTATCTGAAAATTATGTACATGATCTGTTTTATATAAAATTTATAAATAGATTAATAGAAATAAGCTTAATACATTACTATTAGTAATGATATATATTAATTATAAAATGAAAAAAAGTATAAAGTTGTGTAAAATTAGCGAATATCAAAATAGGGAAAAAATAAGTAGTTTATTAAACGCTAATTGAAATAAATTATAATTAAGCTACTAAAATAAGGTGTACTAAACAAGCTTGTTTTTATATAAAAAAAAATTATGAATCATTTCAATCATAAGTAAGCTACTAAAACAAGTTATACAAAACAAGTTTATTTTCGATAAAAAAAATTTTATTAACCACTAAACTATTAAACCTTTTTTTAATATGTAGGTATTGAATTCAATACTAAAGATTACAACAGTTTATGTATGTTATTTAAACAATTTATCCTATAAAATATTATAATTAACATGGTGATGTGACTTAGAGTAAATACGTAAATATATGAAGAGTTATGTTTTATTTTTATTGTGGTTGTTGTATTTTCTTTAAAAGTTAATCACTTATATATTGTTAATGTAAAATTATTTTACATTAACAATTAATTATATCTTTTAATTGTGTCATGTTATTATAAACACATTTACTTTTAACAGTAACATGACACAATTAAAAGATATAATTGGTTGTCGGTGTAAAAAATAATGTATAAATGATTAATTCATTTTTAATAACAAAAGTAGTTATTTATGTTATACAATGCTCCATACAAACTTAAATTAAATACGAGATTCCAAAAAAAAGAAATATTCATATAGTATCTCTCTTTGTTTCAAGTGTACCACTTTCTATGAATTATTTTTAAATTATTCATTATTAATAACAAAGACGGATCTTATTATTTGTACCAAAAAAGACACATAATTTCATCATGTTTAATAATAATAGCAATGCTTTACTTTTTAGGTTTCCAATGGCCATGTATCTTGTTAGCAAAAATGTGACACCCTCTACCCCAATATACATATACAATAATTATAAACAAATAAAAATTTTCATCAATAAAAATCAAATTTCCAACTACGTAAGGGTAAAGAGTTCACATTCATAAACTTAATCCAAATAACATGCTAGTAAATTTACAAAGAAATAAAACTGAATTTTCCAAAATAATTTAATAAGAACATTTTAAACTAATCCTATCTATGTCCCGATGTCACATGTCTTATCAGAGCAAAACCCAACATAGAAGCCTAAGCTTCATCATCAACATCCTCAGCCTCACGTTGATGATCACCTGTATAACAGTCAAAACAGAATAACACGAGAAAAGGGAATGAGAAACATCTCACTCTGGCTCACAGTGTAGAAATATACGCCGAAAAGCCAAACACAAACAAAATGAGTATAACATAGATAAATTAATAATAACATCACACTCATCCAAGACATAAACCATCACTTTATCATATAACATTAAGAATGCATATGCATGGACACGGACTACATATTATCATGCATGTGGCGCCAGTAAAACATCACATGGCATATTGCCGCTAGCAATACACGAAGAGTAGTCTAGGAGTACATGCGGGGTCACACCCTCTGCGCACTCTCACTAGAAGGATATACTACCAGAGTCTCGTCGAGATAGCTAAGCCGCGCAAGATACATCCCATGCACACAATGGGCGAGACTGGGACTTCCAAACCGAGCTATCCCCAAGGACTAATCCCCAAAGCTTTTACACTAGGGGGCCTTCTCTGGCGGTGTATTCCATATCGTACCCTTAAAATACTTATGCAAATGATGCATGTCATTCAAGACTCTATGCATTCTCATATCCCATTATCATTTCTCATTCCCATATCACATTATCATGTCTCATTATCACTTTTCACATCATCTCATCATATTCACATAGTCATCACTTTTCACATCATCTCATCATATTCACATAATCATCATTTTTCACATCATCTCATCATATTCACATAGTGTCTACATAGCACTCAAAATCATATCAAAATTGATCTATTTTCAAAAATAAACACATATTTATACATCTCATTCAACAAGGAATACATCAGAACAATCAGAAAACAAAACAGAAAATATTCATATTTTGCCTGTTTCTCATAGGGTTCCCACAGGAACCCACAGAGCACTCTAATTCATATCAAAACTTGTTTATTTTCAAGATTATATACATATTTACACTCAACAAATATCAAGAAACACAACAGAAAACTCAGAAGGTAAAACATAAAACATTTAAAATTTGCCTCTTACAATTATCAATGCATTCCCTTAGGGTTTTCCATAGGAACCCATAGAAATCTTAATTCATACGATTAATTACATATAAGAAAACAATAGGCAAAACAGATACAATTAGGAAAAACCTCTCATACATAAGCATACAAAAAATGCAACAAATACAGGATTGGAGGCCAATCCCACTACCCAGCATACAATCCCACACCCAGAGTGAGGTTTCTCACTCTCCCCCTTACCTCGATAAGCAGGAGCCGAATCTTGTTGGTCGCCCCCTCTAGGTTCCCCTTCGTCTTCAGAGAGAAAGGAGGAAGAAGATTAGAAAATGAAAAAATGAGTTTTAGAGAGTGCAAAACGCTTTATTTATAGGCATCAGGTCGCGGCCAGAACGACCCGTTCCGAATCCGAAACGGCCCGTTCTGGGCACACGGAATAGTACCAGAACGGCCCGTTCCAAAATCAGAACGGCCCGTTCTGGGGTTTCTGGAACGGCCCGTTTCAATGTGGAACGACCCGTTCTGAGTCAAACTTTGTTCTTTTAAAATCACATCCGGAACGGCCCGTTCCTAAAGTGGAACGGCCCGTTCTGGGTTAAAATTTTACCCACGAATGCTTGATTTGGAACGGCCCGTTCCCAAAGTGGAACGGCCCGTTCCAGATATACGAAAATCCAAATTACTGATTAATAAATAAATAAATAAATAACGTATATATATATCAAAATAAAATATCAATACAATTTAAAACATGATTTTCTTCAAATAATAATTATAACAAAAATATCATAATTAATAATATTATACAAAATAATTTTCATAAATGATTATTATTAAAAACCTTTAAAAATTCAATCAAACTCATTTAATTAATCAAAATAATTATAAGGAAATAATCTTCATAAATACAAAAATAAATAATAATAATTTGTAGTATTAGTAGAAAAATTTGGGATGTTTAGGGTTTAGGGTTTAGAAATAAGCTTAATACATAACTATTAGTAATGATATATATTAATTATAAAATGAAAAAAAGTATAGAGTTGTGTAAAATTAGCGAATATCAAAATAGGGAAAAAAAAAGTAGTTTATTAAACACTGATTGAAATAAATTATAATTAAGCTACTAAAATAAGGTGTACTAAACAAGCTTGTTTTTATATAAAAAAAAATTATGAATCATTTCAATCATAAGTAAGCTACTAAAACAAGTTATACAAAACAAGTTTATTTTCGATAAAAAAATTTTTTATTAACCACTAAACTATTAAACCTTTTTTTAATATGTAGGTATTGAATTCAATACTAAAGATTACAACAGTTTATGTATGTTATTTAAACAATTTATCCTATAAAATATTATAATCAACATGGTGATGTGACTTAGAGTAAATACGTAAATATATGAAGAGTTATGTTTTATTTTTATTGTGGATGTTGTATTTTCTTTAAAAGTTAATCACTTATATATTGTTAATGTAAAATTATTTTACATTAACAATTAATTATATCTTTTAATTGTGTCATGTTATTATAAACATATTTACTTTTAACAGTAACATGACATAATTAAAAAATATAATTGGTTGTCGGTGTAAAAAATAATGTATGGATGGTTAATTTATTTTTAATAACAAAAGTAGTGATTTATGTTATACAATGCTCCATACAAACTTAAATTAAATACGAGTTTCCAAAAAAAGAAATATTCATATAGTATCTCTCTTTGTTTCAAGTGTACCACTTTCTATGAATTATTTTTAAATTATTCATTATTAATAACAAAGACAGATCTTATTATTTGTACCAAAAAAGACACATAATTTCATCATGTTTAATAATAATAGTAATGCTTTACTTTTTAGGTTTCCAATGGCCATGTATCTTGTTAGCAAAAAGACAAAGGTCCATCCATCCATGACTTTATGATTCCATTAATCCTTTAACATTTGTTGTTATATGATATAATAGCTATTTATTATCTTCTAAGGCACGTTCCGACAGTAACCACCTTAACTAAAATTTCTTAGATGAGCCAGTGAGGCAAAGATGATTCTATCCACAAGATCCCCAACAACACACCACTTCCTGAGGGTCCTACTATTCCTTTGCACCAAATTATTGATTTATTTCCACCCTCACCGCACATTTTTTTTATAACTTAATTAGAATCTCTTTAACTTTACACAACTCTTGGTGCACCAATATATTACCTCCATAAACAAAATAAATAATTTATATTTTTTTTATATATAAATAGTTTGAGTAATATTAAATTTGATATCTTTAAATAATATCAAATTTAAATTTTGTGGATAAAAAAATATAATTAAGAAAAAATTTACTAAAAATATTCAATCATATTGGTTACCGATTTCACATTTTGGTAAATAATTTATATTTAAGATCAACATGTCTAAATATATTTATTTTTTAATGTGGTTTAAGATGTATTGAACTTACTTTCAGGGTTAATCTAATTCATTTTAAAAGTGAATAAAAAAAAATAATGAAAGTTTATTATATGATTTATCATTAACAAAAATTGACAGTTAAAAATATGCAGGATAATGATTTATGAACAGCGTATGAATCCATATGTATATTGTTGGTCCGATAACGGGACGTTTGAGTAGTTAACAACAGAAACGGACGAAACCAAACCCTGTCAGCGTACACCAAGAATCTTTTCTTAGAGATGCACCAAAGTCCCCGACATAATGCTACGAAGGTTAAAATTATTAATATATGAAAATATCATATTTATAATTTTATTTTTTATGGAAAAATTATTTTAAAAATAAATTTAATTTTTATAGAAATAAAAATAAAAATTAAGGCTTAGTCTTTTAAAAGACTAAAATAATTTATAGAAATCAAATTAAAAATACGATATGTTGAAAAGTCAATAACTTTTATAAGTCATATAAAAAATATATTTATTGAATGGTTTTTTTTAATCAATTATAAATATTTTTGTAGGTTAAAATTATTGGAACACATTAAATTTTAAAGAATATTGGTTAAAATATAATGTTAAATCTTCAATAGTTTTAACAAATTGTTATAAAGTAAAATAAATAATTACATATTTTTATTACTTATGTTCTTTTTTTTTTTAATTTTATCATCCAACTTTTAAAATCGTGTATTTGTCATTAAATTTTTAAAATTTTAAACATTTTATCACTTTATTAATTAAATATCTTATATCATTAATTATTAACATAACATATTAATTATTACTATACACATATAATTCTAAAGTCTCATATAAATGATAACTTGATAAGGTATATCATGTCAACAAATAATAATTAACGTGATCAACTAATAATATTTGACAATTTAATATTTTTTTATTTGTTTTTTGCCTTTTAAAATGATCTTTTTACTGTTTCATTTCATTTAATATCAATTGTGTTCTCAAGTTGCATTGATTGATGATATATATATTTTATGAATAAACAGGTATTTTTTTATTATTTAGAAAACAATCCTCTTTAATTATGTTTGATAGTTTGGTAAAATAAAATAAAATAAAATGGTGAAATAATTTTTTAATCATATATTAGATTTTAATTATGTTAGGACAGAGAAAAATCTTCTTCTATTACTTAAAAGTGAACAAAATAATATAAATTTTAATAGATAGTAAATTAATCGTGTCCTGTGTGTTTAGATTAGAGGAATGAACTTCTAATTTTTTTAAAGGAACAAAATAAGAAAATTGAATAAAGTAAAACATATTAAATACATATTTAAATAAAAATTAAGTTGAACTTAATATAGTTTTATTTCAAAGCAATAGTTTTATTATTTTTAAATTTTATGTATTAAAATGTAAAACACACATTTTAATATTTTAAAACATATAATCAAAGACAAGCTAATTTATACCGTGTTTCATTCAATTATATCTCAATTTAAACAATCCAAGTAACAACATTAATTTACTATTTTGGTCGATATAAACGTACCCTATAAGAGTCTCCCATGTTATCATTAATTAAAGCCTCCCATCACCTAATGGAGGATATATAGGAAGATTGTTGTTCAAAGAAATACAGAAATGAATGAAATACATCCAACCTAATTGAAGCGTAACTCATATGATCACAGATACAAACAAAAAATACTAATAGAAGTGGTTGCACCGTACTCGGGGGACATACTTTTGTCATAACAGGACGTAGGAAGTAGGAAGTAGGAACCCTTTGGTTTTGGAAAGACCGTACGTATGACATCACAAACACCAACCCCATTGGCTGTCGTTCTACCCACCGTCACAGCCATGTGACCGTTCGCAGCGGTGTAAAGGTCGTCACGTGCACCGCATGTGGACAAACCATAACACAAAATGTATTGTACGTTAATGACAGTTTTACCCTCGAATACCCTTTCACACGTACAAGTGTTTGAAGCGAAGAATGGAGATGGAAACGGAAGTTGCGTGTGAGCATGAACAGTGACTTTGGTTGTCCACATGGGTGCGGGCCCTTTTGTTTTTTACGCTGTTGTTCCAAAGCACTGTACCACTCCACTTCCACTCTCGTTACCCTCTTCTTTCTTTGAAGTTTCTCTGTTTATCTTACTCCAATACCACACCAACCCTTCTTCTCTTCTGCTTCCACTCCACTAAAGTTTTGGTTTTTCTACCCTCTCCATTCTTCTTCCTCCTCTGGGTTTTCACTTGCTGGATTTTCTTACTCTCTTTCATTGACTTGACTTGGGAATGGATAACCAAGATCAAGGAAGAACTAACGCTGCAGGTGCTTTTTCTTTTGCATTTTCTCTTTAATGGGTCATTCAGTTCATCTCCCTTTTTCTTTTTCTTCTTCTCTCTCCTTTTTTCCTTTCCATATTCCATTATTATATTATTTCTCTTTCTGGGTTTAGTTAGTTTGGTGTTTTCTTACGAAAAGTCTTAGTCTTTCTGGTGGATTTTCTCGGGTGTCTGGTTTTGGAAACCGTGTCTGTGTCTGGGGGCTTTTTGAAGTTTTAAGTTTCTCGAGGTGAGATTTTTTATTTTTTTTAATAAATTTTTTGATGTTGAAGGGCACGAGAGTCACGGAGTTCATTTGTGTCACAAATGTGGATGGCCCTTCCCGAATCCGCATCCGAGTGCCAAACACAGGCGTGCTCACAAGAAGATCTGTGGAACCGTGGAAGGTTACAAACTTTCTCTCTCTGAGGGACAACCCCGTTTGAATGGCTCAGATGATGAACATGTTTCTGATGATGATCACAAATCACCAGGTGAGTTTCCTTCTTATATGTAGTATTTGAACGTTTATACTGATAAATACTACTAGGAAATGAAGTAAATCTAACTGATCTTGACATTGTGAGATTAATTTTAATTTCTTGTCTTATCTGTATATGGGCTTTGGAATTATTACTACATTCCAAAACAGAAGGTTTGCTAAATTGTTGCTATTTTATTAGGTGTGGTTGTGTCAGGTCCAAACTTGGAGACAGGCAACAATAAGAAGGGCAATGAAGGAAATGGAGAAAAAATAATTAGATCCGAAGATGAGGTGTTTTCAGACGCAGTTGCAGATTTTTCGGATAGTGGATCAAATGCAGAAGTTAAAGAACGTTTGCAAGATAGTTTGGAATCTGGTGCTGATGTTGAAAGGGTTGACATAAAAGAACTAAATTTTTCAGTGTCTTCCGAGGAGAAAGATTTCAATGGTGGGAAGATAGGTTTTATTGCATCACATTTCCTTTTATTTGGTTTTACTTTATTTACTGAGTATGGACTTGTGTGGGGTGAAATATTTGTGACCGATTAATTAAAAATATGAGAAGATATGTTTTTGCATGATTTTGCAGATATTAAGCTTGATGAATGCAAATAGATATTATATAGATATGTGACCGATTTATTTGTTTATGTTAATTGGATTGTCCTAGAAAGCAAAATTTTACATCAGGATCTGGATCTGTTCACACAATCAGCATCAATAGTGTCTCAAGATATTATATATTTTTGTGGAATATACAATTTCTTAGAGTCTATCAAAAAGGTTGATTTTGTAACTCTCCTTGCCTCCAAATTTTAATGAACACTGGATTTTTTATCCACCAATAATTGTAAGATGGGAATGGTATTTATGATACTATAATTTATATTCCTACTCCATAAGCATTTGACTGAAACATTATTGAGTTTACGATGATTTAAGATTGTGGATTGTTTGTTTCTGTATAGTTGCATTGAAATTATGAATTCATATTAGTAATGAATTAATAAACTGCTGATTTAAGTTGAATGTAAAATGTATATTTAATAATTATTTTCTTATGAATATATGAAGTAATTGAAGCAGTGAAGCCTTTCACCTTGGGGATAGCCTTTTAAGTTAACTACCTTTGTAAAATTATATTAAAAGGGGAAAAAAAAATCAGATCTGTTGTTTTGATTTTTATTGAACCGAGACAATTTCAGAGGAAAACACATGTGAGGGCCTCTGAATATCTGACCAAAATGTCTTTTCTATATAATTATTTTTTCAGACATCCTACTTTTTTTAAACAAGAAAATGAGAGTTTTTTGTATGTTAAAACTTTTAGAAGGATATTGATGCAAGTATCTAGGATAATACAAGTGTATTGATGCACACATAACTACACATTTATTTTCCAAAAATGATATCCTCCAGTATTGAATAGGCATTTTTGTCTTACAATATCTCTCTCTTACTGCGTCATTTGTTTCTTCTTTGTGGTCCTATCATGTCTGATAATTTGTTTCACAGCTGCAGATGTGAGTCAATTAATTGGCAAGTCAACTAATGACTGCCAGATTCAAAATCCAAATATTTTGCAAAATGAAAGCGTTGAAGTGGGAAAAGCAGTGGAGTTTCAAGGTCAACCGTCTGGCCCTACTGTAGATCCATCATCAAGTTCCATTGCTGACTTGAGAACTGAAGAATCAACTATTGCAGTTGCAGATAGTGATGTTTTTTTTGGTTTGTCAGGTGACTCACTTCCCAGTGATGCTGAAGCCATGCCTGATATAGTGCCAGAAAGGAATATCTGTGCTAGTGAAGATGTGACAAATTGCAATTTGATATCTGTTGCAAAGGAGAATAATTTGAAAGAAAAGGATGAGAGTAATTCCACCAGAGTTGTGGTTGAAATTGTGGAATTTCCTGATTCTGATAAAGTTAGTGGTGAAACAGGTGAAGGAGTGTCTAAAATAGCAGTTAGTGATGTAAGTTCCTTGGATCATCAAGTGGGTAATGGATCTGTTCATCTGAAGGAAAAGAATGGTGCTGAGATTAGTTCCAACAGAGGCCTGACTGAAATTGTGGAATCATCTGATAAAGTTGTAGGTGAAACAAGTGAAGAAGTGTCTAAAATAACAGTTAGTGACGTAGTTTCCTTAGATAATCAAGTGGATGATGGAGCTTTTAATCTGAAGGAAAAGAATGATGCTGAGTTCCTTTCTTTGTTGCCCCCCAATAACCTTCCTCTCGAGTTAAACTCGGTTGTAATCGTGAATGATGCTCAGGGAGAGTCTGCATATGTGGTACAGACTGCCACATCCATTGATGACAAGATTTTGCAGGAAAAGGGAGAAGGAAATGTTAATGTTGATCCACTTCCTACTAGCAATGATAGACCTGATGAAGCACATCCTCAGAGTGACTATGGAAACTTTAAAGATCATGAGGGAGTGGTTTACTCAAATCCTTTCCTACACTCATCTGAGTCATTAGCATATAAGGGAGATGACTTAAAGGACACTGTTACTGAGGAAAATAAATTTTATTTTAACACAAGCCAATTGAGTGAAGAAAGTGACATCTCTCCAGATATCGATGTTATGGTTAGAAGCACGAAGGTGGATCTGGTCAACAGTGAACCTATGCCTGAAGGAGTGCATGCCAAAGAATGCACTGAAGTTTCTCCAGTTAATTTCACAGTTGAAAGTCATCAAAGATTGGATGAAATTGATGCCTCAATGAATTCTATGAAAACTGGGATGAATGAGAATCATATGGTTCAATTTTCTGAAGAGCATGGACCTGATGATTCTTGTGAAAATTCCCAACAGGTAAGTTTCCCAGAAGGTAGTTTAATGGCCTCATCTAAGGAGAGTCAGATAGATGAATCATTTCGGTCTGCAACCAGTGAAACAAATAGTGTAATTAACATAGAAAGCACAAATAATCACGAGGAAAGTACTGAAATAAATGATGTAGCATTAGATGGCAAGGTTGTTGGAGCTGACATAGAAAATGATATTGAAATTATATTGAAAGATCTTCAACCTGGTGACATCTTGCAATCAGAAGTAAAACAATCAGATGACTTATTTAAGAGTGATGCTGCTGGTGAAATGGGTGAAAATGAACAATGTGATGTGCCTGATGCTCAATGTAAGGAATGGCCAATTATAGGTGATACTTCATTGCCTAAATCTGCTACCAGTCATTTTGATATCCCAGTTATTTCAGAAGCTTCAGACATTGTAGTTGATGGACCTGCGAACAAGTCAAATGGCACAGAGTGCAGAAAAATAGATCCACTATCAGGTGCCCAGAAAGACATAAAAGAAGATGAAATCAATATTAATATCAAACAAAATGAAGAATACAACAAATCAGTTGATACTTCTGCTCATTCACACCAAGCCCAGAGTGCTGAACTATTAGTGAAGGCTGCAGAAGACCTTGCTAGGATGTATACATTTCCTTTAACTACTGAGCCTTCTGCTCAACATGATTCTGCTGTTGAAGATAATTCTGGTGGAGTGCCTGGCAGGAAAGTGTCTGGAATTACCGCTGTGCCTGTTCAAGATCAAACTGGTAATAACTCGGGTAAACTTGGTTCATCTAGAGTTGATGCTTCAGTTGACTCTGGTAGCCGATGTGAGAGTTTGGAAGGCAACTGGGGCTCTGTTTCAGGTATATATATGCATTCGCTTTTTGTAATAGAAAACATTTGTACTGTGTAGTTACATTTTATATTGGGGCCATAGCAATATGCTAGCCTAGTCAATTTATCAGGACATGTATGGTGGTTCATACTATTGGGTGAATTGGTTGAGTGTTACAGTAAATATTGTAGCATAGTTGATCTTTATGCATACACTTTTACACATTAAAGACACACATACATGTTGGCTATAACTGTGCAATTGTGCATCTCTGAATCTTTTCTGGTAAAAGATTTCCTAATGAATTTTGCTAGTAAGATTTCTGCATGGTTACAAAGATATACATGGCTAGATCTTGTCTCTTACATGTTTTTCACCAATTATATTTTCCTATTAGTTTGGTGTGATCCATATAGTCCCCCCTCCCTTCATTGTTTCTAAGAGTGTTTCTCCTTGTGAGAGAAGGTGGAGGGGAAAAATTAAAAGGATCCATTTCTTATGTTTTGTCCTTACTGCTTTGCATTATTTTTTGAAGCAAAATTAAAATCAGTTTTACTTTTTTCTTTCATGATCCATTAAACAGTTCTCTCAATGCAATCTGATGCACCTGCTGTTATTGATTCTGAAACCTTACCATCAACTGGTTTGCCAGCATCCACAGAAGCAGGAAAATCAAACTCGAACAATCCAAAAGCTGCACTTGCCAGACAGCAGTCTGGAAAGTCAGAAATGTTTGAACCGCCATCTTTTATGACATTGGTCGAACCTAGGCAGGTTAGCCCAAAATCTGCCTCTTTTGAAGGCCAGAAGGGGCAGAGCCCACAACAGCCAGATCCCACTTCACAGGCTGGTTGGTTTCCCTCTCTAACTCAGGTTGTTAATGAATCTCAAGGGAGAAAGAAGAATGAAGAAATAATAGCCAAGGTAACAAACTGGAGCACCCCTAAGGAGCACACACCTCTGAAGAGTCTCTTGGGTGAGGCTGCCCATGGCAACACGCCAAAATCTCCAAAAATGGAAGAAAATTTGGTGAGCCAGAAGAGTAGTAAAGTTGCAGAAAAGAATGGTTCAGGTTTGACAACTGTTAACTCCATTCTGGGTCCTGAATCCCCTGCAGCTCAAGTGGTAAAAGGAGAGGCTGCAAAAGAATGGAACTCTCCAGCAAGATATCCTGCAGACATCAAGAGAGAAAAAAGGAAAGTCAAGAGCAGACCATACTGGATACAGTTGGTATGCTGCACATCAGTTGGTCCTCAGAGAAGGTAGAAAATTGCTAGGTGCTGCTGATAATGCTCCCACTTTCACTCTGATGGATTCTGGTTATTATTGAGATGCTATTTGCAGTATTTTCTGTATTTAGTTTATCTCTAGGTTTATATTTTTATTTTGATCATGTGTCTTCTGTTCATCTTGCTGGTCCCCTAGGAGTTTGGTTGTATATGTTGACCAATGATCATCTTCAGTTATTATTTTACCCCTGCAAGCTTACGTTCTTACTGTACTTTTTATGTAACGTGTTATTATTTTGGCCTGGACCCCTATTTTAGCTCTTGAAAGTTTTTGTCCAAAGGGCATGTATTCAGGTCAGGAATATTGTCATTGTCTGAGAATAACTTGCAGTTTCTACCTGTACATTGGATTCTGGTTGAATCCTTTGGTAGCAGAAGCCCCTTAAGAGAGAAATGGGATTGAGGGATTCTGCTTTACAGAGTAGGCTCAATCATGCAGGTGTGCATGAAGAAAGAAATTTACTTTCAGAAATAACTGTTTATGGAGAATAAATTGACTCGTATAACATTCACGTAACCATAAGCATGTACGTCAATAAGTGTAGTATTTGTTTTATTTCAAGCTTATTAGTGGTCTCATTTTCTAGAATGTAGTTATGTTGAAATTCAGTACGGAGAGATTCTTGTCGCTTTTGTGGGATTACCTGTGAGTAGTATTTATTAAGAGAAGTCTGACTTAAGGAAGCCATTAGGTAGAAATATTGTTTTAAGTTTTTAGTCTTTGTCAAGGGAAGTTTGTGGTGGGCCTTGTAACAGTAAGAGAAGAGATAAGAAGTACTGGAGTAGAAAAGGAGCAAAGTGCATTGCAAGAAATCGAACATGCGCACACTCAGTTTATGGTAATTATTCTACTTTTTCGGATAGTATATACTATGCTAATGACACAAAAAATTAAGGTTCTGTGCATGTTATATAACATGTTTCAGTACTTTATTTATTATTGTCGAGTAGTTTAGTGACAAGAATATTAATTATGAAATTTCTATCGAATTTCTTTAGCTTTTTTTTTAAAGGAAGATGAATGAACCGAAAAAAGAGAAAAAAGAATTACATCCTTAGAAAGTGAGCCCCTATGTATTGTCCGTTACACCAACATCACCATATAACTCTCTTAGCCAATTCCTAACTGAATCCCGAAGCAACCCATCAAAACTAGCAGCTCCAGATTGCCCCAGGTTATTACCATTTACATGCAACATCAATAACAAGATTTGAATTTAAAATCTTATAAATTATCTAAATCTCTCACTATTAAGTTAACTTTAGGGATTTTTTCTAATTCTCTTCCACCATTCTTTACTCCTTTCACTCCTCAATGATCATAGTTTTTTTCATTCAAAAAATATCTTAAAATGAATGATATTCTCATTTTTTAATGTAGTATTAATTATTATCTTCTATGTTAATTATAAACAACAAATTAAATTTTTTTGTCCTAATTATAAGCAACAATTATTAGTTTTAAAAGTTGAATAGGCTTAAAAAAATATACACTTCATTTATTGTTAATTCTATTTTCAATGTATTCGCTTATAAGTAACATTAAATATAATACTCATCTAAAATAAACGTTATGTTTGGAACAAAACTTGTGTTTTATGGTATAATTAATTAAAAGTAACCATATTAATCTTATTTTATCTTGATGATTTGTCCCATGTCGCATATAATTAAGAGCATAAATAGTACTTTTTTCCTTCTAATTTATTTCTTTATAAATTACTATTTAACTACCACAATTGAGTAATGCATTTATTGAAAGATTAGACTATTTTAGTAATATTATATAAAAAAGTGATACATCTATTGTTATATTTAATATCTATGTAGAAACCTTAAATTGTAATCATTGTGAAATTGAAAAGTACTACCTCTAGTCCTAATTATAGAAAAAAAATAAATTTTTCTTTGGTCCTAAATATAAGTAACAATCATTAGTTTTTAAAGTTACTTACGATAATTTTTTTATACCCTTAATTAATTGCTAACTCTATTTTCTATACATTTACATGTAAACAACATTAAATATAACAATCACTTAAAACAATGGTCATCTTGAAATAAAATTGAAATTTATAGCAAAATGAATTAAAAACAATTAACTTAATTATTTTTTCTTGGTCTTGATATTCACCTTATGTTGCTTATAATTATGACATATATTTTTCTAGTTGAAATTGATGAGTCCCATTAATTTCATAATAACACCTACTCTCTTTGTATTTATGTGCTATATATAAGTAAAAATAATTAATTTTACACAAATTATGAAAGACGGTAAAATACATTTATTTTTCATAATTTTATATAAAATATATATTATATTTACTAAAATATCATTAATCACATTTAGTGTAAATAATGATCTCATTTATTATCTTAGGGATATTTTTGGATTAAGAGCATTAAATAAAGTTGATTTAGTTGAAATTTGTGTGAGTCCAAAAAATTTAAGTACTTTTTACTTATATATAGATCCAGATGAAGTATTAAATAACAAAGGGAAAAGAGCATACAAACACCCTGAAACTTTTATCTTTTTGTAAATAGATGTCTTTAACTATTATTTTGTCCCAATTAATACTTAAACTTTTATAGTTATTTAAATAATTAACAAAATCAATAATTTTAAAATAGGAAAAAAATTTCTTTTACATACAACAATATATTATATTTAATTTATACGGGATAGGTCATTCAACCACCAACGATCAATGATGCTCACTTAATAATCTTGGATACTGAGGCACCCTAATGAGTTTACCCCCTTTCTTTTGGTTGCATGATTGAATCACGGGCATCCATTTTAGCACCTTCACCTACTGATGGCTTAGGGAGCCTTTGTGAGCTTACGTACTTCCCCTTTGACTGCACGACCAAACTACGTGCATCCTCTCGACAGTCTTGACTATCAATGACTATGTGTTAACAAACTGCCTTAACTTCATATTTGAAGGTATTTTGTTTGATACCCTAAGCCCTTCAACACCATTATTTGTCAATGATTTTGTGTCGATGAAGGGAGTCTTAAATAAGTACTTTGGAGCACCTGTTCAGCACTGAGTGTCCCTTTGGCACCCTCGACCACCAATTACTCTTAAAATAGTACTTTGGAGTACCTATTTGGCACTGACTACCCCTTCGACACCCTTGACCACCTATGACTCTATGTTGTTAAATGGGTTGGACAATTTCCCACCTTGGATAAAAGTAATTTAGGTAATTAAAGCTTGACTACAGTACATAATAGGATTGCCAACGCATTACCTAGTTGGTAATCTCAGGTTGATGTCCATTTAAATCTGGACCCATCATGATTAGTATAAGTAGTATCATATATCAAGGTAAGGTAAAGTTACTAATCACAAAATTTTTGTATTTATTACACAAAGTGAGTTACTTATTTTGAGCATCATAATACCTTTAGCAAATACCTCTCACTCAACTTAGTAAAACAATTGGCTCAGAGAGTGAAGAGAAGTGAAGTCATCAAAGATAGAGAGAATATAATATCTTGATATAAGTATATAATTATAATACAAAGATACAATCCAAATCTCACTCTTAAACTAACTAAGAAGATTTTGAAAATCGCATCAAACCTCATCTTTAAACTTTCAACAATGTCGTTTATATTAAAAAAGAACTCATAATCAAGTCTGTAAAGAGTGAACTGAGATAACTTATAATTCAATGGATCTTTTAGTTTTTTTTTCTTTCCAATTTACTTAATTACTAACTTTTATTGATCTTATAAAAAAATTAAACTTTTATTCTTAAACTACTTTTAATAATATTTCTTAAAAATAATACTCTCATTTAACTTATGAATTTTTTTTGAAATGATAATATTAAATATAGTTAAATTAGTTAAAACTTATTTATATTTAAATAAAAAATTTACTTATAAATGCAAGCAAAGGCATTATATTAAAAAAAAAAAATAGTGTTACAAACATTTTTCTGAATGTTCATACGTTGGAAGAGGTGCATTAATAATCATGAGTGTTTTAAGAATTGATAATCTTTATCAGTTTAAGAATATTTACCAAGTGAGCTAGGCCCAGCCCAGCCCAGCCCAGCCGCGTGCGAGTGCGACTCAGTCAAAGTCAAGAAACCCACTGGCACTGAGGTGAGTGAGTCTCCTCAAAAATGGAGGCGTACGTACTACGTACCGAATACGTCTACGTCTACGTCTAGGTACGTATATCATGTACCCACCGGCACCATAAATTAAAAAAAAAAAAAAACAGAGACCCAAAATGTACTACTTCCGTTTTATTTGTTCATATTTATTTTGCCAGAATTTGTTATTTTTTTTTATTGTCATTTTACTAAAACTAATAATTTATTAATTTTTTTTAATTTTTTATTTTTATAATTAATACATGTTTATTGAATAATGTGTGTATTTATTTTTAATATCTATTTATTTTTTTTCCAACTACCCATATAAAGTTAATGTGCATTTATAAGAACAATATATTCCTAACAAAATACTATAAAAAAAATAATATAACCATTAATTCATGGACATGTATAATTAAATACAGTAGGTTATAGTTTACGTGTAATGAATGCATTAATAATTAATAGAGTAAATTACAGTTCAACAATCTCAAAAATATAAAAAAAATAAAGGATAAAATAAGAAAGTAAATAATAAATATTTTTAAAAACTAAAATATTAATTATTTTCTTAAGTCCCGTGCAAAACCTTAAACTATTATGAAAAAAAAAAAACGGAGGGAGAAGCTCTTTTAGCATTTGGGTTTCTAGGGTTCCAACTTAAGAAATTTCCACCCTTTTGACTTATAGTTTGAACAAAACACTGGTCCCCTCTGTTGAAGTTTCGAATGGAATTTTTATTGCATATAGTTATGCTGCCAAGTCCGGCCCAAAGTCGGTAAAACACTTACTTTACGTTTTTCTAAAATAAATATTTTGTTAATAATTATATTTTTTTTCTCAAAATTTTATAATTTAAAATTACTTTTTTATTCTTATAAACTCACTCTAAAAATCTTATTTATCAAAGATATATAAATATAATTATTTTTTTCAACACCTGTCTCTAAAATATTTTATTTTATTTTTATAAAAATAATATTATTAATTTTTTAAAAAATTACTTTAAATTTTATTTTAGTTCCGATGTCAGTCTTGGTTGATCAATCAAGGATTTTAATGTATAGCATGGAAGATTGTGTACTTCTTTGATAGAGTTTTGAAGCTCTTAGTATCAAAAAATATTTGCAGGAAGGTCCCTAGTTATATTTATGTGATATGCTTGTCTAAGGAGATGTTGTTGGGCAAGTATATATCTCAGTTCAAAGAAAATGCAGAGGAATTGTTAGTACTTATAGTAGTATACAAGGGTCATTATCTGGATGCATAAATCATAATCATACCTTCAAATTCTGTTTTTCAATCTTCTTTTTAGGAAGCCTTAAGGTAATTTGGGGACCATATTCGTGTTGGTGCTTATGCTTTTTACCTCCTTCAGTTCTCTTCAGACTCTTCCAATTACAATGACATATAGATTTTGAAGGCAACAAATTCTTCCTCCCTAGTTTTCTTCTATTACTCATACATATAAATTAAATAATTTTCTTGAATCAAAAGTTTATATGGACCATTCTTCAATAAGAGTGTTTTTGTTAAGTTTATTTTATTTTTTTGCATTTAAAATGTTTAGGTTGTATTTAGATGATTTTTTTAAAAAAAATTCTAAAACTTTTATATATTAATGTTTTGTTTGGAGAAGTCCTTAATGTGAATATATGAGAATTGATTTGATAAAAAATATATAAGAAATAAAAGTGAAATTTATAATTATTTAATAAAATTAAATTATGTGAGAAATAAAGGAAAATTAATATTTAAAAAATTATATTTTATATAGTGATAGATTCTATGGTGACCACTTTTAGAAGTGGTTTATCATGGTACATAATTTATAACAATTAGATCAATCTAAAAATAACATTCTTATAATTTACCATTTCACACAGAACAACAAACTTTTCGGTAACCCTTCCTCAACTATCAGTGTAAATGATTGTTGTAGCACTATCAACCACCGCACCTTCAACTCCCTCTACTCACCAACAATCAAGTTGTCACCATTGTTATGAGCAAGTATGACACCACTTGCATTTGTTTGAACCCCTTGTTTAGGGTGACTCACCTTGGGATTTCTATCTTCCACCTTTTCCACATCCTCATGCAACACTCTAACGGTCATGCTCCTCCTCATTGTCAAGGGGCAGTGCTTCTTAGAACGATAATGGATGGATGGTCTTCTATGATGGACTCTATGACAGAGGAGGATGAATCATGTCAACAGTGGTTGTAATCGCATTGAAAGTAGGGGTATGTAAAAAATCCAAATTGATCTGAACCAATCCATAACCGATATGATCCGTATTGAAAAATCCAATTCATTTTAGAAAAAAATCTGAATCGAACCACTTTATAAAATCGGTTTAGTTATCCGATCTATTTTTACAAAGTGAATCGGTTTAGTTTTTTAAAAAAATCGATCCATATATGAGTAAAACGTGGATAACTGCACCCCATCGAACCAATCAAATTTCAAAAATATTGATCCATATTTTAAAAAAATCAAACCGATCCACTTTATAAAAATAGATCGATTATCCGATTTACTTTTTTTATAAAACAATTCAGTTTGGTTCAGATTTTTCAAAAAATCGATCCATGAACACGCCTAATTGAAGGAGTTTTGAACTAGTGAGTTGTTACACGAAAAGGGAATATAATGTAAGAGGAGTTTTGTGACGAGAGTAGTGGATAATTTGATAGTGACAACGACTATGAAGTATAGAGAGGTTGAGTTGATATAAGAAAAAAAAAAATAGTTAGAGGGACGCTATAATAGTTTGAGGATGAGATTAATCATAGGGTTAAAATTTGTAGTTCACCCTATATCTATTGAGAAAGTGGTTCACCCTACCCACAATCTTATATGATTAGATTTTATGTAAAAATAAATTATTTAAACAATTATATTTTTACTCTTTACTAATTTTTTTTAAAATATGCATTTAGGCAATAATATAGAGTAATCTTGTTCACACATTTTTTGTGAAAAATTACACATAAATTCATCCATAAGATAGTAAAATTAAATTTTCATGATTCTTAGTACAACATTCTTTTTTCAAAGACATGTTTTTTAAATCCCTAATAATCTCTTCCCTTCTCCATTTTCAAACATACTCTAAACATAGAATTCAACTTTGTACAAGAGCATGGGAATAATGACTAATTATAAGTAAAAAAGTTATATAAGATAGACATTCTAAATATGAAGTAATTGTTTAAGGTTTGTATACATAGAACAATAATAAATTATAACTTTTTGATACAATTTTATTAAAATAACTCATCTCTTAATGAATTGTTTTTGAATTGTGATGTCTACTCTCTTAATAAATGTATTATGTAATTAAATAATTTATGAAATAATAAATTAGGAAAAAAATTAATATTATGTTAAAAAGTAAAATATCATTCATTTTTTGATTTATTTTTTTATTGATAATTTATTTTAAAAATAAAATAAAAATAAATTGAAAATAAAGATAAAAATTTGCTTAACCTCACGTGGAAGAAAAAAACTTTGAAAACAATGAAGAGAGACTCATAAAAAAATACTATATATAAAAATACTTAAAAAATTAATATAAAAAATAAAGAAAATAAATTGAAAACATAAGCATTAATAATCTCTTAAAAGTTCACCTTAAAAGAAAAGTTTTTTTTTTAAAAAAAAAATGCCTACAAATTAAAAATATTTTCATCTTAATATATTAATATATAGAGAGGAAGTAAAAAATAATTTCTTTATGGTATTTTCTTTTTATGTAGTTGAGATTTTGTTTCAATTAGATATTCAAAATCTTGTTAGTTATGGGAAAAGTTATACCTAATTAATACCTACTGACAGCTCTACACGCTTTGTGATACCCAAAAAAATTTCCGTGTTCTTCATCTGGCGGCTAAAAAAATTTAATAGATCTGTATACAAAATTTATAAAAAAAAAAAAAAAAAAAAAAACAACCTAAGAAAGATTTTGATACCAAATTAAAATCAACATGAATGAATAACAAAGAATAATACTCATTAAATTTAAAGTCAGTGTTAACTGGATCAAAAATACATATGAAGCGCTGGAGAAAAAAGAATATGATTATGTTGTAATATAAAATAATCTTGTTCACGTATTTTTTTATGAAAAATTACACATAAATTTATCCATAAGACAGTAAAATTAAATTTGCATGGTTCCTACTATAACATTTTTTTTTTCAAACACATGTTTTTTAAATCCTTAATAATCTATTCTCTTCTCCATTTTCAAACATACTCTAGACATATAGAATTCAACTTTGTACAAGAGCATGGGAATAGTGACTGATTATAAGTAAAAAAATTATATAGGATGGACATTCTAAATATGAAGTAGTTGTTTAAGGTTTATATATAGAATAATAATAAATTATAACTTTTTATACAATTTTACTAAAATAATTCACCTCTCAATATATTATTTTGAATTGTGATATCTACTCTCTTAATAAATGTATTATGTGATTAAATAATTTATGAAATAATAAATTAGAAAAAAATTAATATTATGTTAAAAAGTAAAACATCATTCATTTTTTGATCTGATTGAGAGAATTTATATTTATTTTTCTTTATTAATAATTTATTTTAAAAATAAAATAAAGATAAAGATAAAAATTTGCTTAATCTCACGTGAAAGAAAAAACTTTGAAAACAATGAAGAGAGACTCATAAAAAATACTATATATTAAAATATTTAAAAAATTAATATAAAAAATAAAGAAAATAAATTGAAAACATAAGAATTAATAATCTCTTAAAAAATCACGTTAAAAGAAAAGTTTTTTTTCAAAAAAAAAAAGCCTACAAATTAAAAATATTTTCATCTTAATATATTAATATAGAGAGAGGAAATAATTAGGCATGGCAACCCCGCCCCTGATGGAGGTAAAATCTTGGTAATCATCCTGGTTCAAGTTTTCTCACCTGCCCCCACTCATGCCTTTTTTTTCTTTTAAATAAATTTGAACAAACTTTTAAAAAAATAAAAATAAAGTAAAATAATACAAATTTTTACATATAAATATTTTTAATTTTAGTTTTTATATATATATAAATAATTTTTTAATTACATTATTAAACGGGACAGGGATTAACATCCTGTCTCCTAATTTTATTAATTGAGAAAAACTCAAACTCAATAAACATAAGTTTTTTGGGTTTAAATTGGGACACGTTTGGGCGGTACACACAAGACCAAGTTAAATTGTCATACCTAAAAGTAATAAATATTTTTTTATAGTATTTTCTTTTTATGTAGTTGAGATTTTGTTTCAACGATTAGATATTCAAAATCTTGTTAGTTATGGGAAAAGTTATACCTAATTAATACACGCTTTGTGATACCCAAAAAATTTCCGTGTTCTTCATCAGGCGGCTAAAAAAATTCAATAGATCTGTACACAAAATTTATAAAAAAAATAACCTAAGAAAGATTTTGATACCAAATTAAAATCAACACGAATCAATAGCAAAAAATAGTATTCATTAAATTTAAAGTCAGTGTAAACTGGATCAAAAATACATATGAAGCGCCAGAGAAAAAAGAATATGATTATGTTGTATCAAACAGAATAAAGAATGATTTCAACGCTCCTAGCAGCCGCAGCAGCCTCTTTGACTCCGGCGGCGGAGCGGCGGGCGTTGGCGTCGGCGACGGAGGGAGGGTGGTAGTACTTGCGGCCTGTTTGGGGACAATTGGAGTGAAACCTAGCAGCGATCCTGACTCCTTGGTCAAGGATCTCGACGAGCTTTCCCATGCTTTGAATGGAATGACGCACGCTCTCTTTCTCTCTTCTCTTTCTTCCTTTCTTTCTCTCTCAGAACTTGTTTGAGAGAAAGAGAAGGGCGTGTTACAAGAAGACGAGGGACATGAAATAGTGGGTGTTTGTTTGTGGAGTGGGGAAAACAGCGTGGCTTTGCCGCATATATAGCTGTGTCCCACGCACTTTCAATTCTGTTTCCTGCCTCTCCGTTTTGAATTATTATTCTGTTTACTGCTTCCGTTACGACCGCGTTTTGCATATGTCCAACGCGTCTAATATTTGACCAATTGTCTTCTCATTTGTCTTTTCTTTTGAACTTTCTTTCCCCTTTTCCACTGCCCACATTTATGGTAATTAACATTCTAGAATACCAAAATTCCTTTTTCTGCTTCAAACATTCAACATATATACGCACAATAATTATTTATTTCATATAATTATATTTATAACAAATATTTTTATATAATTCTTTTGGTAACAAAATATTTTTATTGTAGTTAATATTGAAAGTGGATAATTACTTTTTTTTAAATACTTTTCCCAATTTTATTCTTAATAGATAGTAGGAAAAAATATTAAAAATATAATATAAAGTTACAAAGGTGTTAATAAAAGTGAAGATGTTAAACCATATTTTCTTTATATATTGTAATCTTGATACCCATTCGTAATACAAATTATTAAACTAGTTAATACTATACAAGGAAGGGATTACCTTATTTTATTTCTATAAAATCCTATTCTATAATTAACAATTACAGTATATAATAATATTTAAGGAAAAAATTATTATTCATATATTTATAAAATATTTATTAATAACGTTAAATTTTTGTACCTTTGTATACTTTATTTTAATAATATATTTTTGAACATATATAGATTGACATAAAAAATAATGTATTTAATAAATATATATTATATTTATTAAATAAAATATTTTATATTACTACCAAAGTTAATTATATATGATGTTTATTAAATAAATTAACAATATATAAAGAAGAAATCATATTATTTTTTATTATTGTAAATACAAGGAAAAAAATCAGTTTAGTCATATATTTATAAAACTATTATATTAATTTTTGTGCATTTAACTTTAATGATATATTTTAAATGTATATAGATTGATATGAAAAAGTAATATGTTTGATTACTTAATCTTCTATTTAACATATAACATATAACATAAAACTAAAAACAATGATTTTTAAATTTAGAGGATGAAAAACATATAATATTTAAGTGGTTAACATATATATATATATATATATATATATATATATATATATATATATATAAATTTAATAAATATATTATGTTTAATAAATATAATATTTTATACTATTATAAAGTTAGTTATATACAATATTTAATAATATACGAGTTAATACTGTATAAGAAAGAAATAATTTTTTTTATTAATACTATATTATAATTAATAAAAAAATGTTATACAAAGATTCAACAACTTAAATATACAAAAATAGCATATAAGCATTTTTTTTTAATCATATAAAGAGATTAATCAGTAGCATCATTATAAACATATAGACCCAATTTTTTTCACATCTCAACCATAAAAAGAAATATCATACAGTTTAGTAGCATACTACAACATGCATGAACAAATTAGATCTACAAAATATACAGAGAGGGTTTTGACCAAACTCATCTCATTCTCAACTCTCCCATAGAGTCAAATACACGATGAACGAAATACTCTTTTTTGTTTTTTTTTCCCCATACCTTAGTATATACGTGACCTCTAGGGAGTGGGAGATTCCTTCTCTCAACTTCCCTCTCCTTCTAGCAACCTTGAACTCTCTAGGACTCCCTACTCCTCAGAATTTTTCGGGAACTTGTGATAGTGTTTAGGGTTTTCTATTACAAAGGGTTTGGGAAGGTTGTAGGGGAAAAAATGGCTAAAAGGGAGTGACAACGATGGCCAATGAGGTTAATTTTAAGGGCTTCAGGTGGGCAGCTACCTAGACAAGGAGGGGTTAAGTGTATAACTTAGGTGAAGCAAAATCCTCTCTAAAATTCTTTTATCATTATCCAACCCAAACCCTTATCGGTTATATCAACCACACACCAAAACACATTATAATTATGCTAAGTTATTACTATTAGTTATAACATTGCATAAAATCTTATAAATTAATTAATTAAACCTTGCAACAACTTATTTTAATTAACTAATTTCCATTTTTTTTATCGTAACTGGTTAAATTCACGAAGCTATAAATTACTGATTTAAAACTAAACATTTTAATTTTAAAAGGCATTATTTCATTTTTAAAATCTGAAACTAGAATAATGTTAAATCCCTTAAGATAAAACAAAAAGAAAACACAGTAAACTCCTTTTAGGTAAAAATTGAGTCGTTATATCTAGCAATAGAACAACATTGAATTTCCATCACATGCATTTCTTATCCAAAAACTGGAACTTAAAAAAAAAAAGTGTAATGAACTATAGTTGAAGGAGAGGGGGAAAGATCCCCTGAACCACTCGAAAATTTTTGGTTTTTCTCCGATTTTGAATGGTTTACCCAAAAATAACTTAATAATTAATGCACAGCAACCACTAAGCAAACCTTCATATAAAGGAGATCACGTTTTGAGGTTGTCTGAGGACAATGGAAGAAAAGAAAACTATCATCAAAAAGTATTCACTTCACCAGGATGTGTACTGTAATGCTAACTTAATATACAGAATAGCAGATATTGTAATTCGTATCGACTCCAATATGATAAAATGACTTTCATTACTCTGCAACCTAGGGACACGTAAACCGACTATATAATAAATTGATCCGGATCTGGGCCAAAACAAATTAAAAAAAAATATCAAACTATCTCCCTCATTTGCTTTGCTGCTGTCACAGAAATCACTCTTAACTTACATTTCCCTATCCTTTCTTTCTGCAACAGAAACTCTATACCTTCGACGCCTTTATTTTTCCATTAACAAAATCCGACCATAGCCCTAAAGAATAACATTTCACAAATTTCTTTATTCCTCAAATGATGCGGGCTACGACCTGCTCTCCTTTAGGAACAAGGAAAAGAAAGGAAATTAACTGAATCGAACAGCAAAACGAAGGGCACATCATTGGTGCATTGTCCGAACCAAAGTCCAAAACCCATAACTGTGGGTCACTACTATCAGGATTGGACAGCCAGCTTCTGCAGATGCTCAAAGAAAACTTGAAGGCTCACGTCATCAGTGAAGATTACATCTGAACCAGCAGCCATCTCATGGGCATTATTGTATGTTGCTGAAGGATTCAACTTTGCTAGTAAAAATCTAGCCTGTTCAACATCAACAAAACACAACTAAGGGTCTCATCAAAGAAAAATTTTAACATACCAAGCAAAGTGGATTTCTGAAACAATTTTCTGCTAATATATTATGAAAGTGATATGTCATACATCAGCAACACTCGGTACTAATGAATTTCAGGAAAAGCAAACATAATACATATACTTACTTGGGAGCCATGTTGATCACACACCACTAATCTAGGAACAGGGAAACGTTCTCTAATTATGATTTGGGCATCTTCTTGCGGAGCTTGTAATAGATGTGCAAAAGCCTGTGCCGTATATCCAAGATATTAGCAAACAGAACATGGAGAGATAACATATACAACACTTGACCTTACAAATGAAAGCTCTGAATTAAATAATTTCCATCTTAAACTAGCAGAATGCTATTAACGATCCCAACTAGAAGACTATGCATAACGATTTAAACAAACTCAATAATTAATAATCAATCATTTTGAGAACAGAATTCACATTAGTAGGATATCTATGAGCAGTGGGTACATGCCTGGTGCTCTGGCTGGTTCTGGTATCCCATGTTGCGCCATTGAGCTATTGTCATTCCATGAAAAATTACCATGCTAAAATATGAATCAAGCAATAAAATCCGGTCCGCAGAAATGGAAGCCACATCTAACAACGCTGGTGCAGGCAGTGAATTAAATGAATATGCTATTAGAGATGGCTGAATCATGACAGCAGCATTACTTATATTTTCCCTGTTTAACAACATGCGGAAGTATGCAGTCTCATCGGGACTATTATTAAAAACCTGCCAATAAATTTCACCACAAATTTAAATTATGTTTTTAAAGCAATAGTAATGCATAAAGAAAATTACAGGGTACCTGTACAAACTGAGATCTTCGCAGATTGAAGATAAATTGGGGGAATAATGAAAATGATGGGTTTAATGTAAAAGAAGAAGGATCATCCTTGCGGTAGTCACCAAATTTAGAGCAAAGGCGAATGAGTAAACGATCCAACCATCGTGTGGCATCAAATGCTTCCTGATCAAACAACAGATGACACTAAATTAGCCTGAAAGTTAATGAAAAAATAAAATTTTCCATAAAAACAGTAATTTGCAGCATGTTATTTACAAGTTTAATGGTTATGCATTATCAACAAAAAAAGTTTTATACTGTCAATTAATCATAAATCATGATGTGAATGACTTTTAAGGTAGTCATTGTAAAAGTTAACAAACTTGCCCTACATGGTATTTTATGATTGAATTACAGTGTGAAATCCTTTTACGCAGTGCATAGACTGTTTGTTCGTTATTTATTAGCAAAAGAATATCAAATTGAAATAAGCTACCTTTGAACGAAGAAAAGATATGGGCATAACTAAATAAGATGGGAAATAAGTTCACAAAAGAAATTAAAACTAAAATCTTAGATGACATATTGTGAATTGCCAACCCATCAATTCTTGGTCACACACATATTAGAAAACAATGAGCAATACTTCATCCCATTTTACAATTTCCTATGACACCCAACATTCCAGTTAGAGCAAAATATAATTTACCATAAATTGATCAAAATTAGCATTGCCGCTTTAAGTTCTTAACAAGATTAAACAAGTGAAAAGTTCAGATTTGAGCAAAGAAAAAACTTATAGCCTCCTGAGCAAATAAATCCAGCAGTGGTAAAATATATTTTACAAAACATAGAGAATAACAAAAAATAACACAACTTGACATATATACCTCTGTCTCCATTTTTAGAGATGCTAGTCTGGCCATTACTACTGCAGCAGTTTCTTGGTCAAATCCTTGGACCAATTCCTGAAGATAAAATATATTATCTTTTCTAGTAACCGCATTTTTCATAAATGATGAAAATCCATTGATGGAGACAGAAATACAGCAGCATGCCAACAATAATATAGAAGAGAATAACCCTAAAACTATTATTTTCTCGGAATATCTACTATATTCATCAACTTTTGGCTTATCCTTCCTTGTTTGTAGTGGGCTCTAAACTAGGATAAAGCACAAACTTCTGTGCTAAGGGATTACCAAAGCCCATAGTTTAGAGTGTTTTTGACTTGGTTACTGTACATGTATTATGTGTTGATTCAATGGGTTACTTGTATTCATTTTCTTCAATGAAATTCCTTTCATTATTAAACCCCCCAAAAACATGCAAAAAAACAAATAGTCCAAAAAATACAGACCTCCATTACGGGCAATACAAGCACACTTTCTTGGAGACACCATTTTAGTTATACTATGTCAGGCACCCAAAGTTTTAAGGCATGTTTTAGAGAGAAAAGGGAGGTAACAAATAATTTAATCCCATCTAGGCAGTGTGAAAGGTATGATCTCACGTAAATACCCACTACAAAGGTGGCAAAAATGGAAAGCAATGGTGGGCTTCAGCTATGAGAAGGAGGGAGGGAAAACAGAAAGGGGCAAGAAAGGATTAAGTTAGGGCAGTGAAGGAGAGAAACAGGCCTCTCAAATTGCCTGGATATATTGTATTTGCTTTTCTGTTCTGTTCTGTGGAGAGGAAGTGAGGAGAAGAGTTTCTAGAAGTTTCTCAACAAACTTGGCCCTCTGATATCAGTAGCAGAATTTCAGTGATAATGCTGCATTATTCAGCTATTTTTGCTCCAGTTCTATCACATTATAATATGAGCTTGCCTGCTATATTTATTTCCCTGCCAATTTTGTTATACTCTGAGACATATAAAATGCAGTAACTGAAACAGGTCTCTTTCTATTAATTGGATATTGAAAATGACATTAATCAATTTAACATTTACATTGTAAAAACAGTCCTAAACTCCAAATAATTCAAGGCTTTTTCAAGCACAGCCATACAAGTTCAATCTAGACAGAGATAAATCATTCAGATATCTATCTATGCCAAAGTTTAGAATCATAATTGACAGCAAGGAAACAGAGACAAGAGAATTATCATAAATCCTTCTTAATATTATGATAAATGTAGAAGCTACAACAATATTTTTTACCATTGAAAAATACACAAACATCCAGCTGCAAATATAGAAACAAACAACTGAAACTACCTCAGAGCTAACAGTTACATCTACCCATCTTCTAGTCACTGTAGTGACACGAACCACAGATTGACCATTCGGGCTCTGGAAACTGTAATAAGAACATGACCAATATATTCAATGATCAGCAAGGAGAGAGAAAGATGCATGACATAGTCATAGTATAAATAATATCCTATAAATGAAAGTTCTCAAACATAACCTTGTAACGAACTGCAGGTAAAACTGTGGGTTAGCAGCAGCTGGAGTGTTTGTACGATCACTTGATGAAAGATCAAACAACACGGTCAAGCATGTACTCCTGTCAAGGCCACACATTTTCCAAGATGTAGTGTTTCCCTCTCCTATCACAGTATCAGCAACAGAAGGCCCTTTCTGCAGTATGTGATTGTAACCATCAAACTCCAAATATATTAGGTCAACTCACAGACTCCATTTCCAGTGTCAATAAGCAACAGCAAAAAAATGATCCAAATCCAACCTTTTCCAATGATGTGCAAGGTCCAATTATACCCTGAATTTTGATTTCCTTGGAGCAATTAATCTCAAGTGTTCCGCTGTTACATAAATTAAGTTGGCAGGGAGCGTGTTTGTTAGAGAATAAGAGCAACACATCATAGAGAGAACGAGAAACAAGAAAAGAGGATAAAATGTAAAAGAACCAAATGGAAAATATTCTTATCAGTAACCTGATAAAAACTGAAAATCACATCAATAATGATACACAACCAAAAAAACTCTCAAAATACAATAAGAATGAGAATATAAACAAGCCAAAATAAATAACTTCATTGGGATGAAGCGAATTAAAAATTCAAGTATCAGTCAAAATTGAAACAAAGACCCACTTGAAACAAAGACCAAGAGATTGCTCCCCATCCTCGAAAACACGCTTAAAAGAGTCCTTGAAGACTGAATGACCAAAACTTTCGGACAGGACAAGAAGACCACCAGTCTTTTCAACGGCAACTTTCATTTCTGCTACTCCAACCTATAGATTCAAATATCAAAAAACCATCAAATAGCAGAAGATGAAAATGAGAACAATTTGATCCTAATTGTCATCAAATGCAACATTCTGAGAACAATATCAACTCTATTCCAAGGATTCTCACAGCATAATATGAACAATAACTTATATATCCACAAGAAAGTCAAAGGTAAGAATTATGATTGCAATAGCATGAGCTTATCATCTCAAGCATGTGAGAGATAATGAAAATCATAATGATATTAATGTAAGCACATAAGGGTATTAACATAACTAACAACATATCAATAAGAAAAATAAGCACTGAAATTGTATCAGAAAAATTGTTTTCCGGCACATACCTGATCAAGGGCTGATGCAAAAAGATCTAAAACATGACCCTGGCTAACCAGCTGTTTTGCAAGACCCTCATAAAACTTGACTGCTTTCTTGAAGTATGGTGCTGCATCTTTATCAAGATCTTTATGAGAACGCACAGGATCAGATAGATCTTTTGACACAATCTGCAGAGAAAATTTGAAATCAATATCTACAGCATCAAAAAAATTCTTTGCATATATCTCCCTTCCACTTATATTAGTTTACTACACGGTCTTTAGTGCTTCAACTCTCTGAATCAAAATAAAATGAATGCCACAGAAGAAATTGAGTCTTACAAATTTACAATTTACCGTTGATTAATCATCTCTATTAAATAACCTAATAGAAGCAGCTTAATACCCCCAAACACATACTATTACTATTCAGTACAACACCATCTCAGCCTCCCAAGTGACCAAAAACAAATTAAACTGCTTGCACTATAATCTAATTTCCTGGAAGCAGAAACAACAAAGTGCCTCCCATTTGATGTTAAATGATACTCAGTCTCCTATTGCCACACACTCTTAATCATAAATTCCGACAAAACCCCCTTCCTTATCTTTCACCAAAAAAAAAAAAAAATGTCCCCGTTTGTAACAAAATCAACCAGCACCAACGATGAAAGCAGCAGAGCAAAGAGCAAAAACTGATTTACCGAGCCAGGCCCTTCAGTGCAGGGACCCCCAACCAAAGCTATGATTCTAGCCCCAGTCCCGGGATTACAAGCAGCAAGCAGCCCCGCGGCAACACTCAACGCCACTCCGGTACACCGCGCCGGGCGAGACCCAGGCGAAACCGGCCACTGGTCCGGCTGCAATTCATCCAAAACCTGAATGGCCACATCACAAAAGCAAGCAACCCATCCGTCAAAAATCAATCAAAAACAATGACAAATACTATCATTACTATTGCATCATTATTACACATTGCAATTCGCAACGAGTGAGGACAACAGCGCATAGTGTACACGAAACGCACCGAATTGAGAGTGTATTCACAATCAGAAGCAGGCAGCAAGAACCTGGTGACAGCAGCAGGAGGCTGATTGGGCATCATGATGTTCCCCTTCTGGTAGGGTTGCCTCGTGGCGGCGAGGCCAAGGTGCTGGAGAACGTGGTCCTTGGGAATGTCCTTGTTCCCGCGGAACACGTAAACCTTGGAGAGCTCCGAGAAGGCGAGCTCGTGGACGTGAACCTGCGTGCCGAAGGAGATGAATCCGACGAGGGCGTTGTCGGGGAGAAGGCCAATGGCTTGGCGGAGAGCGGACTGGAGGAAGTGGAGCTCGTCGGAGATGAGGCAGGTGTCGAGGAGGAAGAGGAAGACGGGGGTAGGGTTAGGGTTAGGGTTAGGGTTAGGGTTAGGGCTAGGGAGGGAGTATTGGAGGGTGGTGTATTGGGGGTAGAGCTCCCCGGGGAGGTTGGTTGGGGAGATTTGGGAGTAGTGAGGGGGGAAGTGGTTGCGGTTGAAGCAGAAGGGGCAGATCCAGATCTTGGCGGCGAAGTCGACGCGGGAGAAGGGGTTGAGGAGGGAGGCGCATGTTTTGCAGCGGAGAGGAGGGTAGGCGAGGGTGGGGATGTCGGGGTGGGGGCGGAGGAGGGAGAGGGTGGCGGCGAGTGGAATGACGCACTTGCTGGCTTCCACTTTGGTGCGGGGCCAGAGGTTCCACGTCATGCGCAGGCCGTCTGATCCTTCGGGATCCATCTCCGACATTGCTGAGCGTTGATTCGATTCTCCCTTTCGCCACCAAATCACAATCCTCACTCCTCACTTCAACTCGCTGACTCCATCGCCTACGTTTCTTCTCCTTTTTTTTTTTCTTTTTCTTTTCTTTTCTTTATTTACTCCATTTCTTATACTGCTACTGGGTGTCAATTTTTTTTTATAAAAAAACACAACAACTATTGTACGGCGTATTTTATAGTTGATTTTTTTTTTTTACCTCTACGTCAATTTAATTTTATATTATAATATATTTATTTTATCATATTATTAATTTATTTATTTATACTTATTGAAATATTTATTTAATTATTTATTTTTATATTTAGATCAATTTAATCATTTTTAAATAATTACCATTTTTAACATTTTGAATAATTTTTATTAATTTAAAACATGAAACTTGTATTATTAAATTTATTCTTACAAAAATTATGAAATATAATTAACGTTTAAATTTATAAAAAAGTTAAATATAGTTAAAATTGTGTAAAAAATATATTATATAAATAATTAGAACATAATATCAATTATAATTTTTGAGATCATATAACATTATTAGTTTAAATTTTAATTATATTTACTAATTTTCATATAAATGAAACTAATGAGATAAATTTGAAGTCTTGAATTAGTAAAAAATGATTAAGAGACTAAATTGATATAAATTTAGGAGATAAATGACTAAAATGAACATTTTAAAAGATGAAGGATAATTTTTTTTTTAAATAATTAATTAAAATTATAATTTAGTCAATAAATTTGTTTCATGATTGAAATTTTAAGAGTAATTAAAGTTTTTATTTTTGCTTTTTAGGTTATAAGAGTAACTAATGTTCTAGATATATAGAACAAACACATGTGTCGTGAAAATGAAGAAAATTTCTTTTTGCATACAAATATTTAAATAAACATGTGTTAGTAACTAGTAATTAGTATTTTTTTTTAGCATATATGTGTTATCTTATATTTTTATATTTATAATTTACAATAAATAAATATTTTGATATTTAAATTTAAATTATATAATAATTAAAATTTGAAATAAATTAATATTTTAACTTTTAAATTATGTTTTAGATTTATAATAAAGTTAAATATAACTTTAATCCATGTAAAATAAGTAAATTGTGATTTTAGTTCATGTAATTTTTGTTTTGTTTTTAATCCCTATGAAATTTAGAGTTATTATCTTTGGTTTTTGTTATTATTATTATTATTATATGATAAATTTTATTATTATTTTTTAACTAGTCTTGATCATGATAACATGTTAGTGTGTGATATTTCAAAATTTTGTTATAGGTTCTTAAAATAAATATTATTTATTTATCTTAAAATTATCGCTAAAAATCAAAAATAATATTTTCAAATTTTAAAAGATAATTTTTTTTTATAAAAGTCAAAATGAAAACTTATTATAAAAACATATTTGAATCTTATTTTTATCTATTATTGGTTATGTATTTTAAATAAAAATAATAATTTATAAATAAATACGATGAATAAAATTTAAAATATATAAGAGGTTAAAACAAAATTTATAAAGTCTTTCATAAATCAAATAAAATTACTATCACCATCAAATTTATTTATTTTGATTGGAGAAGTAACACAAAATATAAAAATTCAATTATCATAAACTACTTTTATTTATATTCACGTACATTTATTTATATTAATTAATTTTTTTTGTTATCTCTTTCAAGTTATTGTCTTCATCTTTATTTTAAAAATAGTATTTTAGCTTGCCTACAAATCAAATGTTCATTATATATAATTGGTAGCATTGGGAAAAAAAATTATCTATCAAAATTACTAATATCTTCAACGATTGAACCTCCATTTTGTTACACTAACTTAAAATATCCATTTTGCAAAGGTTGAAAATAGGATTTAAAAGAGTCGAGCCCAAAAAATCAGGAAATTAGGAAATTTGTGTGCTTAATATGGATATGAAAACCCTAACCATGTGTCGGTATATGAAAGAAAGTCTCTTAGAAAAACCAATCCTAACTATAAAAAAAATCTTCAAAATTTTATTAAAAACAGTATAAAAAACCCATAAATACTTTAGAAAACTCAAAAAAAAAAAAAAAGACTTAGAAGCCATATAAAATGGCTAATAAAACTTATAATTTGATATGTTTCAAGTGTAGTTGCTTTGGCCATACGAAGAAAGATTGTTAAGTAAGAGAATTTTTTTAATAATTTTGAAAAGAGTAAAGATTTAAAAGAATAAATTGCTAAAATCATGTTAGAAGAGTTTTTAGATTTAGAAGAATCATCCTCCTCTAATTTAGTTATTGTTGATGAATTTGAAGGATATGATTTTAACAAAATACTAAAATAGACAGAACAACAATAAATAAAAATTACCATAAATAATTTGGATAAAGAAATAAAAGACTTGAAAGAAGAAATAAAAATTCTAAAATTAGAATTACAAGCATCAAATGTGTGTGTGAGTTACAAAATTATCTTTCGTAGTTATTGCTAGTTTAAGCTTAGTAATTTTTCACTTATCTCTTTAAATAATTACTCAAGTATTATTTTTATAGAAAGTCTCTTTAAACTTCATAGTACTTAAGTATTTTTTACAGACAAAATCTTTTCAAGTTTTCCAACTAAAATACTTCGTTAAAACTTAGATGGTAAAATTAACAAATATCATCTCTCTTACGATATGATAAAACTATTTAGCTTTAGAAAAACTTTTTATAGAGAGAAGTTGTTACAAAAGAATAGGTTGCTAAGATTTTAGAATGAGTAAATAATTTCTTTGTTGATAAAACTTCATATCTACAAGTAGATACGGTTGCAAATCTTTTAAGATGCATAACAAGTATATTTTGTCACCCCACTCCATATGACGAGTGTTCATTGATAACATCAATGTTTACATTAAATATGTTTTACCATATTATTACTTTTTATATGATATTAGACATTTCTTATCAGTTTTTTTTATTATTAAAGGGAATGAAACATATTATATTATGTTAGTCCGAAACAATTTTTCTATTGACCACACTCTTTCTAAGAATTAGATTGTGTCCTTTTCTATTTGAAAAATAATGTACATCTTTAATGTCACAATTTTAGAAAATTCTAAACTCTAAATCTTAAATCATAAACTTAAGTATGACTATTTTGTTAATAAAAAAATAAAGATAAATAATATATATATATATATATATATATATATATATATAATTTAAGACTATAATCTTAAGACGGTGAATGCCTAGTTTTGTTATTTTCATTATAAAAACAATGTCATCACGTATTTCTAATAAATAGTAACGTTTTATTTGTATAAACTTGCATTTCTACTTTCGAAAATTCTTGCTTGTTATAATTAAAAACATAATTATTTGGGAAGTCCAAATTTAATATAATTTATATTTTATTTATTTATACAAATAGATATCAAATATTTTTTTATATATTTTTTTGTTTTTAGTTAGTTCGTAATTTCATTTATTTCATTAAGTCCTCCTGCATTGATTTATCCAACTTAAGATTATTAAAAAATAAGCAAAAATAATATGAAAGATCATCCTTATTAACATAGCTTTATTCCTTTGATAAATAATTATATTTTCATTCCTTTTATAAAGTTTAATGTACACTTTTTAAGTTGATTATTATTTTTCTTCATCTGAAAAAAAAATACTTTGGAGTTATTATATCCGAAAGAGAGAAACACAAAACAAAAAACTTACAGTTTTGTTTATAAGATATATAACTCTATAGTTGTTTTCTTTGCTTGACATAGAAAATATACAGACAAGAATTAAGAATAACTTATTAACAGGAGGCGAAATTCACTTCATCGGTGATACGGCAGTTAAAGTGGGTTTCAGTCCGTGAGTCAATCCGGCCCACTTTGAAAACAAGTTGGACCGAGTCAAAAAAATGAAAAAATTCATGATGAGTCAAAAAATGTGACCTGACCCACCCGAGTTGAACCTGTGGTGGGCCGGGCTGCCCACTTGATTCACTTATCAACCCATCAACCTAACTCATTAACAACCCACCAACAACTTATTTAACTATTTATTATTATATATGAATTATTTTAATAAAATATCATTTTTTTATAGATAAAGATAAAATTAATGTTAAACAATATGAAATTACTATAAAATTATCTACCTAAACCTCCAATAAAATTTAATATTGATGAATAATCACTCTCATGAAAGGATTTTTATTTTTTTTACTTTAATTTTTTAAAATTATACACTTTAATTTAAGTTTAATATTATATCTATGATACTTAGTTTGATAATTTATATTTTAGATTAGAGATTATTTTATATTAAAATTTATTTTAAATTGTAATTTTTTTAAAAAAAATTAGGTGGGTTGGTGGACAAACCTGTTTAGCCCACCTGTGGTGGGCCGGCCTGGGCTAGAAAAATTTGCATAATAAATTTGGTGGACTGAGCCAGGTCGACCCTCTTAAAAAGTGGGTTGAGGTAGACCGGGTCAAACGGGCTGAGCTGACTCGTTTTGACAACTTTAATCGGTGATATCCTTGTTTCACACGCAAACAAAAGAAAAAATATTCTAAAATCAAATTTTCTATATTTAATTTTTCATTGGCTTTGTAAGTTTTAATGTATCTATATCTATTATAAAGAAGATATTAATGTTTGTAATTATTTTATTATATTTTTAAATATAAAAATAATAATTTTCTATATTCTTTTTAAATAATTATTTATAATTACCTACTTTATTTAATTTTTTTTATTTTTTTTTAAGAATTTAAGAGACATGAAATGTCTTTCCCATACTAGTCATTTGTGTCTAATTATTGTTTTATCATCATTTGTAAAATAGTATACTTTGTAGTTTTTTTCCCAAAAGAAATATAAAAAAATAACAAAAGAAGAAAAGTAAAATTGAAATTTATAAAATATATAATCTATAATTGTTTTCTGGGCATAAAAAATAGAAATTTTCCCATTTATTTTCATTTTCCTCTTATAAGATTCTGATATAGTGATATTAAGAAAAAATAAAACGAAATAAAAGTAAGAAATGTTCAATGTTCAGTTACATTCCCATTCGAAAAGTAACGAACAACCGCTTTATTGTCGGATCGTAAGATTTGGAAAAGCTTGTTTCTAAATGTTGGTATTAAGGCCGCATGACGATATATTCATAACCATAATAAATAAATGGAACCAACATGATAATTCTGGAACCATCTTCACATCTTTGAATTAAAGAACTCTCTAGACACACTCCTCTTTCACTCCCACCTATATATACATAACCATAGTCTAATTCCTGTGATCGTGTCAAAAACCATAAGCATTTTCCTGTGATCGTGTGATTTCTGAGTTCTAAGCACTTGCCTCTTTCGTTCGCTTGAGCCATGGACGAGGATTTCGAGTTTCCAAGTGCTGGCAACATGGAAGTGCCTGAGGCTGAGGAGGAGATGGATATGGAGGTGGAGAGTCCGATCATGAAGGTTGGGGAGGAGAAGGAAATTGGGAAAAAGGGGTTGAAGAAGAAGCTGCTTAAGGAAGGTGAAGGATGGGATACCCCTAACAGTGGAGACCAAGTTGAGGTGCATTATATAGGAACCTTGCTTGATGGAACCCAATTTGATTCTAGCCGTGACAGGGGAACCCCTTTCAAGTTCAAGCTTGGCCAAGGTATACATTCATTCATTAATTATTCACTTTTTTTTTTTGTTATCTTATGAGCTTGGTCTAAATTAATTAGAGTTTCAATTATTGATTCTTTAATATTATGTTTAAATTTTATATATAGAGTATTGTGATTTGATTAATAGCGTAAATTTTACTTCGGTAATCGTTGGAGATCTTTCATCGATGTTAAGATGATTATAATATTGTATGGAAGTGTTAGTTGGTTAAATTTAGTTAACCAGATATTCTACTTTCTTAATAGTAATAAAAATGATGAAAAAAAGTCAATTGACAAAAATGTTAAATGTACATGGATATATTAGAATATTAACTTTCAATATGTGATAATTTCTTGATAGTTGATCCTTATATGTTACTGGACATGGACATTAAACTTAAATGATTAATGATAAATGTAAAACTATAATAGTCAATGTTTTGTGGCTTGATCAATGCAGGGCAGGTGATCAAGGGATGGGATGAAGGTATCCAAACCATGAAGAAAGGAGAAAATGCCCTTTTCACAATACCCCCAGAATTGGCTTATGGAGAATCTGGGTCTCCTCCCACTATTCCCCCGAATGCAACTCTGCAGTTTGATGTGGAGTTGCTGTCTTGGACAAGTGTGAAGGACATATGCAAGGATGGAGGAATTTTGAAGAACATAATCACGGAAGGGGAGAAATGGGATAATCCTAAGGACCTGGATGAAGTGTTCGGTACGAAACTCCATTCATTATTGACTTTATGACTCATCTGTTTAGCAATACTGTTGTTCAGTATTGACTTAAAGCTTTATTCTTTTTCTCTTCTCTGCAGTTAAGTATGAAGCTCGGCTTGAAGATGGGACAGTCATTTCGAAATCTGATGGGGTGGAGTTCACTGTGGAAGAGGGTCAGTCTCATGTTTCCAAAATTTAATTTTTGTCCTTGCCATGTTATTCAATTCTGATTACAAGTAACGATATCAGGAGTATATGACCTTTGTTTTCTTCTTTTATGCAGGGTATTTCTGTCCTGCTTTGGCCAAGGCTGTGAAGACAATGAAGATGGGAGAGAAAGTTCTCTTGAATGTGAAGCCACAATGTGAGAAGACTTTTGCTATCAGAAATATTTATGTATACACGTTTTGCTTGTGTTAAGTTTATTGACATTATGAGCTTTGCTTCTTCTGCAGATGCATTTGGGGAGAGTGGAAGGCCAGCATCAGGAGATGAAGGTGGAGTGCCTCCAAATGCTTCGCTTCAAGTGGATCTTGAGTTGGTCTCTTGGAAGGCCGTGTCTGACATTACTAAGAATCGGAAGGTTCTAAAGAAGACTTTGAAGGAAGGAGAGGGATATGAACGACCAAATGATGGAGCTGTAGTTCAAGGTAAATGTCTCTTTTCAAACCCGTATCTTACTTTGTTCATTTAAATGTTCTGTATATTGGATGGGATGTTGAGGATACGTTGTTTCTTTTGTTGTAGTGAAACTGATTGGCAAGCTGCAAGATGGAACTGTTTTCATTAAGAAGGGCCACGATAATGAACAGCCATTTGAGTTCAAAATTGATGAAGGTACCTTGAACCTTGAACAATGGTTTTAACTTCATAGATAGCGAGTCTTTTTTTTTTTTTTCCCCTATTACTATTTACTAAGTTGTTCTTTGGTCGACCATGTAGAGCAAGTAATTGAGGGACTTGATAAAGCTGTAAAGAACATGAAGAAAGGGGAAACTGCACTGGTGATCATACAGCCTGAATATGCTTTTGGTTCATCTGCGTCGCCTCAGGAATTGGCCAATGTTCCTCCCAATTCTACTGTATACTATGAAGTTGAGCTGCTTTCATTTGTAAAGGTGAGAGAATTATCCGGTCTAAATCTTCTCAAGGTTTTTGGGTTTTAATAAATTTGAAAGATAGACTTAATTACTGAAAATGGGGATGCAGGAGAAGGAATCTTGGGATCTGAATACACAAGAGAAGATTGAGGCAGCTGGTAAGAAAAAGGAAGAAGGGAATGCTTTATTCAAGGTTGGCAAATATGAAAGAGCGTCAAAAAGATATGAAAAGGTATCCTATAAACACATGAAGATCTTATTTATTTTACTTGGCTTTTGCTGGTGATGCTGTAGAAAAAATGTAACTAATAGTAGCTGTTCTTTTTCTCTGGTTGACAGGCCATAAAATATATCGAGTATGATTCCTCCTTCAATGATGAGGAGAAACAACAGACTAAGGCATTGAAAATTACATGCAATCTAAATAATGCAGCCTGTAAGTTGAAGCTAAAGGACTACAAACAGGCAGAGAAGATGTGCACTAAGGTAGGTTACTTTGTCTAATTCCACCTACATTTATCCTCTTTCCTTTAGCCGAGTTCTAGAAGAAAAAAGTGAAAATGACTGAAATCCTGACATTTTGTTTTACCACGTAGGTGTTGGAGCTTGATAGTAGGAATGTAAAAGCACTGTATCGGAGGGCGCAAGCATATATTCATCTTGTGGACTTGGACCTAGCTGAGATGGATATTAAGAAAGCCCTTGAGATTGAGCCAGACAACAGGTATGCTTTGTCCTCGGCCGTGATCATTAACTTGTACATGCAGTTATATATTTTGTTTATATTAACCTCCGTTGGATGTATATTATCAGGGATATAAAGATTGAGTACAAAATCTTGAAGGAGAAAGTGAAGGAATACAACAAGAAGGACGCACAGTTTTACGGCAGCATATTTGCTAAAATGAATAAACTAGAACAAGCAAGAACAGTAAAGCAGGAGCCTGTGCCAATGTCTATCGACAGTAAAGCTTAAATTTGGGAGCTACCTCTGTCTGGCTGTCTCTGCATAGTGCATACTAGTACCATATTCCAATTGTTGTGTCGTCTCAAGTCTTGGTCCCATAAATAGCTTTGCTCATATCTCGTGTGATTTTCATATGAAGAATGCATGTGGTCTCAGTTGTCAGTTATCGGTAGTCATTTAAGCTATGTACACTGATGGCTAATAAGAAATGAAGTAAAGCAAGTTTTCGTAATTCCAAATGTCTCCAATACCTGAGTCACGGAATTATATCAACTTCAGTTTTAGGTGTTTTAAAATAAAGGATTGAGGATCAACAATACTTTAACGTACTAGTGTAATTTAAATTTATTTTCAGAACTATTTATACAATCTTAATGTAATGAATTATCGTGCACACTAGCTAGCTACATACGTATAATTCATAATTTAATAAAATTTGAACACCATCCTTTAAGGAAAATGTGCCCTACAAATTTACTCCCATCATCCAAGTTGCATTACTATTTAATTAACAATAATCTTTCACCATAGTATTTAGTAACTGAGCAAAAGCCGGCAGAAGGTCTGTAAATTCTAGAGCAAGTGGAAAAATCTAAGCTGGTTATTCAACTTTTCTTGCCCTGCTTTCAAATTAATTCGAACCCACAGCAGGTCTCTCAAAAATCTAAATAGAATATAGGAATTGTCTTGCCCCTTATATATCTTTTCCTATTCGGGTGGAGCACCTCACGCATCAAAAATCCCACAGAAGGTAGTAACAGCGGAAGATTTAAGGTATAACAGCCATTGATACATCAAGTTAAATTTTCCTATGATTCTATACATTATTTGAAGCAGTATACACTACAATAAGGAACAAAATCTTGTACCCCGGTCAAATAGTGAGAAAAAGAGAAGGGGCAAGTCAAGTCAGTTATACACGAAACCCAAATGCTGTCACTGGAAGTACCCTAACAAACACTTCCAATATCCTCTGTAGTCCATTCCTTTGATAATAGCAAATGTTTACCCTGGGTCCAAGCGCAAGATTTAATTGACTGAGGCACACTGCATTTAATTGTATTAGGTCCTCATCACGGGCAAAAGTACTTCTGAACCAATCATCGTTGGCAGCATCATGCAGCAGCCTCCACCATCACCATTACCAGCTTGATTAGATTTATATGTTTTTTTCTTAACCGTCTCTTTTTTCATCATCATGCTTCTAAAGCCCAAGTATTTCCGACAGAAGTAGTTTATCTATACGTGGATTCACAGTATGTGAGCTGGACACGGATCACCCAACGCAACTTTTAGTTGCGTGAATCACAAAAGAATGTTGATCAAGGAAATAAAACCAAACATGCACTACATCTCATGGAGTTTTCAATCTTTCACCTGATCCAACTTCTAGTTTCTTGAGGAATGGGATCCTCAAGTTGTTCATTGAACTTAATATTTCTTCAGCTTTGCTTTCGTTTCCCGCAGATTTGTAAAAATGCACAGCTGCACTCAGGATAAACCCGTCGCTTTTTGTTGATTCATATATACTTTCGAAAAAGTTTATTCCTTCCTTCACACATCCACATTTCAGGTAACCATTCAGCATTGTTCGGTAACATACGAGATCAGGAATTAAACCAAAAGTAGATAGCTTGTCATAAACCCTCTTGGCTTCATCAATCAACCCAGCTTTTGTGAAAGCGTGGAGTAAAATATTAAAATGAACACAAGATGGTGGAATGCCTTTGCTCTGCATATCATGTATGGTTTCCTCCGCTTTAGAATAATTCAGGCTCCTTGTATATGCTTGGACAAGGGAAAGATACGTGAAAGAATCGGGCAAACAACCTTGTCTCTGCATGGCCTGGAAAAGTTTCTCCGTTTCATTAAGAACTCCAGCATTAGCATAGACGTTGATCATGATATTGTAACTCACCTGCATTCCCCAGCAAAGGAAAAGAATAAGCAATAAAATGGGCATTTCAACAATTATAAACTATAAAAAGCATAAAATATAAAGTACTCCTTGCTGTTAAATGCAGGAAATATGATATTGCAGAACAGGTGAACCATAAATAACTATTTGCGTCTGACTACATAACCCCTATATGATTTATACATAGATCCTAATTGGAATATTTTAGAGATATAATTTAATGAACAAAGTGATCATAAACAAGAAATAAAAAATAAAAAATAAAAAAAAGGGACCAGTGCTGGAGATATTTTGGGCCTATAGTACAGCTTAAGCTTTTGAATAGAAGTAATTCAATTATACCTACAAGAATTGCCAACTATATACTGAACAACTATATATTGAATAAAAGTCTTGAGAATCTTGATAATAAAAATCAACCATACCTTTCCAGGTTTTATACCTTCTTCCTGCATTTTACTGAACAACTGTGAAACTTCAAGCATCATACCTACAAAATAAAATAATTATGGGTTTGATTGCAATGCTGTAGGAAATACGCATCATGAGAAATAGAGAAAAACTAAACATCAATCATCATACAGACTTGAGAAATCAAAGTGCTAGTCCCATCATGTTTTCACTCTCCCTTTTATATTCAAGTAGATATTAATGAAGAAAATTATGAACATGATATGTTGCTTTCACAATTATCAGAAATCATCTAGGTTAAGGTGAAAAGGCTCGGTACCAGCTTTCCCATAGTAGCCAATCAAATTCATGTATGTTTTTTCATCCAAAGAGACACCAAATGAGCTAGCTTTGTTGAAAATCTCCACTGCTTTATCCAACTTTTGGTCTTGTCCATAGACACTGCACCAGCAGTATAACATTATGTCTAAAAGGTGTTTGTGAGGGGGGTTCAGGTGAAAGACAGCCTATCAAAACTATAACCTTATCATGGTGTTGAATGTTTCAATTGATGGAGCAAAACCAGAGGAGCACATGCGCTCAAAAATGCTGGATGCAAAATGCAATTTTCCTACACCACAAAACAAACTATAAGCAAGTTTCCTGTTTCATTTTTTTTTTGTTTGTTTTGTATGCAGGATGCTTGATATCAACCTGCTTCAAGCATGGCTTTGATAAAGGTATTATAAGCCACAGTGTCAAGCTCCAAATTTTCTTCAAGACTCCTGCGAACAATATTCTCTGCCTCCTGATGTTTTCCTGAAAAAGAAATAGGCATAGAATTATCTAAAAAATGCTAAATAACTACATGCTAAAGAGATAAGCAACAAATGCTCCAGTCACTTCCTCATTTTCTGAAACTAACATTTATATGATTTTTCAAACAATTCTATGCTATCAAAATAGACACTTGTACAAAAAATCTAATTCTCATGCACTAAATGCAATAGCAGGCCAGCATCCCCTAGTACTCTTGGAAAAGCTGAAAAGAAGCCAACTATAGAAGAATTTCGTAGTGCTTTTTGTTTGAGGAAATTTGAAGGGGCAAAATTCCTCCCCTCCCATATCTGTTTCTCATCCAATATTGTGGATATGGTGGGGAGGAGAAAGTGATTTATAAATTTTGGAGTCTTGAGATTCTATTTAACCACCTTTCCCCTCCCATTAATACTTTTAAGAGTATAACAATATATAACTATTATTATTTCCCTGTCCCTTTGCTAACCAAACAAAGGGACCCTCTCTTCCTCTCCTTTGAACCAATGGTAGTGTGAGATAAAAGGATAAGAGAGATTGTAGAATAAGATTTTCCTAAATAAAAAAAGGAAAGCCAAGCAAAGGAGATAAAAACCATCAATGAAGCAAAGCTACCAGTCCTTAAACATTTTTGCAAGTGAAACTGAAACCCCTCTAAAGGTACCCCGAGATTTACATCAAGTAGAGCCAAATGCCCAACTTGTACACAAGAAGCGGCTCACTCCATGAGATTTATCTGAAGAAATAAGAATCAAGCTCCAATCATATGCCTCAAAGGATAGCATAGACAGCATATCACAATTTTATTTTTTCGGCTTCTTTGCTACCACCAAAACCGGAAAAACTGATAATCAGAAATTGATCCAAGGACTTAGGACACACCAAACACACTCTGAAGATGCTAAACAATGAATCCCTTCATGAAACAGCTACAGAACAGTGCAATTAAAAAAAAATGAATTTAAGACTCTGAGCTTGCAGCACAGTGAGCACATATACATGACACACATTAGATGAACTAGTGTTGTGTGACCTGCAAACCTGCAATATGTCATTGATGCTAATATTATTATGCTCATCTGACCAAATAAAGGAATTTGTCTTAGCGGGAACTGTGGACTTCCAAATAGGTTTATCAAGACACAATGTAATTGTGTTTAGAGAATGAGTTAGGAATTGGAAGGATTTAGACCAAAACACTTGGATTAAGAGACAAATATTTTGATCTGGACATGAGGACGCAGAAACAGAGTAAAAATGCCCAAAAGAGACTCCAACTCTGAGGCTTCCATATCATTCAAGTTACAAAAAGGTGAAAATTTTCTAGAAAAGAAAAGAGTGGAATCTTTAACATTATAGAGATTGTGGATAGAAGAGCTGTGTAAGAAAGATAAACAAAAAAGGCATGGGAAAGCCAAACCAAAAGAGCAATCTCCCTTGTTCTACTACCTTCAAGGAGAACAAAGTACAACTTAAAAGATAAATAAAATTTCCAAGGACAAAAATGAGCTGCCTGGGAATCTGCAATGTATTATAGTGGGCCCAAGGAAAACTGCCTAAGTTATAACTAAAGAAAGGCACATAACAAGCAGAACATAGGCTATGTTTGAATTTGCATGTAGTCACACTGAATGCCAATCCAATGTAAGAGGATTGGTTCAATGTGCATTGGAAAGTGGGAAATGGGGGGTTAAGCGGTTTTTCAAACACAAACATAATCAGTTAAATATTCCACAGATTAAACGAAACTGGGATAAACTGACACTATGTAAAACCACTACTGTATTGAGCTTTTACGGAGCACTTTCCAAACAAAAAAGTTATAGATTGTGCTGTGGAAGACAACAATTATTGTCTTGCAAGTGTCAGGTTGATATATGGAACAGACTCTAGTTTACTTTTCCAGGGTCATACCTCCATTGGTCAAAGAATTTACGGCAATGCTAATTCCAACAGCACCCAAATCACATCCTTCCTCTGTTACTTGTTTGTATAGTGAATATGCTTTTTCTTGTTTACCACATTTGGCATATGCATTGATCATAGAGTTATACAGTAGTTTACTAGATGTGGGAGAATTTACATATTCTGCAAAGATATCTTCCGCTTGTTTCAGCATTTGTTGTTTGCCATAATGGCTAATTAGAGATGCTACAGTGGCTTCTTCCATTCTGCAGCCAAGCTTAATTAATTGATGGTTAAGCAATTCTGCTTTACTGATTTCTCCTGGAAAAAGAAAAAAAAATATTGAAAATGTGTCAAAAAGATATCACAGAATGTGGTATGATCAATTTTATAGAAGAGGCATACCATCTTTAGACAAGCTGATGATGAGCTGACTAACAATTTTTGAACCCCCAGCAGCATAACCCAACAACTTCAGTAATATTTTAGTTTTGTTGAAGCTTCCATTTGTCAGGTATAAACTGAGCATCAGCCCTAGAGCTGTAGCATCAAATTTGTCAACAGGCTCAATGGCCGCAAGTTCATTATCAGATTGCGCATCCCCCTTATGTTCACAAAGAATCCAATAAAATGTCATCAAGAACTTGTCATTTTTAAAAGATTCATTCTTAAACATCTGATTTGTCAACTGCTCAGCTTCTGGCAGCATTCCCTCCTTACAATAAACTTTCATAACTGTTCTATAAAGCTCCTTGTCAAAATGTGTCCCATCCTCCCTTATTCGGACAATGAACTCCTTAGCCTTATTCATCAAATTAAGTCCCATGTACAGACTGAGCATATCATTACAAGAACCAGCATCAGGTGGTCCTGTCTTGGAGAGAGCTACAAATGTTCCTTCAGCAGATATTACATCTTCTTTCATCACATAACACTGCAGCAGCACAATATAAGCAAATCGAGAGAGCCATAGGTTGCTAGACTTCATGAGTTCAATAACTTCCAAGGCTTTGTCTACATTTCCTGAAGTAAGATGGACTTGTGCCATTGCCAAATATGTTTTCTCACTACTGAGTAGGCCCCGCTGCTTTGTCTCTTCAAATGTTTTGTGAGCATCCTCATACAAACCAAGTTTGCCATAAATTCTTATAAGCAAACCATATATGACTTCATCAGCAGAAATTTTATTGCGTACCATTTCTGAAAAAAGGGACAGGGCTCTAGGGTAGTCCTCATATTTGTAATACAAAGATAGAAGTGAAGCACAAGTGTAATTACTAGGAATTATTCCTTGAATCCTCATATTCTCATACAGTCTTTGGACTCCATCTCTGTTGCCAATTTTAGTATTTAAATTTATAAGAAGGCTATAAGTTACCTCCTCGGGAACAATTCCATTATTCCTCATCTCATCAAAAGTCTTGAAAGCATCTTCGTGCAGCCCTTCTTTGATAAGAGAGCTGATGGCGACTGTATAAGTAAAACTATTAGGTATCACCCCTTTTTCTAACATATCCTTCCACACCTCTACAACCTCTCTATGGAGTGATTTCTTTTGCAAAGAAGACAACATAAAGTTGAAGACAGCAACAGAGAGAAATATTCCCCTTTCTTTTACAGCGGAATAAAAGGACAGCATAGCCTTATGACGTCCCCATCTGGCATATGAACAAAGCATGGTACCACAAGCAACTTCATCAGGCTCACAATCTGCATCAAGCATCTCCAAGAAGATCTCCTCAGCCAGTTTCAGCTTTCCAACTTGGCCATACAGGCGCAACACTATTGTGTAGACAATTACACTTGGACGGTAGCTCAGCTGTTGAGGCACCAAACTATCAATACACCGTATCAATCTCCATACTTTGGATTACAAATAAAATATGGTTTATAAATTATAATCGAAAGCATAATTCAGGCGACATAAGATAGAAATGAAGAAAGAGAGTGAGAGTGGAACCTGCAATTTCATCCAAGCAAAGAAGTCTCTGACCTGCCTCCACCCCTTTTGCTCCTTGAGCACAGTGCACATCTCCTTGAAGGTGAGCTTGCCGACGAAGGAAGCCATCTCCATCCGCATGTCGTAGTCTCCGTCGTGTCTCTGAGAGAGAGAGCGGACTCTCTTGATGGCGGCGACGACGTGCCTGCCGTACAAGTGGCCGTTGCGGTCGTCCTGCAGGTACTGCACCATCTGCTCGGGGGTCCTCTTTATCCACCGCGGGGTCTGCGCCTGCGGGCCCTGGTTCCGCCGCAGAACGCTCAGGTACGCCGCCTTGCTCTTTATGATGCGCCGCGCGTTGTCGTCCGACAGCGGCTTCTTCGGGCTCCTCGTCCTGGGCTTGGGCCGCGCGGGGTCGCCGGAGCTCGGGGACCATGGGTCGCGCTGGACGGAGCAGCGGATGAGAACGTGACGGGGTTTCTTCTTCTTGAAAGGCGGAGGGACAAGTGGAGTGGAGAATATGAAAGGGGATTTCAAACACTCCATTTTGGTGTAGCTCTAACAAGTAACCAAACCACCACTTCTTAATCACCTACAAAACCTGTCCTGGATATTTTTTTATTTTTAAATATTAGTGGTGTTAATCTTATACATATACTACAATACAAAAATGCCTCTCTCACACTCTTTAAAAAATTACTATTTCTTTATTTTTAATAAATTAAAATATATAACTGTTTGTAATTTGTATGATATATTTAGACAAAGGCACCTCTCTAATTTCCTGTATCTGATTTTTATATTATTGTTTATTAAAATTATAAGACACTAAAATACAAATACTAGATCAAAAATAAATATGAACATAACCTATGATTTTTTAGATAATTGTTTTTAATTAATTTTTTTACTTTAAAGAGAACGTATAGTATATGCAAGGCCACACAATTATTAAAAATAAATACTAACAATATATTTTTAGAAAAATTACTTTTTGAAAATTACGTGTGATGAAATTGATGAATATATATATATATATATATATATATATATATATATATATATATATATATATATATATATATATATATATATATATATATATAAAGAGAAAGACAATTCATTAGAGGATATAGACAAATAACAATCATCACAAAATTCATAAACGTAGTTTGGACATAAGCATTGTAATGCATTAGGTTTAAAGTTGACTAAGAACTTTAAACAACTTTTGTCATAAAGATGAGATGTTCTTTGTGTAATATGGAAGGAGTGTTTTGTGGGTGTAAATTTTGTGTCTTTTTATTCGCATTTGTGGATGTTTAGAGATATGGTTACAGTATTTGGAGGGTATATATATAATAGCTAGAATAATATTCAAAGTAATTTGGTTTGAAATATTTTGCCAAATTTTTAACTATTTACGAGTTTCTATTCAAGACAAAACTCTTGCTAAATGTTTTGGGTTAAATATCTTTTATAACAATTAAATAGAATGATTAACAAGTATAATCACTTTTAATAATTGGGAGTTTTAACAATTTTTTTTGCTTTTTTTTTGTGTTAAGTTTAAATTTCATTCATGTCTTTTCTCTCTCGAAATTTTCAAAGAGATTTGACATACATTTTATATTGGTTAGGTTGAATATATAATGATAATTTTAGTACTTATTGAGACATTGGAAATGTTTTTTTCTTCTTCTCATAATGACCCTTTGTTTTATGTTATTTGGTGTTGGCAAAGTTATGAAAGGTTGTGTTTTGTTATAAAAAAAAATTGTAGATAATGTTTTACTTATTAATGAAGTCAGAAGAATAAAGTAGCTTATTATTAATGATATTTTTAGGATTTGTAAGGTTCACTCAAAAACTTAATGATATTATGTTTTTGTTCTTTAAAAATGTTATAAATTCTGGACCATCATCTATTGTGGTTCTAACATTGTTGTACTTACACGAATCAGGTCATCTCCCTAACTCGGATAAGTCGTCTTCCTTGCTGGGTCCAACCGAGGTTGTATGAGGTTGATCAATAGGTCGAGTTCTTTCTCTCCGGTCTCCTTGTTTGGGCGTCTCGGATGTACCTGCAAAAAGGACTTCGACGATCAAGTTAGTTAGGGTTTCCAGTTTCACGTATTGGTTATATTATTACCTGTGGTGGTTGTCCGAGTAACCGTGTAACTGCTATGTGGTTATTTTCTGAAGGTGGTTGAATTGTCCTTGACGTTGTCAACCTGCTGAGGTGTCTCAATGATGTCTCCTGTGACATGTCAGCGTTTCATGGCTTTATTTCAGCTTGTCTGAGAGGTCACCTCGGTCAAGTTAGTTTGTGGACTCGGCTAAGCTCGGCTTGAGTCAGGTTGGTACATAAGCCCCCCAAGCTTTGAGTGATGTGAGAATGAAAGAGCTGAGGAAAAGAAAGATATCGACAAATAAAAATGAAGAGGTGGGCGTAAAGAGCTAGAACGTTTCGAGAAGAAATACGTGTCTCTATTGAACCCTGTGCACCGGAGGAACGAGTGTTTTTTGAAGTGGCTACTACGCCCCCGTACATATATATGTATCAATGTCTGTGTAGGGATTTAGGTGTGATGATCCCGTTTACCCCATTCGAGTGTGAATTGCTGAAAAAGATAAATGTAGCACCTAGTCAATTACATCCGAATAGCTGGGGTTTCGTACGTGTATTCCAAATTTTGTGTGCAGTAATGGGGATAAAGTTGAGCTTAGGAGTATTTATGCACTTTTATCAAATAAAATTGGGGGAACCACCGTATGGGTGGGTGTCGTTGAGTGGAAGTTCCCATGGGGTTTATTTCAAATTTTTGCACAATCATACAAGAATTTTAAAGAAGAGTTTTTCAAAGTACAATCATCTCATGAAAATCTGAGTTTGGATCCAATTTTCCACTGGAATGGGGAACCAAAATTTCCTCTAAGTTGGCAATCACAACCTGTGAGGTTCTCGGGGTCAGAGGGGTTGGTGTTGTCACCTAGCGAGAAGGAAGATATAAAAAAGTTGGAAAAGCTAGCTCGGCCATTAGAGAGCAAAGCTATTTTAATGCTTGCGAGATCTCAAAATCCACAAGATGACCTAGAGAGTAAGTAATAATAATAGTTATATGTAATTAAAGTCATGTAATTGAATATGTTATTGATTATTGTGATGTGCAGAGATCATGGGAAGGAGCAAATGGCGCGAGCTAAAGGGGAAATTCAACATTGAAGAAATCCCAGATGCAGCGATTCCCAAGCAAAGAGTGAGGAAGCAAAAGGTGAAAGACGAGAACCTTCACAATAAGGGACTTAAGATTGTCGACCATGTCGGTAATCCAAGTGCGCCGAGAAAGAAGTTGTGAAAGAAACAACAAACTCAAAGGCTGTGATTAATCTTGAAAAAGAAGATACCATTCAGAAGCAGGTTGAGAAAAATCCTGCTAGTGATTTGACTAAAGAAAAGGTATATTTCTCATCATTATTAAATGTTATGTAATTATGTTGATTATTCTGATTTCAATTTTGTGAACTTGGCTTTTGAAGTTGGTAAATGCACAAGTTCCCGAGTCTTCAGAAGGTTTGGTGTCAAACTTGGAGGCGGCAATTGCTCAACTTGGCTTTAATTCACCGACTTCACAAGGGAGGTCGTCCCAATCTGGTCCAAACACTCATCCGAGATCCTTACATCAGAGATATGATATAGAGCATCCTCTAGCGAGGTTGGATCATGTAAGTATGTCACCCGATGTGACTTCATTCTGGAATGCCGAGTTGACGGCAGACGCATTCTACAAGGAAGATCCAGCCTATATCGCTGATAAGGCTTTGATTGAAAAAGTTGGTCCTATCCAAGGTTTAGATTTCGTGCAGGTGTTTTTGCAAAGATTTATCGTTGTGGTAGATCATTGGAAGAAAAAGTGGGATAAAAATGTTGCATTAATGTCTAAGCTGAGGACCGAGAATGCCCAGGTTGGGTCATTAAATGCTGAGGTTGATAGTTTAAAGAAAAAATTGGAAGAAAACTCAAAGGCATTTGAGATTTCTGTGAGGTCAAATAAGACGTATGCGGCTAAGGTGGAGGACCTTTTAAAAAAGGTGAGTTTGTTAGAAAAAGAAAAAGAAGTTCAAGCAGAGACTGTAAAGGCGTTGGAAAAGAAAGCAAAGGACCATGAAGGGAACATGCAGAGCTTGAAAGGCGAGATGGTGGAGCTTTATAAGAAAAATAAAGCCTGTCAAGAAGTTATTGTTGCTAATGTGAGGAAGATTGGAGAAATAGAGAATGAGAATAAGAAATTGAAGAAGGAGGTGGAAGCTACTGAGTACGAGGTTGTCGTAGAACATAAGAAGGGGTTTTCTAAAGCCTTGCGACAAGTGAAGTGCATTGCTCCAAACATTGATTTGACAGAAGTGCACATCACCAAAGATGCGTTTAAGGGGAAATTGGTTAATAAAGATGACATCTCGGATGATATGAGCGGTGAGGAGAACAATGGACAATTGTTTTTATTTTCAGCATTGTAGTACAATTTGTATTAGGGTTTATATTTATGGTTGCTTGCATGGGCCAAACTTTTTAGATGATTTTTGTAATATTCTGGATATTTTCCTAAAGGTGCTAATTAATGATGGTGTCATGTTGAAAATTAGCACATAGATATTCTGAATGAATGAAATTAGTATATGAATGAAATTAGTACTCACCTACTTATTTTGATAGGATGAAATCAGCTCAAATTTTGTAGTGTTGCTTCTCAGATAATAATAAACTTGGTTGTATGACGAACTGAAAAAGTAAAATTTGCTCAAACTTGGCCAGATTATTGCTCAAACTTGGCTCAGACTTGGACGATATTATGAGCGATATTATAAACATTGGCTCAGACTTGGCCAAGTTTCAAATCAAAATTAACATCGGTCCAGGATAGGACGAATCCATAAACATTGGCTTTTGGATGGTATCATAAACATTGGCTCAGACTTGGCCAAGCTTCAAATCAAAATTAACATCATCCAAACTTGGACTAGTTTATGAACGCGATATTATAAACATTGGCTCAGACTTGGCCAAGTTTCAAATCAAAATTAACATTGGTCCAAACTTGGACTAGTTTATGAACACTGGCTAAGACTTGGCCAAGTTTCAAATCAAAATTAACATTGGTCCAAACTTGGACTAGTTTATGAACACTGGCTTAGACTTGGCCAAGTTTCAAATCAACTTGGACTAGTTTATGAACACTGGCTCAGACTTGGCCAATTTGTAAACCAAAATCAACATCGGTCCAAACTCGGACTTGTTTATGAACATTGGCTCAGACTTAGCCAATTTGTAAACCAAAATCAACATCGGTCCAAACTCGGACTAGTTTATGAACATTGGCTCAGACTTGGCCAATTTGTAAAACAAAATCAACATTGGTCCAAACTTGGACTAGTTTATGAACATTGGCTCAGACTTGGCCAAGTTTCAAATCAAATTAAGGAACAAGGGGAGAATTAAATTGATATAAAAGAGGGAAAAAATCAAATTATGAGAAGAGAGAATTTGTAATATTGAATATGGAGTTACGTGTACATTACATCTCTCTTAGTGACCTCAGGTATGCCTCGTTAAAACCTCTTCAGCCAAAACCCTTCTTTTTTATTGGGAAAAAAGACTGAAGTAGGAAAAAGAGTACAACACCTGGGTTTACATGCGTTTAACTGAAATAAAATTTTAAATGGGTGGCGTTCCAAGTTCTAAGGAGAACTTTGCCACTGAGTTCTGTCAGTCTGTACGCTCCATTTTGTAGGCATTCTAAGATGCGAAAGGGGCCTTCCCAATTTGCTGCTAACTTTCCTGTCGAGGTATCTTTCCTAGCGTCGCCTGTAGCTCTCAAGACGAGATCTCCTTCATGAAAGGATCTTGGTTTAAGCTTCGCGTTATACCTCCGTGATGCTCGAAGTTTGCATGCTTCTTCTTGTACCCGGGCATGTTCCCTTGTTTCATCAAGTAAATCTCTGTCCAAGCTCAGCTGTTCTCCATTCTAGGACTCGGTAAATGTTAACCTTCTATGACTTGGCTCGCCAACTTCAACGGGTACCATTGCATCAGAGCCATAAGTCAACCTATAGGGGGTTTCTTGAGTGGTAGTCTGTGGCGTGCAATGATATGCCCACAGAACACTAGGTAACTCTTCAACCCATTCTCCTTTGGAAGATCCTAGCCTCTTCTTAAGTTCACGGAGAATCACTTTATTTGCTGCCTCAGCTTGGCCATTTGTTTGTGGGTGTTCTACTGAGGTAACTTTATGCTTGATGTCGAGTTGCTTCAAGAATTGCTCAAAATTTTTATCTACAAACTGCTTGCCATTGCCTGTGGTGATTGCTTGAGGTAGGCCATACCTGCAAATGATTTTCTTCCACGTGAAACGCTGCACATTAGTTGTTGTAATTCGCGCTAAAGGTTCAGCTTCAATCCACTTTGTGAAGTAATCAATCCTTACAATTAAAAATTTCAATTGACCTTTGGCAATTGGGAAAGGACCGAGTATGTCCATACCCCACCACGCAAAAGGCCATGCTGATTGCATTGAATGTAGTGTTGTTGCGGGTAACTGATGTAGGTTGCCAAATTTCTGACAAGCTTCACATTTTTGTACATATGCTTTACAATCTGATCTCATAGTTGGCCAATAGTAGCCAGCTCGGATCACCCTTGCAGCCATGGACCGAGCTCCAGAATGCATGCCACAAATGCCTCAATGGATCTCGTCCATTACGTATTCAGCTTGTTCCGAGTTAAGGCACTTTAAAAGGGGTACTGAGAATCCCCTTTTAAACAATTCACCAGCTTCAAGAGTGAAATAGCAAGATTTGGCTTTGACCTTTGAAGCTTCAACTTTGTCACTCGGTAAAGTACCGTCTGTGAGATATTGCCAAATGCTTAACATCCAACTGGACTGACCAGGATTGTTAGCTAAAACTGCTACAAAATCATAGTTTGGTGCACTAATTGTCTCCTGAATAATTGTTTTGTATTGTCCTGGACGTTTGGTGCTGGCTAATTTGGATAGTAGGTCTGCTCTAACATTATGTGCTCTTGGAACATGCTCGATCTGAAAATGGTCAAAAGAAGAGGTCAAATGAGACACCATAAGGTTGTACCTTTGGAGCTGTGGTTCTTTTGTTTGGTAGCTTCCTCCGACTTGCTCGGTAATTAACTTGGAATCGCTACAACATCTGAGCTTCTTAACACCAACATCTTTTGCGAGCCTTAAACCTGCAAGTAGAGCTTCATACTCTGCTTGGTTGTTAGTAGCTCGGAAATCAAACTTAATTTCAAGTTCAAGCATCATATTATCAGGGCCTTCAAGGATAATTCCAGTACCACTACCTTTAGTATTCGACGAGCCATCGACGTGTAAAATCCAACATTGATCCTCCAATGGGATGCTAGGTGTGAGCTCGGCTATGAAATCAGCAAGACATTGGGCTTTCAACGCTCCTCGGCTTTCATACTTGATTCCGTATTCAGATAGTTCAATTGACCAAGCTGTCATCTGACCTGCGAGATCGGGCTTCTGAAGTATCTGTTTGATGGGATAGTCGGTCTTGACCATAATTTGATGACTTTGGAAGTACGGCCGAAGTCGGCGAGCCGAGGTTATTAAGGCTAGGATCAGTTTCTCAATAGTTTGATATCTCTGCTCGGTTGCCTACAAAACACGACTGATAAAGTAAATGGGAATTTATTTCTTACCGTCGGTTTGCATAAGTGTCGCACTGATTGCATTATCGGCAACAACAAGGTACAACAAGAGATCGGCATGGTCCTGAGGTTTGGTTAGGATAGGGGGTGCAGACAAAAAGGTTTTGAAATTCACAAACGCTTGTTCACACCGAGCATCCCAACAAAAATCCTTGGGTTTTTTGAGCAAGTTAAAAATAGGTTTGGCCTTTTCCGCCATCTTGGAAATGAACCGAGATAGGCTAGCAAGCCTGCCTGCCAATCTTTGTACTTCCTTATGATTTTGGGGGCTTCTCATGTTAATCAATGCCTGACACTTGTCTAGATTTGCTTCTATCCCTCGGCAAGTTAGCATAAATCCCAAGAATTTTCCCCCTTGAACTCCGAAAACACACTTTTCAGGATTTAACCTCATGTTGTATTTTCTGACTTGTTGGAGGATCTCTTCGAGATCTCGGATATGATTAGTGACTGATTTCGTTTTGATGACCATGTCATCGACATAAACTTCAAGGTTATGCCCAATCTGTCCAGCAAATACCTTGTCCATCAATCTCTGATATGTTGCTCCTGCATTTTTAAGCCCAAATGGCATGACGTGGTAATAGTAATTGGCTTGTTCTGTGATAAAGACGGTGTACTCTTCATCGGGGGGATACATGAGAATCTAATTATAGCCTGAGTAAGCATCCAGAAAGCTTAGCATGACATAACCAGAAGCTCCATCCACCAACCTATCAATGCTGGGTAGAGGGTATGCGTCTTTCGGGCAAGCCTTGTTTAAATCTGTGTAATCAACACACATACGCCACTTACCATTAGATTTCTTGACCATCACAACATTGGCTAGCCAGGTGGTGTACTTAATTTCTTTGATGAATCCTGTATTGAGTAATTTTTGAGTTTCTACTTTAACAGTTTCTCGTCTTTCGCCACCAATTTTTCTTTGCTTCTAGGATACTGGCTTAGCTTCCCTGTAGATGGCTAATCTGTGGCAAATAAAATTGGGGTCTATCCCGGGCATATCTGCACTACTCCATGCAAAAAGGTCAGCATTTTTAATGAGAATGGACATGATTTTACCTTGGAGATCGGGTTCTACGTGCTTCCCAATTTTTGTACATTGTCCTGGCTTCTTTCCAATTTGGAATTCCAAGAGCTCGTCAATGGGACTAGGTCGGTGGTCATGCATGTCAACTCGCGGATCCAACTCGGTCATCTCGCTCTTGCCGACATGGGCCATCATTGTAGAGCTTGTCATTCCAAGCTGAGGTTTTGTGGGAGTGATCTTTAGACTTTCAGCGTAACACTTCCTTGCCAATTGTTGATTAGCCTTGATGGTGATGATATGTCCGTTCATCCCCGGGAATTTCATGGTTAAATGAAGTGTAGACATGACAGCTCCCAATTGTTTTAGTGTGGGTCTTCCTATGAGGATGTTGTAAGAAGTGATGGCATCGACTAAGAGATATTTTACCAACACTCTTTTGGAATTTGCAGTTGTACCAAAAGAAGTTAGTAACTCAATAAAATCGCGAGTGTGGACTCGCTCACCTGCAAAACCTACAAGAGGCTCAACATATGGTTGTATCATGCTGTGAGGAATATCAAGCTTTAAAAAGGTTGGCCAGTATAACACATCGGCGGAGATGCCTTGATCAATTAATGTCTTCTGAACCTCCCAGTTGGCTACCTCGACCGAGATGACCATTGGATCATCTTGGTTTAGGCTTATGCCCTCGTAATCATCATCGATGAAAACGATAGGAGGGGTGGGTATATCTGACTTAACTTCCGAGTTGGAACAATTATGAACATTGGAAACATTGCGAAGATGCCATTTCCGAGCGGAATTAGAACTTCCTCCTCCGGCAAACCCGCCAGCTATAGTGTTGATGACACCGCGTATGTTGTTTCCTTCAGAGGATTTATCCGTGTGTTGCGGATCAGCGCTGTTTGAGCTTGGTTTGCTCTCTTCGCGTGCATTTGGTTGATGATAATTGCTCTGTTCAGATCGGCCTGGATAATTTTGATGTCGTCCCTGATATCGGCCTGAAAATCAGCCAGGCCTCTGCTGCGTCCTCGGAAACCTCCACGGGAAGCTTGGCCGCGTTGGACATATTGTCCAAGGTTGTAACATCCCGAATTTTCTGCTAATACAATGTTAAATATTATTATTTTTATATAGTTATTTTTGTTAATTAAAGAGGTTTTTATAGAATATTTTAGAGGTTTGTTACAATTTAAATTATTTGTGAAAGTTTTATAAAAATCTATTTTTTTACGCCGGAACGGGCTGTTCCAAAAGTGGAACGGGCCGTTCCAAACAAAGAAGATATATTGATTTTGAGGTAGCAGAACGGGCCGTTCCAAAAGTGGAACGGGCCGTTCCCAAAGAGAAACGGGTCGTTCCAAGGTTATGAAATTGCCTAAAGACCTTAGTTAGAAACGGGGCGTTCCAACTATGGTCAATCAGTGTTAACGTGAACTTCAGAACGGGCCGTTTTGCTTTTTGAAACGGGCCGTTCTGCTTTTTGAAACGGGTCGTTCCGATTTTGGAACGGGCCGTTCCAGTTGCTAAATTTGCCTATGTTCGAAGAATCCGGAACGGGCCGTTCCGAATCCAATACGGGCCGTTCCGGGGACCCCAGGATGCCTATAAATAGGGGCCAGGGGGTGAAAATTTTATATACTGAAAGAGAAGGTGAAATCTTAGAGAGAGAAAGAGAAGAGAGAGAGAGAGAGAGAGAGAGATAGAGAGAAAGAAAGAAAGAAAGAGAGGGAAAGAAAGAGAGAATCCAGAGGAGGAGGCCCTGCCCAAGTTCCAGTTCCTGCTTATCCAGGTAAGGGGGGAGTGAGAAACCTCGCTCAGGGGTGTGGGGATAATTGTTGGATAGTTTGTTTGTCGGATTGGCCATCAATCCCTTGCCGTTGTTCTGTCTTATTTTCTGTTTGCTCTACTTTATTTCTTGTTGGAAATAATAAATAATTATGTAATCTCAATCCCTTGTTGTTGTTCTGTCTAATTTTCTATTTACTCTACTTTGTTCTTTGTTGAAGGTGTCGTTATTCTGTTTGATTTTCTATTTGCTCTACTTTGCTCTTTGTTGAAGGTGTCGTTGTTCTGTTTGATTTTCTATTTACTCTACTTTGTTCTTTGTTGAAAGTAATAAATGAATATGAAATTAATGTTAATAATAAATGAGTTTTAATATGAACAAGAATGCTCTCTGGATCTCTGTGAATTCATGTGCGGACCTTATGAGGAGTATTTATGACACGACCATGTGAAATATGGACAAATGACATGAGACCTAAGAATGGACTATTGAGACAAACTATGATTATGAGACTATGACAAATGAGGACATGATGTACTAAATGAAATTCTGTAATAAGTTAAATGTTGAGTTAATGAAATAATGAATGTGTGACATGCATCATATGCGTATATTACTCCAGGTGTGCCGCTGAGGCCGCATACCAGTGATGTAACTTGCTAACGAGGTGTACCTTAGGGTCACCAGCGATGTAACTTGCTAACAAGGTGTACCTTGGGGTCACCAGCGATGTAACTTGTTAACAAGGTGTACCTTAGGGTCACCAGTGATGTAACCAGGTGTACCTTAGGGTCACCAGTGATGTAACCAGGTGTACCTTTGGGTCACCAGTGATGATATGTGAAACTTCCTTATGGCACCACATGCATGCATTTATGAGTCGAGTTCATGACATTATTACATGATAAATGAATGTATATGTGATATTGATGATGTATGTGTATTGTTTACATGTGACTTATATTTGTTGTGTGTGTGTGGGTGCTATCTAACCTTTATTTCTGCACCTGAAACTGAGTGAGATGTTTCTCACTCCCTTGTTGTTTTTGTATATGTTTAAATTACGTTGCAGGTGAACAACATCATGAGGATGTTGGTGATGAGGCGTAAGGCTTCAGTTGGGCATGCTCTGATAGGATGTGACATCGGGCATAGCTAGGCTTATTTTGGATGTTATTATTTTAAAAAGCTGTAATCTTCTATTCTTTTGTAATTTTAAACGTTCTTGAGAAAAGACCAGAATGTACATCTTTGTCATATTTCTTTTATTACATGATTTGAAAATTATAAATTAGTTCCTAACTAGGAGGCATTGCCACCTTTGCTGGAATTAATCTATATTTTTCTTTATATGATTTCTTGAATTTTTATACTTACAAGACGACTTTCTATGATTTATGAATTACGAATGTGAATCTTCTACCTTATGAGATTTGAAACAATTGTTTTATACATGAAAGATTTTATTTACTCAAAAAGAAAAAGAAATTATTGTTTATATTTATTGTGTATTAACGTTGGGGTAGAGGGTGTCACAGAGGTGACCAGCTTGGATAAGTTCTTCGATTCGATCTTTAAGGCTCCAGCATTCCTCTGTTGAGTGTCCGTAATTTCTATGATAACGGCAATGCTTGCTCTTATCAGCGTTGACCGGGTTGTGTGCCGGTGGAGGTAGAGAGATCAAATCTGCATGGTTAGCTTCCTCCAAAATATTAACACGGGGAGCGTTGAGAGGTGTGTAAAATTCATACCTGGGACCTCGTGATTGACGAGGTCTTTTTGATCTCTGGTCAAAATGAGTCTTGGATTTCTCTTTGGTGCTAGACTCTCCCTTTTCGGGGAAACTGTCGCGGACAGAGTTACGAAACTCGGCGTGCTCCTCCATTTGAATATATCCGGTTGCACGTGCTCGGAGTTCATCCATGCTGGCGGGTTGATGTCGGCAAAGACTATCCACAAAGGGTCCAGGTTTAAGCGCCATAAGCATGGAATGAAGGGCGACTTCAGGATTAAGGTTGCGTATTTTGATAGAAATGTTAGCAAAATGTTCCATAAAATGCCTTAATGACTCATCATCATGTTGTCGCAAATTGGAGAGCGCGACCGATGTGATATGATGGGGTCTACTGGTAGCATATTGGGCGGAGAAAAGGCGCACCAAAGTATTGAAGTTGTCAATCGAACGGGGTGGTAATTGGGTGTACCAACTAAGGGCAGCGCCTTTGAGCGAGGTGGGGAATACACGGCAGATGATGGCGTCATCATTTGTGTAGAGGTTGATTTGAGTGATATACGCATCAATGTGTTCATCTGGATTTGTGGTGCCGTCATAGCGCTCAATATTGAGTGGTTTCCATGAAGGTGGAAGAGGAACCTCCATAATACCATCAACAAAAGGGTGTCGACGAACCGTGTGGTGATCATCGACGGGACGACTAATATGGGTATGCTCGGAACGATGAGTCCGAGTTGGGTTTGATGGATAGGTCGGATCTGGAGAAGAATGATGCTCATCAGCGACAGGGAAGTATTACTGGTATTGTGTGTATGGGGTGGTTGATGTTGTTGCCACTGAGTTCTGAAAGCAGCATGCTCAGCACGCATTTGTTGGAGGTCGGCTTCATGTTGTTTACGAAGATTCTCCATTGCTTCAGCATGTTGTTGTCGCATCAATTCAATCTGCTCGAGTAATCGTCGTAGAATCGGATTGTCTTCCATGTTTGATGCGTTTCTGTATGTTGCACTTGTGGTCGTGTTGGTCTGACTTCGGGTTGAAACCATAAGGGTGAAGGAGGAAAAGTTTTACCAGGCCCTCCTTCTAGCGCCAAATGTACTTACACGAATCAGGTCATCTCCCTAACTCGGATAAGTCATCTTCCCTACTGGGTCCAACCGAGGTTGTATGAGGTCGATCAATAGGTCGAGTTCCTTCTCTCCGGTCTCCTTGTTCGGGCGTCTCGGATGTACCTGCAAAAAGGACTCCGACGATCAAGTTAGTTAGGGTTTCCAGTTTCACGTATTGGTTATATTATTACCTGTGGTGGTTGTCCGAGTAACCGTGTAACTGCTATGTGGTTATTTTCTGAAGGTGGTTGAATTGTCCTTGACGTTGTCAACCTGCCGAGGTGTCTCAATGATGTCTCCTGTGACATGTCAGCGTTTCATGGCTTTATTTCAGCTTGTCTGAGAGGTCACCTCGGTCAAGTTAATTTGTGGACTCGGCTAAGCTCGGCTCGAGTCAGGTTGGTACAATTGTTATTACAAAGCTAGTCAGATGTGAATTTCAATCACCAAATAAATTGAGTTACAATAAAGTCAGAATGCCATTCTATTTCACCTTTTTTTGAAGTAAATATAAATTAGACTTCAATTGTTTATTCTAATGAGTGTGATCAATGGAATGTTAAGGGAGGGATGCAACTAATGATGTCTAATTGAAGTGTTAAAAGGTTTCATGAGCTTTCTAAATAATAAAAAAATGAGTATAGAGTAAAAAATCATAAAAAGTTTGATTAATTATTATTATTATTTTTATGTTAGGTACAAACATGTAAAAATTTAATGCTAGAACGATTATAATTTGAATTAAAACAACCGAAAATGCAATTTGGTTCCTTAGTAAATTTAGTTTGGAATACTTTAATCCCACCTATTTATGTTATGATTTTTACCAACAAAAAATAGTCAATGAAGATTTTACTATCCAACTCTATTGTGAAAGGGACAAAGTGGTATAATATCTTTCTAGTTACATTTGACAAGCTTTGAAGATGTAAAAATAATTGTATTTTTAATTAGAATTAGATGCCTCAAATGAATACAATAATTCGTATCTTAAATTAAGTTGATGTTGTAGATCTTAGCATGCAACGCATTTAGGTTCTCGATGTTCCTTAAAGATTAATGTTCCTCCTATTTGTGTGGCTCAATTCTGGTGCATTCTTAAGAAGTTTCAAATAGGACTTTTAGGACTTTTGGATAATATTGAGCAATGTGTTGTATGCTTTTACTTCTGATTTAGGATTTTGTTTTATTGTTCATGTTGAGTTGTGAGCAACCGATTTAGGATATTATTATTCATTGTTTCTCGTCTTTGAGTTGTTAGAATGCTAAACACATCCGCATTTAGGCCATCTCAAGTTGAATTGCGAGGCTCGATTAAAAAATGCATTTTAATTGAGAAAGAATAAAGTAGGATTTTTGGATATTATTGAGTAGCGTGTTGAATGCTTTTGCTTCTGATTTAGGATTCTGTTTTATTGGTCATGTTGAGTTGTCAGCTACCTACTTAAGATATTATTCATTGGAAAACAGGTTTCAAAATGTTTATTATAGAAGAATATATTCTTAAGTTGTTATTGGTCTTCTTACTTGTACTTGCTATTGGCAAAACGATTGGATTGACCCAACAAATAAAATAGACAAGATGTCTTGATCCATTTTATTGGCAAAAAAAAGAAAGAAAAAGTTTGTATATTTATTTTAAATATCTATTTTAATATGTACATATATTTGTTTCAATATCTAAAGAACTCATATAAATTAGTGTATTTAAATAATAGAATAAATCTCAAAATATAATATATTTGCTTTGACTTGTTACGCAACAAATTTTAATTTTGCTACATAATAAAATAGACATGTAATAATAATAATAATAATAATAATAATAATAATAATAATAATAATAATAATAATAATAATAATAATAATAACTCTTCCAAAAATTTGTTTCACAAAAAAATATCAAGTTACATAAAATAAATTAAATCATATGCATAATATACATGATGGACAACAAATTACAAATTACTCACATAATAATTTTTATGTGACTTATTTAAACTTAACATTAATAATAATAATAATAATAATAATAAATAAAATAAATAAATGACGAGACAATCCACCCCAACTAGCTATTTGATTTTGAACCAATGAGCTAACGGGTTAAAATGTCCAACCTAATTAACCAACCAATTTTCAATAGGCCAGTGAATCGGATCCATTTTACCTCCCCTATACTCATCCAATTACCCTGGCTATGGGTTTGATTGTATGATTATTGATTTAATTGAGGAAAAAGAAAATATAGAGTGGACCTATGTCTTGTTAGAAGCTAATAAATACTTTTGCTTATTGTCTTTCATAATGGACAAATGAGAGATTTTGAGTTTGTTATTGTTTATGTTTTTAACGTCGTATTAGGTCATTCATAAAGCGAAATCTTAAAATTCACAAGTTATTTGGAATATTTGATTGAGTCTAGATTTTCATGTTTATAATAACCTCAATTCCTTTTTATCTAATCACTAAGCTATAGTGGCTTATAGAAGCACATGTGCTTCCATTTTTTTAATTAAAAAAAATATACAATAATATTCTAAAATTTGATGTTGATTTTTTGTTACATTATATCCTTTAAACGGAATACAGTAAACCATTTCAAAGAAAAAATTAACATCATATAGTAAGAGATAGAACGTGTATTTGTTATAACATTGTATAATTATTTTTTAATATAATTTTATACATGAATACTTGTATAAATAGAATTTATTGTATATTTTGTACTCACTAACTTTCTAAATTTTTTTATTCTCTTTCATTTTGTCTCTTAAAATTCATTCTCAAGCTAATTTTATCTATTTTCAATTATCTCTTTGATTTGTTTTCATTCAATATAACTAAATCAAAACCAATTTAATTCCTATTTTAATTTCATGTCAAATTTTCAACGTCTTCTATGAATCCAAAATTTCAAAATTCTCCACATTTACCACATCCACAAAATAACACGAATATAAACAATTTTTAGTTTCTATATTCATTTTCATATGGATATCTCATGTTTCAATCACTACCAATTAACATCAAAATAGATCATGACACTTCAATGGATGACACTTCAATGGATACTAGTGAAGGTCAATCTTGTGAAAGAGATCTAGAAACACCGTTTGAGTTTGCATTTGAATCTCAAGTTTCACTATTTTTAACTTAAATTGAGTTGGATAATGTTACTTTTAATGAAGAAAAGAAAGAAGAGTCAACTTGTAAATAACAAAGAGCAAGGTTCAATATGGAAGAATATAAATTTCTCATTTGATTATGGTTAAATATTTTGAAGGATCTAGTTATGGGGGTAAATAAAAAAGAATTGTCCTTTTGGTCGAAGATTAAAAAGAATTACAATGAATATCACGGTCACTTACAATTAAGGAAAACAATAGAATTGAAACGTTGATGACAAAAATTGAATAAAATTATTCAAAAATTTGCCAAATGCTACAAACACTTCTCAAAAGAAGAAGAGTGGTAGCAATGAGATTAATATCATGTAAATTACATATAAAATCTAATTAAGTTATTTTTTTTATATTTTGTAACATGAAAAAATATTTCACAAAATAGTAAAATAAAAAATTTCTTAACTTATAACTTAATAAAAAAATTAAGTTAATAAATAAATGATTGATAATATGCAAAAAAAAAAAAATATATATATATAAAAAAATTGTGAAACCAATTTAAGAATTGAAAGAGAAATATTAGATTAGATAAAAAATATTTATAAAAATACTTAAATTTAAAAAAAAAGTAAAATAAGTAATGTATACATATAAATCCACTAAAGAAGTGATCTCCTTTAAAAATGATCGTAATAGATATAAATTTTATCATATTTTTACACGAGTTTTAATGTTTACTTTAAGTGTGTGTTCCTTTAATAAGACGGAAGACTAATTAGAATATTAAAACATTATCCCCATTTTTGTCTAATAAGACGTTCATTAATTACAAAGCAAACACTTCATGCACAAAGCTAATAATAGAATTGGGCATAATATCCGAGACATAAATATGTTTTAAGCAACACGTTTTCTAGCTTTATATTTATTCTATGTCATATAAAATGCATGCACAAACTTTTACCATAAATAGTAATTCATATAATGCATTTATTTTTAAGAAAATATTGAATTTAAAAGAGTTAATGTATATAAGAACTTTTTATAAAAAAAAAAAAAAAAAAACTCTATTATAGCATGAACATGACTAACTTGAGTAAAAAAAAATAGTTACTAAAATAAAATTATTTGCGACCTGAAGGTAAAAAAAAGAAAGTTGACTAGAGAACAAAAGAAAGCAATGCGAACTGCATGGAGTACACATGGCAATCTCTGAGATTAGTGGAAGCCTATCTGTCAGTTTCTCATAAACACAGGAAGCCAACTATTACTCCAATTACATAAAAATAAATAAAAGCAATGTAATTCTCTGTTTCTTCCTTCTCTCGATAAGTAACACGTGACACGCGGTTTTCATTCCCTCACGCACTTACTCTCGGTTACTCTTTTAAACGTGTCCAAACACTCCTTCTCTCCCCTCTATATAATACGCAATTCAATCGCTCTGAATTCCAACCGTTTCGGCACACTTGATCCCATGGCGATGTCCATAAGGCCACCAGCACTGACATTGGCGATCCTCGTCATTTTCGCCACCGTCGCGTACGGCGGATTGGTCGGGGGGAGGACGGAGATCGCGGGCGTGAAGACGAACAAGGCGGTGCAGGAGCTAGGGCGGTTCTCGGTGGAGGAGCACAACCGGAGGCTCAAGGATGAGGAGGAGGTGAAGTTCGTGGAAGTGGTGGAGGCGCAGCAGCAGGTGGTGTCTGGGATCAAGTACTACTTGAAGATATCCGCCACGCAGGCTGACGGAGGTTCCAGAATGTTCGATTCCGTTGTGGTGGTCAAGCCGTGGCTCCGTTCCAAGCAGCTTCTCAACTTCGCTCCTTCCGCGCTGTAAGCCGTAATCGATTATGGTTCCGACTATTGTTAATCAACTCATTGTAATAACATGCTACGTGCCTTCATTAGCTTAATTGTAGTTTGGAATCACTAATAATTGTAAACGGTAAATCTTGTTGAATAGAAAATATACAAAATTCTGATTTAAATGAGCTAATTAACGACTACGGTGGTTAAGTTTTATTAAAATGAATTTAACCCAAACCAATTAATTTATATGACCTGTTAAGTTTTATTAAAATGAATTTAACCCAAACGAATTAATTTTTATGACCTGTTCACCGGAAAAAAAATTGTATTGGATTGTGTTTTTAGGTTAACACATTAGGTTCACTTATATATATATATATATATATATATATATATATTATTTTTTTTATATTTATTTATTTATTTATATAGATTTATAGTATTTTGTTTGTTATTTATTTATTTATGAATTAAATATGTTTTCGATCCCTATAAAATAAGTAAACTAAAAAAATAGTGAAATACAAAACACTTCAAGCTTAACGATTTTATCTGTTTTAAGATTAATGATTTTTATCTGTTTTAATTTTACTCTGTAACTTTTTTTTTTTTATCTTTTTTTATTATTTTTATTTTTTTCTTTCTAGGATGTGTAAATATCGGTTTTTATCCCTTTAAAATAAGTAAACTAAAAAATAGTGAAATACAAAACACATTGACCGATACAATTCTCCCATTCCGTTGGGGGTTGGGGGTTTATCAGGGTTTTGTGTATCAGTTGCACAAACACTTCGACCCCTCTATCTTTGATCTACCTTTGCTTAAAAGTAAAAGTTTTTTGGTGGCAAATATTTAATATTGAATTTCTTGAATCCAAATTCAAGTCTGGAAGACTAGATTGTCCTTAAGCCCTTATCTATCATTTAGGAAGATTGCAGAGGTTAAAAAGAAGACCCTTTTAAATTTTGTTTGGAAGCCAACTCTAAACCCTAAACTCAAGTTCTTAGCCTTAAGATTTGTGACTATTACACTTCTTTGAGATTCAGTTTTAACAATTTTGTGCTAAACTCAAGTTATTAGAAGATAGAGACGAAATATTTTAACAATTTTGTGCTAAAAAGTTATTTGGTATCAGTTATAATTGTGTTAACAAAATTAAAGAATATTATTCTTATGTTGTCCAAAAAATATTTTTTAATTTATCTATTAATATGGGTATGTATATTTTGAGATTCAGTTTTAACAATTTTGTGCTAAACTCAAGTTATTAGAAGATGACGAAATATTTTAACAATTTTGTGCCAAAAAGTTATTTGGTGTCAGTTATAATTGTGTTAACAAAATTAAAGAATACTATTCTTATGTTGTCCAAAAAGTATTGTCCAAAAAAGTTATTTGGTGTCAGTTATAATTGTGTTAACAAAATTAAAGAATACTATTCTTATGTTGTCCAAAAAGTATTGTCCAAAAAAGTCTAATTTAGTTTAGAGTTAGGCTTCAGGGTTTAGGCCCATTTCATAAAGTATTTTCCCTGGTTTAACGACAGCTATCCAATATTCGGGAGATCCTTTTCTCGAGGTCTTATTGTAACTGTTTTTTTTTTTTGAAATATGCGTACTCATATTTGTTCACCTCGGCAAACATTTCGTGATGTTGCCCGTCGTCCCACTTCTATTTGTCTTCTATTTGTCTAATGTTATCGAGGCGGCTGAAGAGCATATCTTCTGAAGCAAATATGATTACCTCGAAAAAGAAATTCGTTCTATATACATTCAAACCATTATTGGTCATATCGAGAAATCGAAGCTATACAATGTTTTTGCCGGGCCTATATCGAGAAATCGAAGCTATACAATGTTTTTGCCGGGCCTATATAGATGGTTGATATCTAAGATAAGCAAATTTAAGATACTAGTGTAAATTTAGGTCTTCCTGATTTAACTAGGATCATAGTTTTTCAATTTCTATACAAATAAAGATAAAGAAAAGGAAGTTTTCCAATCATTGATTCAAACCCATTGTCGAACTGAATCCCACTGAGTGGTATGGAGGTACTTATGGCAGAACAGGTCAATCTAGTCTTTCACAGTAAAGTGATAGGTGGAACTGCCATTAAACGACTTATTAGCAGATTAATAGATCACTTCGGAATTGATGACCTATTAACAATACGCTGGGATTCCGTCAAGCTACGGCTACATCCATTTTCATTAGGAATCGATGACTTTTTAACAATACTTTCTAAAGGGTGGCTAGTCCAAGATGTTGAATAACAAAGCTTGATTTTGGAAAAACATCACCATTATGGGAATTTGAGATATGGTATGCTACAAGTGAATATTTGCGACAAGAAATGAATCCTAATTTTAGGATGACCGACCCCTTTAATCCAGTCCATATAATGTCTTTTTCGGGAGTTAGAGGAAATGCATCTCAAGTACACCAATTACTACGTAAGCGAGGATTAATGTTGGACCCACAAGGACAAATGATTGATTTATTTATATTCAAAGCAATTTACGCGAAGAGCTATCTTTAACAAAATATATAATTTCTTGCTACGGAGCCTGTAAAGGAGTTATAGATATTGCTGTACGAACATCAGATGTTGGATATCTTACATGTCGACTTGTTGAAGTGGTTCAACACATTGTTGTACGTCGAATAGATTGTGGTACCTTTAGAGGAATTTCGGTGAATACCAGAGTGGGATGATGCCGGAAAGAATTTGGATACAAACATTAATAGGTCGTGTATTAGCAGACGATATATACAGAGGTTCGCGATGCATTGTCATTAGAAATCAAGATATTGGAATTGGACTTATCAATCGATTTAAAACCTTTCAAATACAACCAATATTTATTAGAACCCCCTTTACCTGTAGGAATACTTTTTGGATTTGCTGATTGTGTTATGGCCAAAGTCCTACTCATGGCCACTTGGTGGAATTAGGAGAAGCTGTAGATATTATTGCGAGTCAATCAATTGGAGAACCTGGCACTCAACTAACATTAAGAACTTTTCATACTGGCGGAGTATTCACTGGGGGTACTGCAGAACATGTGCGAGCACCTTATAATGGAAAAATAAAATTCAATGAGAATTTGGTTCATCCTACACGTACACAATGGAAAAATAAAATTCAATGAGAATTTGGTTCATCCTACACGTACACGTCACAGGCATCCTGCTTTTCTATGTTATATAGACTTGTATGTAACTATTGAAAGTGGTAACATTACACATAATGTACCATGCATCATAATTTAGATATAGTAATGTCCATATTTTACTAAAAATAAGTCATTTATGGATATTATTAGGAAAATCATACAGGTCCGGTTCAATCTCTTTTTCACTCCGAAAAGATCAAAGATCAAATGAGCATCCATTTTCTTTCTACTGGAGAAAGAGATATTTATAACCTTTTAGTAAGTAATGATCAAGTAAGACATAAATTATTTTGTTTCAAGCCTTTTGATAAAAACGAAAGAAGGATTCCAGATTATTCAATATTTAATCAAATCGTATGGATAGATCATTGTAATTTTACACATACTGTTGTTTTATATGATACTACGTATTTATTAGCAAAGAGGCAGAGAAATAAAGTCATCATTCTATTTCCATTCCAATCTATTCAAAAACGAGATAAAGAACTAATGTTGCTTCCAGTATCTCGATTGAAATACCAATCAATGGTATTTTTTTTGTAGAAATAGTATTCTTGCTTATTTCGACGATCCTCAATATCGAACAAAGAGTTCAGGAATTACTAAATATAGGACTATAGGTATAAATTCCATTTTTTAAAAAGAGGATTTTTTTAATTGAGTATAAAGGAGTTAAAGAATTTAAGCCAAAATAGCAAATCAAAGTAGATCGCTTTTTTTTTTTTCATTCCCGAGGAAGTGCATATTTTACCAGAATCTTCTTTCATAATGGTACGGAACAATAATATCGTTGAAGTAGATACACCAATCACTTTTAATATAAGAAGTCGAGTAGGGAGATTGGTCCGAATGGAGAAGAAAAAAAAAGATTGAATTAAAAATATTTTTCGGGAATATCTATTTTCCCGAAGAAATTGATAAAATATCCAGACACAGTGCCATCTTGATACCACCCCGAATAGTAAAATTTTTTTAAAAGAATAAAAAAAAAAGAAAAATGGGATCTATGTCCAATGGATCACAATTACAAAAAAAAAAGTATTTTGTTTTGGTTCGACCCGTCATTTTATATGAAATAGCGGATGGTATCAATTTAGTAAAACTTTTTTCGAAAGATATGTTCCAAGAAAGAGATAATCTGGAACTTAAAGTTATAAATTATATTCTTTCTAGAAATAGAAAATCAATTCGGGGAATTTATGATACAAGTATTCAATTAGTTCGGACTTGTTTAGTCTTAAATTGGGATCAAAACAAAAAATGTTCTTCTTTAGAAAATGCGCATGCTTCTTTTGTTGAAGTAAATACAAATGGTTTGGTTAGATATTTCTTAAGAATTGACTTAGTGAAATCCCATATTTCATATATAAGAAAAAATAAGGCATTACTCCCCCCAATTCCAATCCAGAGTATACTTTCATCCAATGATTAAACAAATAACTTTCAGGAACGAAATAATCCTTTAACTTTTTGAAGTCCTTTTTTTACTTGCACAACAAAGAATAGGATAAGAACAAAAAAAAAAGTGATCCCCCTTTTTTTGTCTTATATCCATAAATATAGATATAAAATTCATGTAATAATTTAAAAAACTAAGATGTAATTCTTTTTCGTAATCGAAAATGATGAGAGAGTTATTGATAATTCTAAAAGAGTATTTTATGGAAGAATAAAGCTATTACTCAACCTATTTGAATTTTGGTTTTTTATTTAAAGGATGGAAATTCTTTTTCCTTTCCACAAGGACCAGGAGATTGGATCTAGCCATAAGAAAAATATAATGTTTGGCTGATAAATAACTAACTTCTTGGTCTTCGACCCCCTTAGTCACTACGAACGCCCCCGATCAGTGCAATGAGATGTGTTCATTTATCTATCTCTTGACTCAAAATGGGAGCAGGTTTGAAAAAGGATCTTAAAGTGTCTAGGGTTGTACTAGGAGGGTCTCTTAACGCCTTCATTTTTCTTCTCATCGGAGTTATATCACAAAGACTTGTCGTGGTATAGAAGAAGGCGTAACAAGTACGCACACTTGGAGTGCGCAGTACAACAGATAGTTGTATGCTGCGATGATTTACTTCACGGGCGAGGTCTCTGGTTCAAGTCCAGGATGGCCCAGCTGCGCCAAGGAAAAGAATAGAAAACTGACTTGACTCCTTCATACATGCTCCACTTGGCTCGGGGGGGATATAGCTCATTTGGTAGAGCTCTGCTCTTGCAATTAGGTCGTTGTGATTACGGGTTGGATGTCTAATTGTCCAGGCAGTAATGATAGTATCTTTTACCTGAACCGGTGGCTCACTTTTTCTAAGTAATGGGAAAGAGGACCAAAACATGCCACTGAAAGACTCTACGTACTGAGACAAAGATGGGCTGTCAAGAACGTAGAGGAGGTAGGATGGGCAGTTGGTTAGATCTAGTATGGATTGTACATGGACGGTAGTTGGAGTCCATGGCTCTCCTAGGGTTTCATCATTTGGGATTCTGGGGAAGAGGATCAAGCTGGCCCTTGCGAACAGCTTGATGCACTATCTCCCTTCAACCCTTTGAGCGAAATGCGAAAAAAGGAAAAAGAATCCATGGACCGACCTCATCGTCTCCACCCTGTAGGAACTACGAGATCACCCCAAGGATGCCTTCGGCATCCAGGGGTCGCAGACCGACCATAGAACCCTGTTCAAATAGCGAAACGTATTAGCTATCCGCTCTCAGGTTGGATAGTAAGGGTCAGAGAAGGGCAATCACTCATTCTTAAAAATTAGTATTCTTAAGTCTAAAGAGTCAGGCGAAAAAAAAGGGGGGAGCTCTCCGTTCCCGGTTCTCCTGTAGCTGGATCCTCCGGAACCACAAGAATCCTTAGTTAGAATGGGATTCCAACTCAGCACCTTTTGATTGAGATTTTGAGAAGAGTTGCTCTTTGGAGAGCACAGTACGATGAAAGTTGTAAGCTGTGTTGGGGGGTAGTTATTGTCTATCGTTGGCCTCTATGATAAAATCAATTGAGGCTTGAGAGGCGGTGGTTTACCCTGTGGCAGATGTCAGCGGTTCGAGTTCGCTTATCTCCAACTCGTGAACTTAGCCGATACAAAGTTATATGATAGCACCTAATTTTTTCGATTCGGCAGTTTGATCTATGCTATGATTTATCATTCATGGATATTGATAAGATCCTTCCATCTAGCAGCACCTTAGGATGGCATAGCCTTAAAGTTAAGGGCGAGGTTCAAACGAAGAAAGGCTTATGGTGGATACCTAGGCACCCAGAGATGACGAAGGGCGTAGTAAGCGACGAAATGCTTCGGGGAGTTGAAAATAAGTATAGATCTGGGGATTCCCGATATAGGTTAACCTTTCGAACTGTTGCTGAATCCATGGGCAGGC